>NC_134646.1:2131212-2434242 GCF_030463565.1 Pelecanus crispus
ATTCCTTAGACTTTTCTGTCCCTTAGCAGTTTCACGTGAATGCAGAGAACAGAATTAGGCAAAGAATTAAGGTGGCTTAGGTAATTATAGCGGCACATGCTATCAGTTCAAGACAGAAGATTAGCCCAGCGAGCTTCCAGTTAAAGGTGGTCTTCCCCTCTACTGTGAAAGGGACTGGCCTCTTTTTTGCTCTATCTAAAACATGAACAGCCTACCATGTCAAAGTGGCAATGTATACCCCAGAAAAACTTCCCAGAGGCACTTTTTCTGGTACTTAAAAACTGAAGAAGTTTCAAGACGAAGTTGAAGAACCACTTGAAATCCACAAAGTAGACAGCTAAGCACCCTGGGGCTCAAAACCCAATGTAAAGTTTATATTGAGTTATTTTCCTCTTCATCTAGCATGACTAATTGTGTCACCTTTGGCCGAGGGAGATTTCTAATAAAAACTGCCTGGTAAAGAAAAATGCGGCAAAGACCCTTCTTAATCAAGAATGGCTTACTTGTAAAGCTGCAAGCAAAGACGCAGTTAATCAAGGCAGAAGCGACGAGTAAATTCAAATGCTCGCTCATACCCACCACAAAACGAAGGTATTCTGAGACTGATTCATCATTTCATTTTGCAGGTCATTGTCTCTGTTCTGCCCACACCACATTTATCAAATACACAGTGCTTAATTCTTATTATTTTATCTCAAACTTTGCAACAATTAATTCAATATTAACCAGATGGGGTTTATCATTTTAACTCCCCTCTCAAGGGGAAGTTAAAGCTATAGAAGAATCTTAACTTTCACTTAACCAAAAAATATTTGTATCAGTTCTTCAAATTGTAGAGAAAACTTACAAGTATTGCAGGAGCTTGACAGTGTTAGGGCGTCAAAACCAGAAGGCCAGCTGAAACACCGCTGCTTTTGTATTCGTACTTCATATTCAAATTGGTTTTGTTGTTTTAGGGTCATGGATTTTGATCACTTAAAGTTGACAATAACGTAAGTGGAACTGCTCAACAGCTCTACCATCTATATTGGTGTTCTCACCACGGCAATTTTTCTGTTTTGCTTTTTAACGACGAAAACAGCGGGGGCAGGTTTTAAAAAAATACCTGAAGAGCTGACACTGTGCCTTTAAATGTCCACCCCTAGAAATAATCCTTATCAAAGCACAGTAGAATTTCTCTTGAGAAGAAGATTATCACTTTCATTCCCCTCTTCTTCCACTGCAGTGACTGCTCCTTTCAGACACAGCCAGAAATCTCTGAAAGCAGAATTCAGATCCAAACAATTTTATCCTGGCCTCTGCAGGGGTGGGAAATTCTCTCCTGTACATTCAACGTTATTCCAGGCCCAGGCATTTGCGATGGCTTCGCATGGGCACATTACAACGCTGATTTTTTTTTGAATGCTTTTTCAAACTGGCATCGCTTCTCAGCACCAGTCTGACTGCATCACGACCAAAGGAACACTGAAATCCTAGCAACGCAAGGTGCTTTCTAAATCCTACACGACGCGCTTAAGTTACTTCAATAAACCTTCGTACGC
The DNA here is from genome assembly GCF_030463565.1 of Pelecanus crispus. NCBI lineage: Eukaryota > Metazoa > Chordata > Aves > Pelecaniformes > Pelecanidae > Pelecanus > Pelecanus crispus. The sequence continues at coordinate 2,132,754 of NC_134646.1, forward strand.
CAGCAAACTCTACTGAAGCACCTACCAGCCTCGACGCAGTTCAAGGCGACTAACACAAACACCAAATGACGTTACCGCTATCTGACACACAATATAAAGCAAGAAGTAAGTAAAACTTGAGTATGGAATTTCAGTCTACGCTGCTGCTTTCTTGTGAGGAACCACGCACGATCGCAAAGGTGGGGCTGGTTTTGTTCGTGGGGTTGAACACTCATCCAGTTCTTAAGGACACTTTCGTGGCACTTTGGAGGCTGGAAAAAGCACGGGGGGAAAAACCTGAAAGAAATGTTGCTGGAAAGAAAAAAAAGTGCCCGATATTGGGGAAAGGAGAAAGGTGTTGGAAGCAAGCTGAGATGTTCTGCCAAGGAAAGGACTCGCTGCACGGATGCTTGTGCTCGCAGCACCTCGACTGCTTGCAGCGTCCAGGACAAGAGGAAGCCCAATAGCTGGAGCTTTTATCCCCTTGGTTTTCAGCGCCTTGTCCTCGGACCCTGGTATCGAGCGGAATCAAGGGGAAGCGTGGTGGGGAGAGCTTCAGATGTCACAGCAGAGGAAAAGAGAAGGTGAAGTTCAGAGTTTGGAGCTTCCCTTAGGCAGGGGGCTTTCTTGAAGCAAAGGACTTGCCAGAGCGAGATGCAAAACTGTGTCTACGAAGAGTGCCAACCAGGGAGGGTACCGTGGGAAATGCTGTTACGTTAGGATGAGATTTATTTTCACTCACACGAGACCCCTGACATAACCGTGCCTTTGAAGGCTTTCAACTCCAGGCTTTCGGGACCTGCCAAAGGCAGCCAGGGCAGCGGGTGGCAGGGCGAAGCTCAGAGCCCACGTGTCACGTCCAAACAGGTATGCACACGCATACTTCCTATAGGTACCCGATTGATGCCTAAATTGAAGTCAGACCTAATGTGCACGTAACTTTTTCAGGGACAACCGCTTCTTTTCCCCAACCCTTACTCTCAAAAACAACTTCAGAAGCGACCCTAAAGGGAAAAATCACAACTGCCGTACCTTTCTGGACAGGAGAAGAACTAATCCTCTGCACCAGAGGCACTCAGGATTTGCCTTGACAACCAGCACCGCCAGGAAAGATCATTTTCTGTTATTGTGCATGGGAGTCCCAGTACACACCTACTGAGGGAGGAACAGTTTAGCCCTATCTTTTATCACACTCACCCAAAATCTGGACTTTGCAAGAAAAACAAAAAAAAAACCAAACCAAACCCACTTAGCTCCTTTCCCAGCTGACACAAGCAAGGAATGAAGGTTTGGCAAAGAAATGAGAGTTTTGCTCCACGTCAGAATGAGATATTACAAACACACTTCAATAATTATTTTAGAAAACACTCCGAAAGGGAGAAAGGGGAAAATGTAGCACAGGGCGGGTGCAGGCAAGAGCGGGGGAGCGTACCTGGCAGCGATAAAAAGCTGCACCGCTTGCTTACGCGGAAACAGGGAACAAAAAGCAGCTGCCTGCTCCTCTCGGCCTCCCGACAGCAACGCGCCCGCCGACGGGCACCCGCCGGCTCGCTCGCACGGATCAGCTCTCGGGACCGCCAGCCTTCAGCTACACAGCGAAGGGCAAGCCAAGAGCACTGTTAGCACCGTTCTGTGCCGTAAGCCCCATTTCAGCCACGCATTTACCTAAATAAGGTGGGTGTTACGTGTAAGGGAAGCGTAAAGTGTTTTAAACAAACCCAAGTGTGCATAAGAAGCCCTTACGTGATCGGCATATGCACAAGTTAAAAAAAACACCCAACAAACCAACACTTCAGTCAAGAGGTGTTGCAAAGAAAGCAATTTTTTTAATTAGCTCTTTGAGGAAAAACTCTTGCCAAGATGAAAAGAAAGCCTTTGCTTAGAGCGAGAGCGCACATCTAGACCCAACCTTGTATCGCCACGTGCCTTCAACGCATCCGAGTGCTTCAGAGGGAGCTGTGGGCCTCTGCAGTTCGAGCGGAGCCACGGGAACAAGAGAAATACCATCCCGACCATCTCCCACCGACAAGTCCTGGAGTAACGAACGGGTGAGAGGAAGCTGGGTTTAGCTGCTGCTTGAAGTGCCTCCCTCCTACACGTGTCTCGTCCCTGTCGCTCCCACGCCTGCAAGAAGTCCTCCTAACCGCCCATCAGCTGCGTCTTCACGTAGCCTCTCCTTACGCCTCCCTTCTCCCCATCTTTCCCCTCCGGATTTTTTGAGGCCGCAGCCTCTTCCCTCAACCCACCCAGAAACCCAAAAAATATCCATCTTGAAACCTAACGCAACTCCAGGTTTGTGTCCCCTGCAGCGAACACTTCCCTGGAAGTGTTCAAAAAACGGGCAGAGGTGGCACTTTGGGACATGGTTTAGTCTAGTCTGCCCTTGATTGGTTTAGAGTGGACTTGGTAGTGTAGGTTAATGGTTGGACTGGGTGATCTTAAAGGGCTTTTCCAACCTAAACGATTCGATGATTCTATGAAAGGCCAGAGAGCTTCCTGACCCCGCAAAACGAGGCGACCTGCCAGGGATGAAAGGGGTCCTGCCGTAGAGGAGCCTGACTCGCCAAAAGAAGGTCCCTAACCAAATATTCAGGGCCAGGACGCAGTCAGCTTTCCCCTAGGTAGTCAAATTTCCAGCCCAGGTACTGAGCGATCTCACGGCCGACCTCCTCGCCTGCACCCTGCCCACCGCCTGCCTGCCCCGAGCGCCTTCCCATGCCCTTTCCCATTTACTCAGCCAGCTGCACGCCAACAGCCTCTCCGATGGGCCCTCAGCTATGCAGAGGGCATGTCTGCAATCGAAGCGGTAATTATTTCTGTGTTTACCTCTGCAGTTGCGCTACGTGTGACCTAAATACGCTGCTTGCGGCATCGGAGAGGCAGAAAAAGGCGTGCTTCGACTGACTCCACCACCTCGGACCAGTCCACTAGCCTGCTGTGCAGTTCTTGAATGCCAAAACACCAAAGATTCCCTTACATTTATGGGAAAGTCTCCCTGACCATCTTCCCTACGTAAAATATTAATATAAAAAAATTAAGCTGTTCGGCCATCCTACCTGGTATTTTTCAAAGGCTCTCAACACTGGTCTGCCGTTGCGCTTACTGTGGTGAGCTGAAGCTAAAAGCTTTTGGAAAAATCCCACCCCGTGTCTTGAAGAGCCAGGAGAGGAATTGGATTGCTGAAAAATCCAACAACGCCAGTAGAAAGAGGACTCCTGGCACACCCCTGACTGCGCTGCATCTGCTCTGCTAAGTAGGTACATTCATCTCAATCCTGTAGCTGCCTTTTGCTATTTATAGCTGCTAGCTTAATGAACTTCCAGGGTAGACACCAAGCCTGAGCCTTCCTAAATTGATGCTTAAATATCCTTGTTGAATTAATTCGATCTCGTTATGCATGGACTGTTCCACAGTTGGACTGGCAACTTGGGCTCCTCACTGGAAATCAGCTGGGACATTGTCCTCCATAATACAGGATCTTTTCCTGCAAGGCAGGCACTCTGAGCTGGGAGGCAATACCAGCCATTTACTTCGTAGTAAACCAGACTGCACATCAAGAGGTTAGGAAGGCTGTTGAAGAACAGCCAAAGAGATCATAAACGCATTTTTTAAGACACACACAATTAAATAGCCACCTCACACTCAACCTTAAGATAAACAGGAGCTATTCTCTACGTGTCCCAGGCACAGGCATTTTGACAAGCAGTCTCTGGCTCGGGCTGCAGGCAGCTGTACTTACAGATCAGGCATGCTGCAGTCTCCCCAAACCACCCTATGGCTTCAGTAACCCTGCGCGCAACGCGCTTCCCGTTTTGCCCAGAAGTGCTCCTGAGAAGAGGCAATTTCGTGCCAGAGAGCTGCAAAGTTTGCTCTTTGTAAGGCGAAGCCTGCCACAGAGAGCCTGGAAAACCCCTGCCCAACGCATCGCGGGCGTCAAACGGATTGCATTTAAAATAGGAGGAGATGGTTTCCACACCCGTGGGCTCAAATTGCTTTTTCCACGAGCGGTTTCAAATAGAGCCTCGTCTCAGTTTCGGAGGCAGTGCCAGGGACAGAGCCTTCTGCCCGCTCCTCAGCTCACGCCAGGCGCGAAGGCTCGCTCGGTCCCCACGGGCGTTGCACAGCACATTGCTCAGCATGCTGCTCTGGGTATTTTACCTATTGCATTTACAAGAGACAGACTTGCCTACTTCAGTGCTCCCGTTAAGATGGTAGATGCAAAACGTTAGCTCAGGCCGTGTGTAAGCAAGCTGTTCACAAGCACTGATACTGAGCCAAGGGACAGATGTACCTCAAAATATGATGGTTCTCAAGAAATGTGAAGCGTGAGGTGAACAGATTGTAACTTAGCCACTGGTGGGACAGTTAGTGATCCAGAAACACCTCCATGCATGCTCCGGTCTTAGAGATTTCAGGAATTATGGACGTGATGAGTTATGGATGGAATTATGGACATGATGAGTTATGGACGGAATTATGGACGTGATGAAGCACTTGAGAGAATCAAGAGCACAAAGGAATCAATGGGCATTTCAGCCCCATCGGTGGGCTTTCTTTTCTGATAAGGATCGTGTCGGTGAGTGAGAGAACACAGCAAAAAAGCAGAGTAGCTTGGGCTCTGGGGATACCTGGCTAGCACCGTTCAGAGGTACTGCAGATGTTAGAAAACTATTTATACACACACACACAGAGCACCACTCTCTTATCTAGGCACCCAGACCCACTAGAAGACCTGAAGAACCTGAAAGGACCAAAAAATGTATTCGTTAGTCAAGAAGCAAACCATCACGTAAAGGAAACTAAGGATACTAATGCCATCAACTTTAGGGTGTCCCACATCAACCAGAAGCAACAAACTGCTGTACTTGGATTAAAAATGAAAAAGCCTCCACTTAAACAAATCAGCGTGGGGAATTCATGCTGCAAGACTGCTCACCACGACATCTTTTGTATTGCTAGGCATCTCGATAAACCAAGCATTGATTACCCAGTTTTCAAAAAAAAAAAAAAAAACCAAAACAAAAAAAACCCCAACAAAACCCCAACGGTGTCCACTGGTGTTGCAGGACCTGTCAGGTTCAGACAATCTATTAGAGCTAATTACAGTTCCCTCTCCACGTCAAACATCCTCCCGAGCACTACTTAAATGCAGCGAAGTCGTAGCACACGTACCCAAAACTGACAGCAAGCTTCAAGCAAGCTGGATTCTCTAGACTTCCGGCTTTCCTAGCCCCAGATTACACAGAGCTTACTTTTGAGAGGAGGCTGCATTTCAAATGAGAATTGTTAAAAGGTGCACATTAACCTGTAGTGCGGGATGACGCTCGGCGAGCGTTACAGAGGGACACAGCGGTCGCCTGCATAGCAAATCTGACCCGTCCAGACCAAACCTCACCTTCACCGGGAGAGATGCACTCCATCCAGAATGCGAGCACACGCCTCAAACAGTACCTTCATGAAATGACTCTGCTGCAAACGTTTTCTCTTTCAGCAAAACGCTCCACCTAACCCACATCTGAGGGCTCAACAGAGAGGTTTTTTTTTTTTTACTAAAACCATCAAGAACTACTGCGGATGGGCGGAGGAATTTCTCCGAGCAAACTGCAAACCTTTACAAACCTTTGATGGGATGACATACCATCCCTTCCCTCTCTCTTGCTATACGGGTCCTCTAGAAACCACTCCAACAGACAGATCCAGATTTTCAACCTCTTTTCCCCATTTCTGGTTTTGTGTCTTATAAACAGGATCATAGTTACACCCTTCAGCTGGTAAAGAAAACCTTCAGTAAGCTTAGCCCGCATGTGACGTATGCAGAAGAGCTGCAACTAACAGTGTAAAATGAAAGATGGCCTCGGCTCACAACCACTTAAGCCCTCCTTTAAGGTTTTCCAAAATTTAGATTCTGCACTTCTATTTATCCACCTGTCAACATTTTGACTCCTGCCAAAAATCAGATTTTACCTCCTTCACGGATGCAAACGCTAAGAAAATTCTATTCCAACGTGCAGTTTATTAGTTTCATGGGCCCCTCATTATTGCTTGTTGCTTTTGGGTCCCAGTTCCTCGCCGCATCCGCTGCCAAAGCCAAGTATCGCAGTCATTTCTGAAGCCCAGCACTGCCTGGGGCTGCGTGTCCTGAATGCCCATTTCCAGTAAACTCTGAACACTGAATTTCCTTTCCTCCCACTCCATTTTCTTAAGTGTTATGCTGAGTTTAGACAAATCTTTCACTTTGGCAACAACTATTTTTCAGACCCGCCAGTGGTTTTAACAAAAACACTCAGTAAACCATACGGTATTGCAGCGAGGCTCTACACCCCACCGCCTGTGGGACAAAACCTTTACACTTGGCTCCCAGCAATAACATATCATTAAAGGAAAAATCTAACCTTACAGCCCTTCAGCAAACTCCCGGAGACTCCCTCTTGGTCTTTAAAGGCAGGACATTTACGTGTACAAATATGTGTTCATATGCATGTAAAGTACTATACCTAGGATGAGGATGAAGGCGTCCCGTGTTTACAGCTGAAGAGTAATCTCAGCAGGCAGCTTACTGTCCCATGAAAGCAAATTCCTTCTTCATCCTATTTCCACATTGTTAAAAATGAAAGGTCAAAGAGGCTCAAGTCGGGCAGCCAAGGAAACTTTGCGATTCAGAGGAGAAAGACCTCAAGAACATGGAAGCGTTCAAAAAAACTGGTAGACGTGGCACTTTGGGACATGGTTTGGTCTACCCTTAACTGGTTTAGTGGTGGACTTGGTAATGTTGGGTTAATGGTTGGCCTGGATGATCTTAAAGATCTTTTCCAACCTAAACGATTCTGTGATTCTAACATAAGAGGATGCAATCCCCTTGCCTATTACCTTCCTTCCATAAACTGTGGGTGAAGGCTCGCACCCTCCTCAAAGCCGCAGGCTGCATTAACAGCTCTGCAAAACGTTACCGAGCACAGGAGCGAGCGTCACTTCGCATGAACGCGGGGCACGGAAGTGCCATGCCCGCATCTTCTCACCCCTACTGTTTAAACTGCGAAAAAGAAAAATTAAAAAGCAAGCGATGCCTCTAGTTAACTTGCGGAAAACAAGGTTCGAGGATGTTTATTGCCAGCTACCTTTACAATCACTCCAAAGAACAGAGAATTTTCAATCTTTTGTTACCTATGCTACTAGCATCATTTCTGTGATTATTTTGTGTAAAACGCCTTAGGGCTTGAACCGAGGTGTAGTATTGCAAGTCGTTACTTTATAGCTTATAATACTTGTCCTTGACTACACATGAAGTTTCCCAAGCTATTTTGGAAAGGGACAGGTATTTTCTATTTTGGGCTTCTTGCTCTCTATTTGCTTGGAATCACCTTTGCCTATAAAAGGACTTTTACCCAGCCGCTGAATGCAGAGTCACACTTACACACAGTTAGTTTCTTACCTTCCAGAACCACAGGCCACGCACAGGTCAACTGAACGAAGGTGAGAATTTCCATTCTGTCAAACAATCGCACATTTTTCTAATTCTGTGTCTTCTGACATGGTAATCGCTCACCTCAGCCCCAGTCTGTACCGCGTATTCCAAGCGCTTCTGTTCTAAACGCGCCATTGGAGTTTCAAAATAGAGAGATTCGTGTCTTCGTTAACCTTCCGCACGTGCTGTGTGTCTAAGGGGCAGAGAGCTGGGCCAGCCCGAGGCCAACCCACGCGAGTTCTGCACAAGCACAGGCATCCCTGCGGAGCACCTCGTGCTGGCGCGTATGTCAACACGGTGTCTACGCGCTGCCTGCTACGACAGCGCTTGCCGAGAGACATGATTTCGTTGGGTTTGAGCCAGGGAAGCGAGCCAAATTAACTTGGAGGGCAACCAGACGACGAGAAGAAACCCCTTCCCAGATCAAGCAGAGATGCATTTCCTCATGGGAAACATCTCCTCATGCCTGTAGTAAAGAATGAGGAAGAGGGAAATGGATTCAGACTGCAGCCTGTCCCGAAGAAGAAACTTCTATCTGCCTTCCTTGTTCCTCCCTTGTCTCGTCCCTTGCAAGTAACAGCAAACTCTACCATCCGCTTCACACCGAGACAAGGGACCGGCCGACCTGAGGAGGCAAAACCAGGCTGGACACCTCTACCCACGCCAGCCGACAAGCCTCCGGTGCCTTTCCACCATCACCTCTGCTCTGGCCAGCTGAGTCTTTCCTTCACCCCACTACGTGCATTAACCACAGCTAATCGCAGCCCAATGCCCAGAATACGAGCGGGTCAATACTCCGGCCACCAGCGGTCCAAAACCCACCAAACCTTCCCTCCAAAAAGCCCATTTTTCTCATCGCCTCTCAATACGCTATCCTTCCCCTTCTGCAGTGTTCTGACAGCATAAATCTTCAGCTGTTTTCCAACTCTTATGTGTGTTTTGGGCAGATCAGAAGAGGGTATGTAAAGCCTGCTGACTAGTAATGCAATAATATACATATATATTTTTTTTTTTTAACCTCAAAAATACTTGTATGCCAGCTTCCTGGATGGTGCAGAATAACCACCGCTAGAAAGTATTTCGCTCTTACCGGTTGTAAGTGGAAACCAGGGTCAGGCTGGTTAAAGGAGGTGCTTTTAGAAATAAGGTGCCAGTAGACTGCATCTGGCACACGGATTTGTAATAGTCTGCGGTGAAGGGAAGCCACGTTTCAGCTCGCACCAGTGTCAGCACTCTTGCCTGAGAACAAGGGTGTGAACTCCAATTTTCCCTCCGAGCGCAGAGACAGCCCTGCAGGCCTGGAATATACTGCAAGGGCTCTGCAGAGGGAACATCGCCTTCAAGCCTCCTCCTCCTCAATGTATCAGAGGATGTCCCTGTCGGGATTTTTGAAGGAGGCATCTTTCCCAAGCGGTAACTGACTTAGGATAAAACATAATAAAAAATGAAATGAGGAAATGGGCTCAAGCTGCGCCAGGGGAGGTTTAGGTTGAAAATTAGGAAAAATTTCTTTACGGAAAGGGTGGTCAAGAATTGGAACAGGCTGCCCAGAGAGGTGGGGGAGTCACCATCCCTGGAAGCGTTCAAAAAACGGGTAGATGTGGCACTTGGGGACATGGTTTAGTCTAGTCTACCCTTGATTGGTTTACTGTGGACTTGGTAGTGTAGGTTAATGGTTGGGCTGGATGATCTTAAAGGTCTTTTCCAACCTAAACGATTCTATGATATGATTCTATTCTATGATACCTGTACACGTTCCATTTCCCTAACTCTCCCGAGATGGGAGAGCTGAAGGTTGTTTAAAAACTACCAGAGTTTGGGTTGTTTGACTGAACTGGACAGAGATTTAAAAAAAAAAAAAAAAAAAAAAAATTGAGATTTCCAGACTGCACCAATTCCCAAATTCAGAAGCGCAGCTAGACCGGTTTTGAACTGGAACAAAACGTTTATAGGGAAGGTTTGCATTTCTGGACCTGTTTACTCTCTCGCCTGTATCCACAGACATGTTTCATCAGGTTCGTTTGTTGTGGGACAAGCAGCTTGACCTGGTGAGTCAAATCCAGATCTGGACAAAATCTGATAGCACAGTATTCACCAAAGCAGCTGAGAAATCATCTTCAGGTAAGATATCGAGGTTTAGGCTTCACGGTCCTTAGGGACAGATCAAGAAATAGAAGGGATGTGTTGAATCAAAGTTTTCTACTCAGTAAAAACAAAGCTCTCAATATAATGGAGACAATCAAGTCGTTTCCCAAACTTCCTGGAACTATTTTAACAACTATGTTATTAAAGATGTTGCAAATCAAGCTTTATATGCTTGTCCTTGTATTTGAAGATGAAATAAACTACAAATTACATACAAGCTGAACTGACAGCGTCTAATGCTTGGCTAAGTTAATGATTGCAAAAATCAACAAAGAGAAGGAGCTAAGCAAATTCTCAATTTTATAGACTGAGATGCGCTGTACCTTTCCGAGATGTTTGAGGTTTTTTTCTTCAAGTAAAATTGGGTTTTGCTTGTTTTAAAACATGGTTAATTTAACAAAGCAGAATGCAAGAATCCAAAATCTTCCAATTCTAAGGAAAAACCGGAAATGTCAATCAGGTCAGTCCCTTCACCTCATCGTTAAGCTACGTAAACAGCTCTTTCATGTTATTATCTCATTTAACTCGCACACACCTATCACCTCCTCTGCAGCCCTTCCCAAGGCAGTGTCCTACACACGATATTCACAACACAGTATTCATCGAGCCTCAGTCTCCGGTGGGTACCTGAAGCACACGTGAATCCAAGCCCTTTTTTTAGTGGTGAGCGCAGTCCCTGGGGACAGCCAGCCCTCCCGCGAAGCGGTGTTATGCAAAGGTCATTAACACAGCTGTCCCAGCAGCCCTTAATCCTGGGGACTGCAACACCCTTGCTCTTCTATTCTCGGGTCCCTGCACGAGAAAGGTGCTGAGCTGCCTAAGAGGGCACAGCGGGCTCAGGAGTTCCCCTTTCCTGGGTGGCCAGCACTTCTCTTTTTTCTTCCTCTTCTGACGGCATGGAAAAACTGCGTACTACCCCACACGCACATCCAGCAAGCCCCCACAGAGCTGGCCTAGCTCTGACAGATGCATCCCTTGATCATCACCCATCCCTGTAAAATGAGCTCAAGCACGTTAGACTAACGCTCACTCTCTGGTTGTCTCCACGCCCTGCATTTCACTTCTTGCTCAGTTGCTGTTATTTTTCCCCCCCTTTCAAAGAAGAAAAAGCAAAATCCAAAACTCCCTCCTTTCCCAGCCACAATGCAGCCACATCTTCTCCGCTGGCCAGCTGGCACCCCTGCTCCCTAGCAAATACCTTCACTCCGACCCACTCTACTAGACCACAGGGTTAGGTCCTTCAGCTTCTTACGCCACATACTCTCTACTGACAGCTGTCTGAAATCTATGCGAGACATTTCATTTCAGCTTTCTCCCAACGCCATTAAAATTGCTGTTCAAAATTCCCCCATTCTTTGTTTCTAATATTCTTAGCGCTCTTTTGAAATGGGATTTGAGCCACGAACCCCTAACTCATTTATAATTAACAGATGAAGATTAAAAAAAGCAGGGTTAGAACTGAGATTTCTCGCCATGATTGCCCATAATGAATATCAGACTAAGCTGGTGAGGCATGCTTTTCTTTGTCTGAAGAGAACTGGTCCTCTCTTGGACGCACCTGCTATAACTAAGAGGTAACGCAGCAGCTGGATACATGGCGCACGTAAGCCATTCAGACCCTCAAAAAGCCTTCAGCACAGTTCTAGTAAGAGACAACTAAAGCTGGCACAGTCTGAACATCCCACAGCTGTCTCGGATCGGCAACCACCTAAGAGACAGAAACCGAAATGAAAATAAAGAGCCACTTCTAAATGCTGGAGAACATCAAAAGCAGAACAGCAGAAATTTCTGAAGGAAGCCTGGTGTCACTACATAGGTGGAACTAGAGAAGGGCTGTTAGCCAGCAGAAAAGTATAGGAAACAATTCAGGTCACCTATGAAGACAAGAGTTTTAGAAGGGAAAAAATCTGGGGAGAGAGGCAACATGTAATTCAATGTTTGGAAATTTGAGACAGTAATCTGAACTACTCCTATCCTTTACAGTGTTCTAAATTAACTGTGCCAGCTTGTAAAAAGATCTGGCCACCGGCGCAAAAGAGCAAGTCCCTGCAAGAACCTGGTAAAGTATCTGGATACACGAGACTGTGAACAATACAGAAAAAGTTACAAATGATGTAGTATTAATGCTATTGCATGGGACACCTGGAATATCGTGTGGTATTTAAGTTATTCCATTCCAAAACTACGTAGTGCAGAGAGGTCAAGGTGGAAAAGTCTACGGGAAAATTCTCAGATAGAGAGATGAAAAGAAAAAATGCACATTTCTACATGCAGACAAAGAGCAGACAAGAACATACTAACTTGTAGAAACAACAGAGGAAAAAATACCCTTAACCCTTTCTCGAATGACACAAAACAGAAACAACGATGAACAAAATGAAAGGCAGAAAATCAAAACCTGATGGAAGAAATAGGTTTTCAACCAGGGGCACAATTAGCCTGTGGAAACGATTCCCCTAGGATATTGATACATCCCGAAGCCAAAAAGGAATTTCTACAGATCTGGGCACTTGCACGCCAAAGAAGAACAGAGGTGTAAATATAAAAATTAAACTTAAAAAATCTAGAGTTCTTGAAGACAGGTAATTATGTCTTTCGGTGTAAAACCAACTCCGGGTTTCTGAGCGTTGACAAGAAAACTTCCTTGGGACAACTAGGGAACTACAGCTACGGAGAGCAAATGGACTTTGTGACTTCTCTCCCTTTCCAGTTGCTGCTCCCTGAAGCACCTGCACCACGGAGAGTAGCAGGCTCTGGGCTACAGACGTGACTGATCTGATCCCATGCTGCTGCCTTCATATGCAGCAACTATCCAGCAACATAATTTCAGAATGAAAACTTCATATATTTCTTCAACCAAAGATCAGGTCTTAAGACCCCTGCTCCTCTCTCTCTCTCTCAGGAAGCGTCTTCCCACTTACAAGCAAGTTCTTTAATGAAACTCCAACCATCTGGAATTAGCCTCAATAACCTGAGCTATATCGTAGCCCGGGTTGTTCTCCTATATTCAAGCCTTGTTAGCACGTTGCCATTTTAGCAGGCCATCACCATCTCTCTCTCACTTCTATTTAAGCAGCCATCCCCCAGATTTCGGAAAAAAGCTTGCAGCCAACAGAGAAGACAGCAAGAAGAATGGGACTTTACGAGAGTCTCCTACGATGTTACCGAAGAGCTGTGCAGCGATGACACTAGATAAATATCTCTCTCCTCTGGTTAACAACTGCAGTACAGATGGAGGTATAGGGCATCCAAAAGAGACCTCAGCTGCCTATCAAAATTCAGATATTCAACCCCTACAGATGCTCAAACACACAGTAATGCTCCACTTTATTCTTCTTTTTGTTTGCAAAACTTAAAACCGGTTAATTACCGAAGGGAAAAGACTAATTAGCACCGCAAGTTATCGATACAACGAAGCCCAGTCCCAAGCGGGTATGTTTCTCAGAGTCTACAGCAGTGGCCTTGGTGCTTCTCATCAACCTGCTCCTGCGGGGCTGTTTCTAGCTGAAGCCACGGGGTGCGTGAATTCTAGAGAGCGTGCGCATCCCGAGAGCCAGGGCAGAAGCTGCAATAGATCTGTCTCGGCATCTACTCAGTCTTTGCATTTCCTTGCTACCTCTTTACACACCTGTGTCAAACCGCTTTTTAAAATTTGGCCTGTTCCTGGTTGGCATTAGCTCAGGAGCAAACGCAAGTGATACAGAGGGATGAAACGCCTGCTCCAGCCGGTGCCTTTTCCAAGACACAGCAGCCATTCGACAGCAACTGATTAAGACTACTCCGACCCTGCAAGACGAGACGACCGTTTCCGTGGATCCAGTTTCCTCCTCCGTGATCAGATCAGGAGCAGATCGCTAGACAACAGACCACTGTAGCGAGCGACAACTGAAACCGGTACTTACTGAGTGGTTTAAGGATGCTGCTGCTCGTCTCATCAGCGTTTTCTACGTCTGATTTGTCAGAGTAGTTCTCGGAGATTTTCTCCTTTTCTCTCTTTTCTTTGTGCCCAGTTCTTCTTCTGTGACGCCTCCTTCTCCTATAGCTCTTCGGCACGTGGACCCCAATGTAAATAGTGTGATGACCTAGGGAACACAAGCACAGCAAATGTTAACTTGGACCATGTATAGTTTGGGCATCACTGGCCAGTACAGTTCATGCTGCGTTTTGCTCAAATAGGCAAGCCAAGTATCTTTCTTTGCTGGCCTAACAATAATTAGTCCTATGTTTCTTGTCTCCAAATGTGAGCTAGGAGCTCTTCAGCTACCATTTAGAAAAGTATTTTTTGTACAATCATTTCTGAGAGTGCATGCCACTGCAGACTCTCTGATAATTATTCTGTCCTTGTGACTCATTTAAAAATACAAATAAAAACCACAGAAGGCCATCATGCTCATTTTGCAATATTGAATACAGCGCTCTTCAAAAACATTCGACATAAATTTTTCCATTTTTTTTACCAAATGCACTGGCTGGACTTAACACCTACCTTGTGCAAACTGATCCAGCTTAATTGAAGAGCTTAGAGCAACAAAATTTACATCGTTTGACTATGCAGTGCATTGTACAACAAGTGTCAAAGTACCATTAGGATATTATTATAACACAGCAGATGAAGAAGGACTAACATAAGTTACTGTAAACTTCTAAGTACTTGGCACTTTCCAAAATAAAAATTAAGTAATAAAAGAGTTACGTGCCAGATTTCATACGCTGACTGTGAACACAAAGTTGCCTTTTCCCTTTCATATAGACTTCCGTTTCAAACTAAAGCACTTAAAGTACATTTGCCAATTGTTATGTCTTTTTGATGAGTTTGATAAAAAAGTTTTATTTTCAGGGCTTTCTGCACTGTCTACCAACTTTGGATAAATACCTTTGCTTGTGCTTATAGAAAGCATTCATATGTCTTTTTCGGTGCCCAGATAATTCAGACATCTTACTGTAAACTTTAAAACCAGCTCCTTCAGATTTAGCTCTTGATAAATGATAGCTGTATTCTACGCTTTTGACCAAATTTGGTTTCCTCACTCATGTCTCAGCATAGCCAAGCAGAGAGTTTCAGACAAACACACATACCCTATTACTGACTGAAGTACATTTATCCGAATGAATGAGTCACAAACGCACGTAAGAACAAATATATTTATCTGTAGGCACAGTCATTTACTTCTACTCACAGCGGAGCTTTTCTGCAGAGTCACCGGCTCGGTCACCTCACATCCATCTATTCTTAAGTATGCTTACACCTTGCATGAACGCATGGCTATTAAAATCCCACGCGAGCATACCGGGTGATGTATTCCAGAGAAGGCAGAGGATACAGCTTTTGGAGAGTCACGCTCCATCCTGCGGCACCGTCCCACCCCAACCCCTTTGGCAGGGGCCTCCCCAGAGAGAGGGGAGACCCCCCCAAAGAGCAGCCTTCAGATCCCAGCCTCTGTGACCGCGGGGGCTTTGAGCGGGACGCCCGGATAAGACAGCCCTCGGTCCTGACTCCAGCACCTACAGATATCTGCCACAGAAAGTATTCAGCCAAAAGACCCTCCTGAAACGCACTCCGCAACGTGAAATCCCATCGCTCCTGAAACCACAGAAACTTCTGTGGAAACTTCTTGTTGGGTGGGCACCCAACAAGACGACGGCGACAGCGTCTGAATCCAGACGAGACGTGCTTCTGTGTTACCGGACACGGAGCTCTGCAACACCTCTCTGTTCAGCTCGGAGCCGCGTCCACCTCTCTCTTGCAGCAGCCATACTCCCTTCTGCTCAGGAATAAGGATGAAGTCAAGCGAGTAACAAAAGTCAGCCTTCACTTGATAAAACAGTCGCACACTTGAGAAAGTTAGAGAGAAAACTGGCCCCTGCCACTTACCCATCTCCACCAATTTTCCCTCATTACAGAGTATGCATTGCTCTTTCCCTTCACCTGCAAGCTGCACCTATTAATACCGTTTGCTTTTCAGCAGCATTACAAGGTTCCAGACGAACTACTTATTTGCAAGACACGGGAAGGTGCTCTGGAAACGCCAGCGCAACAGTAAAGCCAGACTCTGCGGCCACCAGTTAACTTCACCGCTAAACACATGTCTCTCTAATTCCTCGTTAAGATAAATCCAATCTTTGAGACCGAACATCTGAAAATTTAGGCACAAAATACCCAATTCCCGTAACAAACTGACTTTTCAATGAAAAACAACCCTGCATTTGCCATTTCAAATTCCACACGCTCTTGAGGCCAGCTGCGAAGTCTGGAGAGTCCTTCACCTTCTTGGCACGTGCATTTTCATACTGAAAGCATCCGAGGTCTTCTACAAAGCCGCTTGACCAGACTGGCCCTCCTTGATAGCAACTTTAAAATAGCTAACCGAGTTCCCCAAGGGCTTTGCAAATAACGGAATGATGAGCTGTATGCAAGGACGGGGCCAGCAGCTTATGAAAATAGCTCGTGCCCTATGCATATTACACTGTCTCTCATACCCATCTACACACGCGCTCGAGAGCCCAGCAAAACTGTGGAGGTGCACAGATCTCCAGCAGCAGCTCCTTTGAGAAGCAAGCACAGAGGACAAATTAGAAATTTTAAACGCATGCTTGTTGCTGAGTTACTGAAGTATAAAAAAAGCATCTGGAAAAGGCTTCTTAAATATTGGGTTCTTAATTCTCAAAGACTAATACAATGAAAGGGAGGAGAAAAAAAAAAAAGTTGTTGTCCAATACGATCACTTGAAAAAAAAAATCTTCATCCCCAGACTGGCACTAAGTGCGGTATGTTTTGGCTCCAAAGTCATTTATTATGTGGAAATGGTAATAGAAAGCAGAGGCTTATAAAGAAATTCCCTTCTCGCTCACAGACACGCTGGTGCGACAGCGCCTGAGATGGCCCTGCAATGGAGCACATCATCGTCGTCGCGCTGGCTCGAGTGCTACAGCAAGCTCGAGTTTATGCACTGGTGGGAACTATGCAGAAGACCGCACTAAATAAATAAACCAGACAGATATAAAGATATACGGTGCCCGCGATGTCAAGATATAAACTAACAGCTACAAAGGGATAGTGAAAATGTCTCCGAGTGAAGTTACGATTACTTTTTAGCCAATATTATCTAGGCTGCGTCATGAACAGTTCACCGCTACCTGCGCATCTCCTGCTGCCGCCGGGCGCCAGCAGCCGCACAACCGTCCGGTACAGTACCAGACGCTAATAACTTGCCATCTCAGGGAGCAGGACAAAAAAAGAAACAGAAATCCGGGGTCGAGCAAGGTCCAAAAAAAAAAAAAAAAAAAAAATCAGGCAGCGCAAGAGCGGCAGAAGAAAAGGGACCTGCACCTGCTGCCTCCGGGCCAGCGTGCCAGCACGGCGATCTTTGATAAATGGGCTCCCAGCGCAGAGGGAACGGGCAGAGCCACAGCGCTGGAGACGGCTGCACCTGAAGATACCATCTAGCTCTGGCGTGCCCAAGGAAACCCGGCGAGCGATTCCAGCAGCTGGGAACGTCAGCTTTAGCATGGCAGATGGCGTAAACGCTGCACAGGGACAGAAGGGGAGATCTTAGGACGAGAGGAAATGGGCTCAAGCTGCGCCAGGGGAGGTTTAGGTTGGAAATTAGGAAAAATTTCTTCACGGAAAGGGTGGTCAAGAATTGGAACAGGCTGCCCAGAGAGGTGGGGGAGTCACCATCCCTGGAAGTGTTCAAAAAACGGGCAGATGTGGCACTTCAGGATATGGTTTAGTCTGGTCTACCCTTGATTGGTTTAGGTGGGCTTGGTAGTGTAGGTTAATGGTTGAACTGGATGATCTTAAAGGGCTTTTCCAACCTAGACGATTCTATGATCTTAGCTGAGCACAAGCAGGAGCTGCAGGGTACGGGTGGCCCCCGGAGAGACAGGGCAGAGGCAGCCGTGCCCAAAGGATTCCTACAGCCAAGATCGCATCCAAAAGCCAGACGCAAAAGGATGGGGCAATTCCGGTATCTGTATTAAAACAGCGTCCTCCTTTGAAGCACTTGAATTCTGCGGTCAGCTTGATAATAGAGGCACATCATAGTAAGCCTGTAGTCTTAATACTTTAATATGCTGCCAACAGAACCGGACAATCTCTTTAATCTTTTGACCACGTGTGCACAGCACAGATTTTGGTAATGCGAAACTAAATTGTATATGCGCAGGCAAACATCTGCATGACTTAGCTGCTTTTCTCTCTTCTGCATGGGAGAGACTTACTTCACGTTGCTTTTTGACCGTCGTCCCCCCACCCCGCCTCTGCTTCCCAGTCTGTTCAGGGAGGCCAGGCAAGACATTTTCCTTTTCTGCGTACTTGGAGCGCTTGGCATCTGCTTATATTGTTGCAAACGCTGAGATAAACTTCTAGGCTCCCTTCCCAAAGCGCCTGGAAGGAAACAATTGACACATACTCTCAATGCCCTGGGTTTCTGAGACATTTCCTACTCACCGGGGTAACGGAGCCTTTCCCATGAGAACCATTGACTACGAACGGTCATGCCTGATGAATTTAACGCGACACGCATGCACCGCACTGTTATCCTACGGCTTGGTGGAGGACGGGAAGCGAAGAGCCGAGTGCTAAACTTCTCCTGGTAAATCCAGGTCCTGCTCAGCCGTAACTTTCTCTCGTACACCCGGACAGGGGCCAATTGCCAGCTTCCTCCGGTGGCCCTGACTGCAGTCGCAGCCTTTTCTGGGGGCTGCTCCCATCGCCCTCCCCGCTCTCCCCCAGGATTAGCCTCTGCGTGCACCTCATTAATTTTTAGAGCTGGTTTGGTTGACCAGAAGCACGTATTTCACAACACTAAAAGCCCGAAGGTAAGAGGCACAGCAAGACCTGCGGGTCCAAGTGGCACCTTTTTTATTCTAAAGGACAGCGGTGGGTCATGCCTTCCTTGAACTTACACCTGCTGTAGCTAAAACTTTTGAAGTTAGCTTCTTGTGCCTGAGGAGAAACTTTACCATGTGCCAAATTCAGAGCAAAATCGTTTCACCCGATTATTAACGGAGCAAGAAGTAGTCATCATCAGAGAGGTATTTTTCCCCTGGAAAAATGTTGGTTGAAACCACATCTTTTGCTTTATTAAGAGCTATTAAAGAATAGCAGCTCATGATTCAGAGTCCAGATTTAGAGTTTGGGCACACAAGACTCCCTGAGTCATTTTTACCGGTGAAAACCCACTCGGGCATTACCAAATTTAAGTTCTGTAAAACGCACCATTGCCTCCCTGCCTGCGAGAATTTCTGTTCATCTCGTCTCTGTCCCGGCCAAGCACGGTCTTGTTGAGGTCCTGGGAACGAAACTGTCTGCACCTCAAGTCGTGCACGCCACGCAAGCTCACGTGCTGACCCTAGCAGCCGCCCAAAAGAAAGCAGCTCCGGACGCCCTGCCTCAACGAGTCAGGAGCCCAAGCACACCACCTCAACGCAACGCCGTGCTAGTTCTTTTCCGAGTTATTCCATTTAAGGAAATGTGGGGGTTAAAGAAGCAGAAAGCTTCGTGAGGGTTTCTCAGCAGGAAAAGCCAGGACTTGCATCAAACACACCAGGTTCCTGTACCTCTACAGCCATAATTCTGTCTAGGTGTCTTTGCAGTCGCTGTGGCACAAGGCTGGAATCAAACCCAAGCTGTCTGTGGGTGAGGATCCTTTCTCTGTCCAAGGAAGAAAGGACGGCAGCTGTTTGGAGACCGAGAGGCAGGGCGTACGTGCAAGGGCCCCTCAATACAAGAAAGACATTGAGGTGCTGGAGCATGTTCAGAGAAGGGCAACGGAGCTGGGGCAGGGTCTGGAGCACAGGGCTGGTGGGGAGCGGCTGAGGGAGCTGGGGGTGTTCAGCCTGGAGAAGAGGAGGCTGAGGGGAGACCTCATCGCTCTCTACAGCTGCCTGACAGGAGGGGGCAGGGAGGGGGGTGTTGGGCTCTTCTCCCATGTAGTTAGCGATAGGACGAGAGGAAATGGGCTCAAGCTGCGCCAGGGGAGGTTTAGGTTGGATATTAGGAAAAATTTCTTCACGGAAAGGGTGGTCAAGCATTGGAACAGGCTGCCCAGAGAGGTGGGGGAGTCCCCATCCCTGGAGGGGTTCAAAAAACGGGTAGAGGTGGCACTTGGGGACATGGTTCAGTCTGGTCTACCCTTGATTGGTTTAGTGTGGACTTGGTAGTGTAGGTTAATGGTTGGGCTGGATGATCTTAAAGGGCTTTTCCAACCCAAACGATTTGATGATTCTATGATGAGGCACGCACGGAGCGGCTGCCCTGCTCACTGCTAAGCAAGGGAGAGTGCAGCTGTGACAGAACCAGGACAAGCCTGGCATCGCCAGCTGAGGAGCTGGTTAAATATACATGATGAAGAGACCTGCTGGAGCAGGCCCAGAGGAGGCCACCAAAATGACCCGAGGGCTGGAGCACCTCTGCTACAAGGCCAGGCTGAGGGAGCTGGGATTTTTCAGCCTGGAGAAGAGAAGTCTGCGAGGAGACCTTATTGCGACCTTCCAATACTTAAGGGGCCCTACATGAAGGATGGGGAGAATCTTTGTAACAAGGCCCATTGTGACAGGACAAGGAATAATGGATTTAAGCTAAAGAAGAATAGATCTAGACTAGATATAAGGAAGAAATTTTTTACAATGAGGGTGGTCAAGCACTGGAAGGGGTTGCCCAGAGAGGCAGTGGAGGCCCCATCCCTGGCAACATCCCAGGCCAGGTTGGACGGGGCTCTGAGCACCCTGCTCTGGTTAAAGCTGTCCCTGGCACTGCAGGGGTTGGGCTGGGGGAGCTCTAAAGGTCCCTTCCACCCAAAGCATTCCGTGATTCTATGATTCTATGACCTTGGGATCTGCCTGCATGAGAAGTGTGCTGGGAGCAGGGGAATTACTCACTCTGTATGCGATCATGTCAGCCCCAAACTGGACATCCCAAGGCCCGGGAAGCACAACCCATCTCATGTTGTTCAAAACACGCGGATTCATGCTACGACATAGGCGGCAAATGACAAAAAACATTTGTATAGAGGGAAGTCCGTAGCTCAAGTGTGGTTTCCCAAACTAGTTCTGGAACCACATCTGCCTTAAAGAGTATTATCGCTTCCTACCATGTCCTTGGTAAGAAACCAGTTCCTCCCAGAAGAATCATACAGAATAGACCTGATGTGTGACGCACCTACGGAGAGCTGTAGAGCTCAGGTTTCCCGTGAAGTTTCAATTTAGGTGATTCTGGGGAGCTTCATCCTGCAACGACAGTCTTTCCACAGCGCCTTTTGTACTGTGTATTTCAACACATGCATGTAATAGATTATCAGCAGCCACGGTAGTAACCCGAATGTAGGGTACTACCACAAAACCTGTGTTACAGGAAATGCAAACTGAAATCATACACCTTAGCATGAGGGGAAAAAAAAAAAAAAGAAAAAAAAATAAAGAAAAAAGGTACATCAGCAGATACGATTAGACTATCTAAGTGCGGTGATACCTTTTGGGCCTGGGGTCTCTGCATTCATCTGGACACCAAGCCGAGTCTACGGCTTTCTGCCGTCTTAGTGCATGACCAAGAGCAGACTTTAACCCTGATGCTGCGTTTAAGACTGAAATTCTTTTCTCATTGCAGGTATCTACAGCCAAACGAACAAGCAGAAAGAGATCATTTTATTTATGATCCTCTCCATTTTTAAGCACTTAACTCTTCTAAGAAAATGGTGACAGCACGACGGCTTTTGCTTAGGAAAAACTAAACTTGGTCATTTGGAGAAAAGAGCCGAAAGTTACAGGATCAAAGGATAAAGTCTGCCTGGTGCGCAGTATCGAAGAAGGAATCCCTTCCACATGACTGGGGTTGTTGAGACGTAGAGCCTGGTCAGACTAGCCCATAAAGAAAGAATCTCAGATCGGCACCTTAGAAGGAAACAAGATCAAAACCCAACATTAAAAATTTATAAAGCAGTGAAAATGAGCTGAGTGTTAGCACTTTCCACCTGGCCCTTGTTTTCACTTTCAGGGCTCCCTTCCAAAGAACAGGCAGAGTCACATTAAACCCAATCAGGCTTGGACAGGCTCATGTGGTTACCCTTGACATGTCTACACAGCCACCCTCTTTCTCCGCAAGCTCTGGCCACTCGCGCCTCCTGCGTTGGGCAGCCCTGTGCACCCAGGCTCTCGGAGAAGACTGGGACAGACGTTTCAGGCCCCCTGAATGACGGGCTTTGCTCAGGACGCCCCAGCCATTTCATTTTGGGGCATGGCTGACCTACAGGTCAAGCCACAGGCAAGCGAAGGTGCGTGCCCTTCTCTGCCCATTTCCAGAGCTTAGCTATCAGTCTCGTACCTGGCTGGAATTGAAACACAGCGTACCCTCAGGGCGGGGAAGCTTTACTTATTGATGTGGCTTCTGACGCACCCCAGGAGCGTACGGCTTTCACTCCTACCGCTAACGACTTGCTAACTTTATGAAAACTTGCTCCGTAGCGATGTCTCACGTTTAGGAATCCGCGCTTACCGCAGCTCCGTAGTCACACGAGACGGGCAGGGGATGCAGCCCCGCCGCGTGCTTCGTCAGCAGAAGACGGCACGGCACACCTCTGCGGCCAAGGAGGAGGCGTCGGTGTATGGCCAAGCACGCAGCGAGACGTGGCGCTAGCCAACACGCCGCTGGGACTGCAGCCAGGCTAGCGCGGCTTTTAGCAGCTGCTTCTCAAAGCCGGGGGTGGCGGCAGGAGGGTGCTTCTCGTTTCGTGTGAGAATCAAAGGAAATAAATGACAGAAAAAGCTGATGGCCCAGAAGGACACATAAATCACGGGGATGATCCATTTTAAAAGGGAGATACTAAAAGTAGCACTGAGCATGTCCCAAACTAAGCCCTGCTTAGTTTCAAATCAGCTCAAGAAATAAGAACAAAAGGCCACGCCGTCACGTGCCGGGTGCCCTTAAACCTACCTGATTTTGAAGGGGTTACGGGTGCCAAACACCCCCCGAGACCGGTGCTAGCGG
The DNA here is from genome assembly GCF_030463565.1 of Pelecanus crispus. Classification (NCBI taxonomy): domain Eukaryota; kingdom Metazoa; phylum Chordata; class Aves; order Pelecaniformes; family Pelecanidae; genus Pelecanus; species Pelecanus crispus. The sequence continues at coordinate 2,155,322 of NC_134646.1, forward strand.
CGGAGCGGGCACAGACGCGACACCCCGCTGCAGACAACCGTTCGCACCAGTGGAACAGGAACGACTCTCCCAGTCCCTCCTATACAATCACCCTATTTCACCTCAAAATTTTCCCCGGGGTGATCAGAAAGAGCATTAATTTCCACCCAGGATGAAAACACATGCCACAAAACCAACAGGCAAAGGGGGGATATTTTCAATGATACATTAGGAAGATGTAAATTCTGGGTAGGAGAAAAGACATGGTCATCCACAAGACCCATCAGTGAACGTGGCTGGCTCACGCAGTGGAAACAAGGAACGTGACGATTTCCCCTAGCACTGTGTAAGAGCTAAGTACTATTCCCATTAATCCATATGAACGCAGATACCGAAACTTGAAAGAAAACAGAACAAAACCATAACCGATCCTTTAGACGGGCCAACCAGGCACACTCCCAGGCTCACCACTCCATCCCCACAGGGTTTTCAGAACACACGCTGATATTCAAGTGACTGATTTTCCAGGCGAGTAAAAAATTATCGATCAGAAAAACAGCAGCAGGATCCATTGAGCATTTTGTTGAAATCTGGCTGAAATATAAACAAGTTAACATACCAGTTGGAGATAAATTGGCTCCAAATCCCTCCTGTTCCCCACAGCGACAAAGCCCCGTCAAGCAGTAGAAGCACAGAAAAGATGCGTTCCCCTCCAAAGAGAGGTGGCCAGCACAACCGTGTTCGAACAGACTCGGCTCTTTGTCCGACAGCAACGATTTTATTAGCGCAGAAACATGCACGCATGTCTCACAGCGGTGACGCACCAAATTACCTCTCTGCGAGAGGTTCCCGTGGAGGGAACCCAAGGTCTTTTTGAGGGACTGAGCGCAGACCGCCACAGGACCAGCAATAGCAGGTAGGTGCCTAGAGTTGGACAAAGGATGCCTGATAAGAGACGGGCTGGGAGAAGCAGCAGAAATCACGTCTGTATGGAAAAGACTAGTATGAAGTAGGGTAAGTCTGTACCCAGGTAGCTGAAAAAAACCGAGGTCAGGAAGGCCCTCGGGCATAAGGGCCTTTAAAACAGTAGTAGCGTGCAATGAACTAATTCTTCCACGGTATGTGGCCGTTGGCCAAAGAAAATGGTCAGCGTGAATCCATCAGGTGACGGGACCAAATACTTGTGAAAGGACAACCGTAAGGTTCACAACCTAATAAATGCCATCAGGAGAACAGCCTGCAATGGGAGAGATGGAGCAAAGGGCAAAAAAGAAAGTGGTGGCTCCAAGAGAGACAAAACCCAAGCTAGTCTGCAACTGAGAGATGAAACGGGAAGGGATAAGATTAGAAACAACAGGGCGCTCTTCCATTCTGCCAGTTCTGCCAAAAGAACCCCAAATTCATGGCTAAGATGAAAGCATTCAAGAGAGGACCCAGCATCAGCAACGAAGACGCAGGTACTTAATCGAGCAGGGAACTTGTCCAGAGATCATTTTAGGTATTTATTTTACCACCCTTCGCATCTTAATGTACAGTCCTTTAGCAAAATCACTACAAGGGGCAGGGAACTGAGCTGAGCAGGGGAAGACAGCATGTAAACAGGGTATTTTTTTTGTTTGTTTCTTCTTGTTATAACATCAGGCTTCTAGAACTTCAAGATCTTCAAAAGGTCAGTTTAATCGTTACATAAAGTGACCTCTGCAATCTTTAAAAGGTTCCCACGTAACAACGCTATAGTTAGCCAGAGGGAAAGTCTTCCCAGCCATCTGTCTAAAGCTTGCACTTCCCATTTTCAAACGTGCGCTCGCCCGCTATCCATCAATGACCCAGACCTGAACCGCCAGATTCCCAACAAGATTCAGAGGCTGCTCCAGCAAACCACCTTTAAAAGGTGAGTTAGCACTGCGCCCTGAGGAACGGGACGGCTCTGAAGGACAGAGCTCACATGAAGTCAAGAATATCTAAACAGGAGAAGAAAATGTAAAAAATGAAATGAGGTTTTCGTTTGACTTCTTGAAGTTGCTACAAACCGCATTTGTTTAGAAGGAGCAGACCAAGTCAGTCACTAAAAACTACGCTAGAAATTGCTAGGAAAGGATCAGAATAGGAAGCCCAGAAGACACACATTGGTGACAGCTATGAAGTACTGCTCCACGACAGGAAAATATAAGGAAGTTGGCAGTGAATTAATGGGTGGACATTGTTTAGACAGAACAATAGACATGCATTTGGGGTATTCTCACCGAGCTTTATATAAGCCACTGCGAGACTCTTACCCACAACCCCGTAAGCTGCTTTTCTTCCTCTCTTCTTTGGAGCTGTGAGAGGTTACAGAAGCCACCGAACCTGTCCTGCTGGGATCTGATCTAATCTGGCCAGTACTGCTTGGATTCCACAGAAAGAAAAGGAAGACTTTAAAAAGACACGGCTCTGGGGAACAGGGCAGAGGCAGGGAGCCGTGCTGGACCTTTTGATTTAAGTTTTAGGCCAAGCTGTTCGGAAGCTTTGCATTTTCTGGCATCTGCCTCGAGTACTAACCACAGTTCTTTTAAAATCACGTCCCCCTCCGAAATGCCCCAAACGACCACCCAAAATAGCCCATTTTGGCTGAAAACCTTGGCCTCGCTTTCTGTACTTGCAGCTCACTCATTACCAAGGCTGACCAAATAAATACCAAGCTGTACTTGGCACTGTTGAGGTCACCGATGCAGGTAGGTTTTCGACCACCCTCCAATATAAGTAAGAGCTGTGGTATACTGTCTAAGTCATCCAAGCGCTGCCGCATTTCAGAGAAAGAACCTCAAACTGCTTCCCGGGTACCAGAGGTCGGCTGCTGCTTTACCGCTTGCGCAGAGGCAACGGGAAGGCACGCCGCCGAAACCCGCGCTCCAAACTCGGAAGCAAACACCGTGATCTTTTTAGAGCCTGAACTCCTAATCACCGCCAACGACTGCACGGAGTAGCACGTTGTGCAACGCCTGAAGAACAAACAGCAAAGGCTGGGCACAGGTTAACAACAAAAGCATGATATGCAAGTGCAACGTGCCCCGCAGAGACCTACCTAAACCACCGTCCTGTTTCCTTGGGTTTGCAAAGTGCCGGGCAGCTCCTGGGAAGTCCTCGACTCCGCAGTACTGCATCAGTAGGAAACCAGCCCTGCTGCAAGCGAACCTTGATTCCAAGGCTGCAGTTATAATTAAACATATAGAGGCTGCGGTGCGTTTTATAAAAGGCAGACTGTGACCGAAGCTGGGGTTGCTAGAAGGCCAGGCTGCTGCCAGCAAGGCACCACGAAGGAATGCAAACAACGTGATGCTCACCGGCGGGAGCCCCGTTCACACAAAGGCCTCCTGATGCCTCTCCAAGAGCACAACGCTTCCTTCACGGAAGCGCCGGCGTTTCCTACCTCCCTCCTCAGCCCCTTTACACCGCTAAGGAAGCTCTCACAGCGTTGTGCAACCAGATTAGGAATATCACCCAAAGGGACAGACCTTCACAGAGGCCGAGATGACGACTGAACTAGCGTACGGACCGCACTTATCCCGGCAAGCTACAGAAACGGCCCTAGAACCAGTTTCCAGATTAAGCCCAGCTCCAGCAGCACTGGGCGCACAGACAAGAGGGGAAGGACACTCCTGTGCTCCCAAGCTACACGGAAGCGTCGCCTGTTTAACATGGCCAAGCTTGAAGGAACCCAACCCCGGCACAGGATCTGCTGTCTTCCACTTCCTGTTTCAGTCTCTTTCCCTGTTTGCCAAGTGGGTTCTGTCATTGACCTTCACCGCTTCTCTACGCCTTGATTTACGGCATGGAGTACGTCTCTTAAAGATCTGTCAATTCAGTGGACAGGCAAAAACCACGAGAGAGTTTGCTAAGTACGGCCAAACAGAGCAAACGCTTGCATTACACATTTTGCAGCTGCGACTGGGCCTCCCCAATACATTTTATGTCACCTTTAAATTTTATATGGCCAGAAAAATTCAGGAAGGGTAATCAGCACATCTGGGGCTTGCATCCGAAGACCGAGCAAAGGCTGTATGGGTTCTTCAGTCTCCATCCTGAACTGCCATATCCAGTATTACTGCACCTTAAAAAAAGAACTATTGGGCAGAGGAAAGTATATACAATGGGTGGGAGAAGACAGTCAAACAAGCACAGACTTCAATCCTCACTGAAACGACCCAGGAGAGGACCAAACCATCACAGGTGCACAACTACACCACCAGCCTGCACGCACACTGATGTTGGGCGGCATCGACAGAAATCGAAGCACAAAAAGAAAAGAAGGGCTTAAAAAATGACCTTTGTAGTCGTTATCATGAGCACACGGAGACAAGGGAGGCCCATGGCCCTGGACTGGACTCCCGTGCACTGCCCAAGCGCCCGCTCTCTCTGGGGAGGGACCAGCAGCTTCAGGGTGGCCCCAGGAACCAAAAACATCCAACTCTGAGAAGCGGCTCCCGTCAAAGGCTGTAAGGTGCCATGCCAGGGCCACCCTTCAGATTAGCACAGCCCTCAGCAAAATGAATTTCACCGCCAGGTCAGAGAGCCGATGACTGTTTCTGAACAGATCAGAGACGGAAAACAGCCAGCCGCCGTCAGAATGGCACGGAAACACCTTCCTTTGCTGCCACGTACCTTATGCACGCAGCATGTGTCAGCGCAAAACTTACCGTCGCTTAAAAGAAAACACAACCTTCCCTTCGCAGAGGGCAAACCACATTGCATATTGACTCAGCTGTTCTTACATTTTCTCGATTTCTCCTGCGTGCACAGCCAACTTATCGCTACCTTATGTAAAGCCAGCTTATCGCCATCTGAACTTGGGATTGCAGTTTTTCTCACCGAGCTCGGAGGAGGTGGGCATCGGCACCTTCTCACACAACCCCAGCAACTTTAAAGCTAACACTGATTCTTGACAACAGATGAAAGACGTCTGCAATGGCCAGAATGATATCCCCTGCGACGATGGGGAACACAGACACCTGCTGGAAACTGCCAATAGTAAGCACACTCATAGATTTGCTAGCAGCAAGCCAACAAATGACTGCAAAGTGCTATTATCTCCATGACAAAAATTTCTGAACAAACCACTCGACGAGTGATTCATATTTCACAGACCTCACAGCATTTGTACTACTGACCTCATTAATCCACACACACAAAAATGGCTCCCAACTTTTCCATAGGGATTTACCATATTATCGAAAGTCTGCCGTGAAGTCATGCCACTAGACCTTTTCGTTTATGACGAACCAGTTAACGGCACGTTTCGGTATCCTGCAAAATGTCGTGGAGAATCAAAGCTGGAGAAGAGCTCATCCGAAATCTTTTACCCAGATACCTCAACGTTGAGAAGATCCAACCCACCCGTCTTGTTTTTACTAGCTGCGTGGGGCAGCATTTAGGCCCCGATCTGTGCCTGCCGTTCCCAAGCCGTGCCAGCTGCTGTACAGAAAGAGAGCAAAAAGGCAGCGCCCGAGTCCTGGTCGCTTTGCTTTTGCACCAGCAAAGCCCGACTCGGTTTTACCAAAGCAAAATACAGCCAACGCTACCTCTGCATATAAATGAAAGGTACCAAAGAATATTAATGAAGTACATTCTGTGCTCAGATTTTACCGGATTAATTTTTTTAATCATCTTTATTTGAGAAGCAATTAACAACTCTAACTGATATGAAACAGGTCTTCTGGTTATTTCTGAAAATGGAGAAGGTCTGCCTACGGTCAGTGGTCAAAAACTGAGGGCGGGGATGAGAGAAGAAAAAGAAAACAAAGTACATGGGTAAATACAGCTCATTTCTCCTACCTTCTGCCTGCTGTTAGTAAGGGTAAAAATTTTCACAGTTATCTTCACCCTTTCAACCTCTCTGCTCATTGATCCAACCATCAAGTAATAGTCTTAGGCTTACGGCATCACACAGCTTTCTACCAGCAAGTGCCATGACACCACAGGGTCGAGAATAGAAAGCAAGGAGGAGGAAAGTGTGGGGAGCAGTCAGCTGAAATGGAAAAAGCAGTTATAGAAAGTTGTTACGAAACCCCTGTTTTAGGCTCTCTATACGGTAAATCCCATAACGATAACAGGATCCGTTAAAAAGTTCCCACTGCAACAGCGTTTTTTCCTGAATTTGCTCCTGCGACAGCGCTAAGAGATACTCTCGAGACCTTTACTTTGCAACTCGTTTGGAACGCGGGACAAAACACCCGCCGGGAGCGCCGGTCCCTTCCCGTCAGCCACGCAGCCAGAGCGCTCCTCGGGCCTCCCAGCAGCAGAGCTGTCAGACTTGAAACCAAGCATCCTCCGCCCCACCATGAAGTCAGGGTGGCAGCAAGCCCGGGGGAAGTTACGCTTAGAGAGCCAAGAATACCTTATCTCAAAGGATAAGGTGGAGCTTTACTTTTCCCCTCTTGCAAAATTGGTTAAGTAATCTGTTTATGTCACACATAGCAGCGCTCCTAACAGTGGCATTACAGCCGCATGTCATTACCTTCAAGGAAAGGAACGTGCAGTGCTCCAAATGAATGGGAACGGTTTTCTCGCACCGGAGGTTCAGCTTAGGGCAGTGCCTCTTCCTGATTTCCCCCAGGAAAGCCTACGTTTTCGACTTGCTTTCCTTCCACGCTCTGAGCCGGACCCAGGCAGATCCCTCGTCTCACCAAGTCACATTTCTGGGCACTTAGGTGCAACATCAGCGACGGCCAGCAAAGCAGCTCTTCATAACCAACAGGTACGGAATTAATCCGTTGAGCTCTCCCACTGATAAAGACAGTAGGGGGTGAGCCGGAACGGAATAATTTTCTAATATCAACAGCTGATATCACTGATAAAATAGCAACACATTCCAGCGTAGGACCAGACTGAGGTGCCATCTTACAGAAGCATTCATTAAAGATTGTTTAATCTCTGGAACCTGGCCCAAAGGACATACTTTTGTCAGGTATGCGTGGTTTCTATTAACATTACATTTACTCAGCAAGGGCATGACCGACAATTGCCCCAAGCTGAAAATGTCTCAACATCCTACTGACCAGAAATGCCCGTTTTCCCCCTCCTTGGAGAGCAAAGTCCTTCCCTCTCCCCTACACCGCTACATAATCAAATTCGTGAGTGATGTGGTAATTCAGAGTTGTTACCTCCATCTCATAGACGTGAGGCCATCGGCTACCAATAAAACGACACCACGCTCTTTGTCTCTTCTTGCAAAGAACACGCAAAAGAGGGATGCTGAAAATGACTTAAACCTTCTGTCTTCATCTGTTTGAAATCAAACCGGTTCACAAGCAACAAAAGCAGCCTGCTTTCTAAGCAAGTTTGAATGTTTCGCAGCAGGGTTTTCCCCCTTCTCTCCTGCAAACTCCTGCAGCTGGGGAACCCCCAAGTCCCACTGCCCTAACACTGCGCTGCCAGCTCTCTCCTGATAAAGGTTACAATTCCCCTTTCCCTACCAGAGGGAAAAGCAAACAGTCTCTCCTCTCTGCTTGGCTGGTTGGTTTTTTTTTTTCCTACAAGTTCAGCGAAATTAAGAGTAGCTTTAAAGAGCCTTCCTGAGAAAGTTGATCATTATTGCTGCGGGGTGCAAAAAATTATTGGGAGAGGAATGGAAAGAAGAGGCAAGAGAGGCAAACAACTTTATGATAGGAATGTTGTTTCCTCATAAAAGTAGGCTAAATGTAGAAACTATCAGGAAAAATAAAATACATAGGGAGGTAACGATTCCACTCGCTGTTACCTTCTTCTACAGAGGAAACAACTACTGTAAGCCTCTTGGAAAAGCAAGTTATAACTGTACCATGAGAGTGGCTGAAGTAATGGAGAGCACTTCAGAGCTAACACCTTCAGGTCTCTAGACTAACACTCTCCTCCTCGAAACCACTCCACTTGCAGTGCAGAAATCTAGCAGAGAGACTTTAAAGCACCCGCACCAAGTGTCAGCTGAAGGTCTTCAACCTGATGGTTTAGCCCTTCCGTTGGATCTTAAACTGAAAGAGAGCACATTTAGATTGGATATAAAGAAGAAATTCTTCACTGTGAGGGTGGTGAGGCACTGGAACAGGTTGCCCAGAGAAGCTGCAGATGCCCCATCCCTGGAAGCGTTCAAGGTCAGGCTGGATGGGGCTTTGGCCAACTTGATCTAGTGGAAGACGTCCCTGCTTACTGCAGGGGGGTTGGCCTAGATGGTCTTTAAAAGGTCCCTTCAAACCCAAACTGCTCTCTGAGTCTACAATTCATTCTATACACGCAGACTGTGACCGTACACGGGGTACATGCGTGCGTATTAGATACACACATGCATTAAGTGTACTTCTGTACATGGCGCATATCTGTGTAGAGAGTTAGATGTAGCTGAGGACATGCACAGAAGCACAGAATCATTTAGGGGGGAAATCTTCCTCTTTTCTACGGCAAGTAAGATCTCTTCAAAATGCCAAAGCCTTTAATGATTACTTGCACTGTGGTAATGCCCCAAAGTTGCCCGGTACGCTATGAAATCAAGGCCGTCCCGCTCCAGAAGAGCGGCGTGGCTGAGCAGCAACTCACCAACCGAATGATACGTGCGCCGTACGTGCATGGTGACACCGACAGATGCTACGGCGTCAGCACTGGCCCCGCCACAGATGGCAGCTCCTTTTGGGATTTAGCTAGGTCATTCGCAGAAGCCGGGCGAGAATCAAGGCGCTGCCTTTAGCACGAACAAAGGAATTAGCTGGTTACACAGCTCCAAGTCTCTCTGGAGGCTCAGACAAGCAGCTAGAGTTCTCAGAGGCCTGTCGCGTGCAATTAGAAATATTTGTTTCACCTCCTCTCCTCCTTACCCCAGCGAGATGAACTGCCACAGGTCTGTCAGCCCAACTCAATCAAATGAGGATACCTACCTCAAAACACGGAGATAAACACGCCACACCTACAGATATTCCTGAAAGCATTAACCACAACCTTTTCCACAGCACCTGCAGACAGTTAAGAAGGACGCTCCCGCACTGCTCTTCACAAATAACAATTTGTATTCTATTCCCCGAGCGTCACGTATCAGCAATACACACCACAACAGCATGCGGCAACATTTCAGACAGTAAAATGTAAGAAACATTCTCTCTCCCTCCCTCCCCTCTCAAATGCTTCTGCTGTGCCAAAGTATCAGTGATTCTACAAGCAAAAGGCTAACACAACCCCCTGTCATTCTGACCCCGCAGACAGCAAATGGCCTAATTAACCTCACCATGATTTATAGCTACTGAGCACAGATTACTTCACACGAGAGAGGAAGGAAACACCGGCTTTTGCACGGAAATGACTGGTTTGATTTGCTGGAGGTGTTCTAATCCATCTTTTTGGAGATTATTTTCTTTCCAACTGCTTGATCCTGTACCGTCCATGACCAGTGACAATGACACTGCCGTAACCCTACACTTTTTGAAACACTTTAAACCGAAAAGCCAGAGGCATTTGTTTGCAAATAAAGAAACTGGAATAAAATTATATAGCTAAGTCAGGAGGGGAAGGATAGGACTGTGAGGTGAAATGCCGGCCTCCTTCCCCTTCCAGGCAGAGTACGTACCCTGTCGCCCTCTCCTCCTTTATCAAGCACACGGTCAACTCATCCTCATAAAACAAGAGAATTTGCTGCAAATAATTCATTCCTAACGGCTTAATCATTTTCCACAAACAACCTTAAACTAAACTCCTTGAAATGCCTTTTACCCTTGGGACTTCAGAACATTTCTAGTTAGAGAGAGAATAAAAATGCTTTCCAAGGAGTCTACTCTTTTCCTAAAAAGTGAAGAAACTGTTTGCTCTGTTAAAAAGTTCCTCTTCAAGGGAAAAACCTTCTCTTTATTCCTCCTAAGCTTTTTAGCTTAGGATAACCCATGCAAACATCCACTTGCTGCCTTATGCCCACCCCTGACACCGGGTACAAATTCTGCCGGTTTTTCCAGTTCCCTTCTCCCTCCGCGACACCTGCCACCGTATTCCTGCACCTCCAAGCGCAGTGGTGATATGCAAGCGTTGCCAGAGCTATATTCGTAGAGGAAAGAAAAACAAACAGCCCCGATATCTCCCAGCTACTATGCAGGACAGAGCAAACACGATTTTGCGGCAAGTGGAAATGTGTGCCAGCAGCATCTAACACCCGTCGCTCCTGAACTGAAAGAGAGGATTTCTTTAAAAAGTCAGTCTCACCCCGATCAAGCTTACCCGTGTTTCAAGCAATTTTAGGATTAATTACTCGGCAAAACAGAGGCGCCCTTTTTTTGCCGCTATCCGACTGCGCCGATCGTAAATACAGACACAAACGGTGAAGGTACCCTTTCTCCCCAGCAGTCCAAGGTCTCTTACCTTCCACTTCTTCTTCATCACATACATGTTTAAGGAAGGAAGCCCCTCTATCCAGTACTGCCTCGTCCTCCATCCTATAGTAATAGAAAAGAAAAAAGGAATGCTCAGACTTCTCCTGGAGCGAGCTATTTGAACCAGCCCAGGTCCTGGGCAGGTTAACTTGCAAGCTGCTGTTCATGTTCCTGCGGGCACTCCTGTTCTCCCAGCGCCTGCTGTTCCTTCATAGAGCTCCTTTCGAACGGCGTTTGGTTTAAGCTGGCCTCGCGCAGCTCCAATTCTAACCTTGAGAGGACATCAGTGCTGACAGGTGGGAGAAAGGTAATCCCGGCTAGAAGTCTTTGGAGGTTTTTTCCCCTGTTTCTCGTTTGGGTTTTTGTTGTTTGGTTTCCCCCCCCGCCCCCTCCTCCTTTTTCCTTTTTTTCCAAAAAGGCCGTATACACACAGAGGCAAGTTTGGGACTGTCTATGCAATAGCCAAGAGTTTGTGGAATTCCAGGTTCCCTTCAAAGTTCTTCTAAAAGACCTCGGCTGCAGAACCGCGTACGCAAGCACGCACGCATACAACACGCAGACACACGCGTTGGAACGCGCGGTGGGAGACCAGCCTTCAGCCAGCCTCTTAATGCCAGCAAAGCACACTTGTGTGTTGAGAGGCAAGCTTTGTGTCACATGTTGGCCTTAGAGAAATCTGACATACGAGGATTATCCGGAGACCAAGCTACAGCCAGGCAGACCGTCATCTATGCGTCTCACCCATTCATTCATCCATTTGGGGACGGGTTTTAGTAGTTGCCTTCTGCTCCCCTCCCCTTTTCCCTCCACCTCTCATCCGCTTCTCTGCACGGAAGAGACTCCTAATCCTACGCCTCCGCCGTAAGACTCCTCCCGCGGCGCTGCCCAGAGCTGGTGCTGCCGTATTTCACCCGCAAAATAAGACCCTGCACGCTTTCCAAGGGCTCACCTGCAAATTCACTTTTGACAAGCAAATGCAAAGATGGTAAAATAACAAAGGGGAAAAAAAAAAAAATCTAGCTCTACTAAATAATCTCCTTTCATATCGCTTAGAGGCTAAGCAGACATTTGCTGCTCACGGCCGGACAGTCACTGTGGAAGCTTTCTATCTTAATACAGCTGGAGACCGAGCCGGTAACCCGTTTGCCTATCAAGGGGAAGAAACGGGCATACGCGGGTAACGATTAAAAACCAATACCTCTTCCTTATATTCCCTAGATGGAATAGGGACAAGCTCGGTACAGAAAGAGACAAAGCCTTCAAAATTTCCTCACATCCACATCGCTTCCACTTGCGATCCCGCGAGATCCTCCAAGTGCAGCGGCAGCAAACACTTAATAGAGGTTTTTTTTAATGGCACATTCAAATTTAGGAGAGTATAGAAACTGAGTGCATGAATACCAAGAAATCAAAACATCTTGGGATATCTCCCTTACATGTCAACGCCTACCTACAGAGAGCAAACAAACAAAAAATTCAGCCACAAAAGAAAGTACCAGAGCCCTCATTTTCTGAAAATAGCAGCGCTGCAGCCATTCTCCTATCTTTGCCAAGTTTTCCTCCACCTCAAGCACCTTTACTAACACGCCGCTGGCCTCATCCTTGGTTCTTAGGCGGCAGCTCAGCTCCCACAAACGAGTCTCGAACACGTCACGGGCGAAAAAGAACAAAGCGAAATAGGGCAGACTCAAACCCGCTAACTCAGCGTACGGAAATGCGCATTTTTCATTTGGATTATCGGGTGGCAGCAAATAACCCAGCACCGTACCTAGAGATGAACACGAGCGTCAGCTCCGAAGTTGAGGTCCAACTCAGACACCTGGAGCAAGGGCAACCTCCCTTTCACAGAGGATGTTTCTGCCCGTGCGGTCCTGCGGGAGACCCAGAAGCCAGAGGATTTGAAGAACAAAATTTCTGTGACTTAAGAAAGGCACCATTTCACGAGCAGCCGCTGCCTTGCGCGAAGGGGTAGGATGTGCTGCTTGCCAGCAAAACACACGACGCCAGCGCTCAGGCACGCACCCAGGAGCCTTCCCCCCGAAAGCTCCAGTTCTTCATTAAATTATTCAAGACTAGTTCTGCGTCTTTTCTAAGGCAACAAAAGGGAATGCATTTCATGGCTGCTCTCGCCTGTTTGCAACGGCTACGAAGGCACACCCCAATTTTCTTTTCATTTTAATGTTTTTCCCCCCAAAGCAGCACAGTAGCCACTCGCTATAAACACAACCGAAAACATCTGGAACAGATGGGACTGGATTTCCAGCCCAAACGCAAAGCGCACGCGCTTTGTTACTCCCTACCGTCTGCTCTTAGGCTTCCACACGCAACGTGCCCCCGCGTTTGCCTCCGCTCCTTGCGCAGCGACGCGTTCATGCCGCTCGGCGCGCGTGCGACCACGCCTGCGCACCCCACGGTCCCCGCTCGAGCACCGGTTTCCAACCCCGGTTTTTCCGCACCCTCCTAGGCAGCGTCAGCCCAGGCGCGCAGCACCTGAAAAGCAATGGCCTCGTGGGGGGAGAAGGGAGGAAAGAGGGGAAAAGGGAGCGATTTCCATTGCCTGCAAGGAATGCAGCGCGGAAAATTCCCTGGGTGCAGCCCACCTAGTCAAGCGCCTGCTCCAGTGCCCCAGCACAGCAATGCATCCCGCCGGCATCGCCCTGCTCACAGGGATGCCCCGCTTGCGGCGGAGCCGTCCGCGGGCAGCTCCTCACCCCAAGCTTCCCCTCATCCACCCCAGTAATGGCACCTTTCCTCCCTTGGATCACTTTATCACATTTAACAGCCGTGCTTTCTAGCTGCAGAGGGCTGGGAAACCGCTTACGAGGCGTCGCAAGCGCGATGCTTTCCCCGAAACGCGCGCAGAGCGGATCTGAAGGAGCTGGGGCGGGGTTTAAAGGGTCGGGAATAGAGCTTGGGTCGCCTTGGCACGGCGCCCCGTCTCTAATCCGCAGGAGTTTAGCGATTAGGCTCCCAAGCACCACCTCCCTCGACGTCGCTCTTTTCTGCCCTTCTCAGATTGCTGCGGGCTTTCTTCAGGCCAAAATCTAGCAAGAAAACATCCTTTGCGAATTTGCACGGGGAAAATATTTCAGCCCCCCGGAATTTTTCAAATAACATGAAATGGAAGTTGCAGAAATGAAATGAAAAAAAAAAAAAAATCACGTGAAACAACAGGAAAATCTTCACTTGGGTCTTCAGGGGAAAACTGGTAGAGTCCTATCAGTGAAGCGCTGCAGCAAGAAAAGGTATTTTCACCATCCCATGGAGGAGACACACGCGCACTGGATACAAGTAAGAAAGCATGGAAATTTTTTTAGGGCCTCTGAACAGAAACGTGCCTTGCTTTAAGCCTGGTTTACAGCTCCTTGTAGTAAGGTAAAAACCATGGGACATTCAGAGACTTTTTATCTAGACCCACATCCTCATTACTGCTACTGCAAAGTTTTGGAAACAAACCTGAAAAATTAATTAAAAAAAAAAATATTGGTTTTCTATTTTCAGGGTCTAGATCCGAGCAAGATCTACTGACAGAATACGCTCAAGTGAAAAACTATGAGCTGCTTGAGTAATTGGCCTCTCTGGGTAGATGATTAGATGAGTACCAAACATTTTTAGAAATGTCATTATGCGTCAATAGGTTTTTAACAAGAGTCACACACAGCCTACCCAACACAGCATGCAACTCAAAGCTCAATTTGCAGACCACTCGCAGATACAGCTCACGGAAATATTCTGCCAGACTACCCAGAAAGAACAAGCCCCATTTAATACTAGCAGGGATCCTGGAGTTCATAATGGAGAGAAAAGTTAGTGCAAAATGGGCAAAAGTGAAGGAAATCAAATAGCACGGAGCAGAAAAGATGACAAAAAGTCTGTTTTCCGGCAAGCAGAGCGCACCCCGAGAAATGAGCAGGTACGTTTGCGCCTCTGCTCCGGGTGACGTTCGCGGTAACAGCATTTCCGAGCGTTCGGCGTTCACACGGCAAACCTTGCTTAGGTTCTAAAGGAACATGCTGTGGTTCAAAACCAAATTATTTGTGATAGATTCCTCTTCAGGGGCTAGATGTGTTTTGTTTTTCTCGCCTACTTGCATATGGGCTCTATCACACAGAAAAATGAGCTCCTGACTATACTCAGCACGGTCTGGTTGATGCACTTTTAGAACGCATTGCCAAATTTATCTTGGATGCATTTTCCCCTGCCAGCTCTAAAAGAGCATTTATTTACATGCTTTCTCAGCAAAAAGATTGTACTCACCAGGAGCAGAGGAGGACAGAAGCCTCTGCTTTCTGCAGAAAGAACTTGCACTATAATCTTTTTAAACCCAAACACAAACCCAGCTTCTTTTAAAAGAACTCTCGATAATCAACAGGGAACTAATACCCAAGGTGACTGCTTTGCACAACGCTATCAAGTAGAGCAGATGCAGAAAGACTCATCTCGGCTCTTCCCCATCCTGCAGACCTCTTGCCTGAACGGAGAACGCCATTTCCTCTCTCCAGAGCAACGCCAATCACCTCCTGAACAGAACCGTGAGACAACTACAAATGCTACAAGACTAAAATCTGTAAACGCAAGCAAGGTGTTGAAGCACCCTATTTCTGACAAGGCATGACACGTAGGAGAAGGCTGGAACATATACAACCTTGAAGGAGCACTGACAGTTCGTTTGTTTTGGGCTGCGCTTTTCCTTTTTGCAGAACCGACTCCTGTTTTCTAGTTTCAATGACCTGCCAGCACGTGTTGGACCACGACGCACGCAACACGGTTGCTGATTAATTGCACGTGCTGTAGTGAAACAAGGAGGCGGCAAAAAGTAAGAAAGCTTTGCAAGTTTGTCATCTTACTACCAACTTCGAAGCAACTCCACGTTCTGGATGACTCTTCAAAGGGCACGTAAAAACTCAAAGGTGCGCTGTTGGTTGCTCGTGTCTCAAATGCGACAACGGCATAAGCCTCTCGTTACTTGACACTGAAGCACAGTCGTGAAAGGGGCTTGGGAAGAAAGGATGAGCAAAAGACAAGGTAAGTATGCCCCTCAACAGCCCACATAAATCACCGAGGTTACCCTTCCCGTCTTCCCCTCCCTCCAGGTACTTTCGTGGAAGCCCACCTAGGTCAGAGTTACGACAAGATGGCACGCGCAGGAAATAAGCCACCGGCCCGACCCGGCGCGCTTTTGCACGGCATGCAAAAACCAGGCCAGACAGGCACAGTTTTGTGAGGCAGCACGCAGCCAGCACCCATCAGTATGCTGTCGCACTCTTTGCATACAGCTACAAGACTGCTTTTCAGGTTTCAAGCTATTTCACCTTTTTTTTTTTTAAACCACGCTATGTTCTTGAGAATAAGTTATTTAAATAGACGCATTCCCTCAGTGCTTCCTTGTCCCCCAGAAACCTCCTTTCTGAGAAGCTGCCTCCCCATCAGCAGTATTTCAGGTGGTGTTTTCTGCAGGCAGCCATTTGCCTTTACACTGCCGCCCATTTGTTGGATCCCAATATTTTTCCCTGCCAACTCACGCTGAGGTCTCGTCAGCAGGTTACGAAGACCTAGAAAAAACCACAAACCAAGGCTAGTGGGTGCTTCTGATCAATCAGGCAGCATCAAGTAGAACACAAACCTTGATAGAGGTTATTTGCTTGAAATGTCTCAGTTACACGGATTTCACGCCAGAAAATGTAGCCCATTCGTTCATAGAATCATCAAATCGTTTAGGTTGGAAAAGACCTTTAAGATCATCCAGTCCAACCATTAACCTACACTACCAAGTACACTCTAAACCAATCAGTAACACCGCGCCATGCTATTTAGACTACTAAAAGTGGTTTTATCATTAACCATGCGTTTTTGAAAACTGGGGGGGGGGTATAAGGGGAGGGACTTTTATTGGTTTGGTTTTTAATGACTTCCCAATTAAGTCATCTCATTGTCATGTGAAATGTTTCCCTCTACAGAGGTGTTCTCAGGGATTGAAATTAAGTCCCATTATAGGATTTAAATACCAATCTCAGTTCTTGACTAAGTCTTGTTTTCAAAAACTCTTACCGACTGGAACATCAAGAACTCTGAGGTTTATCTCAACTCACAGGTAAAGCCTATGAGAACACCTTCCTGAAACCAAGGTAAGAATTATTTGAACTTATTTTGACAAGATAAGTTCCATCATCTGGATTTCCGTTTACACCTCCGACAACTTTGGGAGAACTCTTCAACTTGGATGCGTTCCAAAAATGAAATAACTACTAGGAAAAATAAGTAGGAGTGAATGAAATGGAAGCTTTCTTCTGCACAAACAAGAAAGTAACATTATCAAAACACAGGGAACAAGGAGGGGTACTGGCACGGGACCCTAGGGTAGGTGTAGCAGTTGAAGCCGCTGTTTTATTATGCTTAGATTGCTTACCATAAAATGACACAACTCTATAAAACCTGATCAAGTCAGCTGCCGGTTTGTTTTCATTTCCTTCTCTTGAAGGAAACCATGGAGCTATAACTGGAGACATACCAGCAAGGAGAAGTCTACATTTCGTTCAAGCTTAATTTGAAACTGGTAGCATCTCAGTTAAAGCTCTCTCCAGCTGCACGAGGTGAACCTCTACACAGCTGAGCACGCCGTTCCTGCCATCTTCCACATATATCTGCTAGACTTAATGTACCTAGAGCCAGGAGAGGATATAGAGACGCTCTGAAAGGAATTCAAGATTGCACTTGCGTAGGAGCTTTATGAGATGAGCCAGTCAGTGGGAAGAAGTGATTTCGGACTGCAAATATTATGAATATATCTGTTTGAGGCTAACATAAGCCAGACATTTTTGTAGCTTAATTTGCTGCAAAGCATGAAATATAATTCACCAAAAAGTTTTCTCTAGAGGCAGAAGGGTGTCAGGTTTTAAACCCATAAGCAGTAGTGGATTTTTCCTAAAAATTATCATTTCAAAACAGCCTGCAGGATCTGATTTTTTTTTTCCATTTATTGCTGTGACAATGTCATGTCCCGTGATATTTTTGTTACAGTTTTTTGCCCTATAGGCAGCTTCTTACTCGACCATGTTTGACACATCCAATTGGCTATCCCTACAATTTTCTTCAGTTTTGCATACTAATGGAAAAAAGAGCAGAGTTCAATTTTGGCACAAGAAAAGTTCCTAAAGTCCCCCACCTGCTTCAAAACATTTGCTTGGAAAAAGAGGGGTTAGCAAATTCTTAGGAGTAGCTGAAAATGGGGAAGTGGCAGGAGGAGAGAGCGCATTTCAGGAGCGGACTAAACAAGAAGGATCACATGAGAAGGTGACTGCAAGACATACAGCATGTCTGTCCCACTTCAAGAAAATCAGGCAGCATACAACAGATTTGTAATTTAGCGCATGACCTGAGGCTCAATAAACCTCAGATGAAACTGCTCCAGAGGGCTGATTTCCGAGAGCGTTTCCATGCGCTCTTCAACTAGACCCGTGTCTATTTAAAAAACAATCCTCTTTTCTGAAGTAGTTGCTCTCTGTTCAAGCCTCGTGTAAGAGCCCTTTTCGAGAAATCCGTGCCTACGCGTACTGTGTCACAAGACTAGGTATCACGGTCTAAGAGTTGCCTGCAATATTACAAGCATGTATTTTACATCAGCTCAGCACACAACTTGAAAACGGGTGCAAGATCTTTACACGCCTACGTATGAACGTCCACAGATACGCAAACCGAGCCAACAAACCAGCAACTGCGGGCAGTCTTTCCAGCATCTGCTGACCATTGCCCACGCAGAGTCTCAAAAAGCAAGGTACGGGCAGCTTGGACCTGAGACAGCATTTCCTACCTACGGACAAGGATGTTAAAGTGGGCATCTCGGTCTTGCCAGGCTGCCTTTCTGAAGAAAAAGCTTATCTGGAATGGGAGTTCCTCGGTTTAAGTCCATTTCCCACTCAGCAAAAGAGCAGGCGGTGTGTACAATGCGGGGAGTGGCACCATTAACCCAGATCTGGTTTTCTCCAGGGAAAACAATCCAGCACTCTCAATTCCGGCTTCCCAGCAAGCAGCTCCTGCGCTCGTCCTGCCACGTGACTGTTTTGGGGGAAAGTCGTTTCCCCGTAGCAATAACCCCCAGCGCACAAAACACCCCCGTTAAACACAAAACACGTGAGACCAGCTCGTATCTTAATTTCACTTCTGTAATTACAGCTTGGAACTTTTCCCTTCCTTCAGGCTTCGTACTTTCAAATGCACAACTCCCGGAGC
This sequence comes from Pelecanus crispus, assembly GCF_030463565.1. NCBI lineage: Eukaryota > Metazoa > Chordata > Aves > Pelecaniformes > Pelecanidae > Pelecanus > Pelecanus crispus. The sequence continues at coordinate 2,173,876 of NC_134646.1, forward strand.
CGCACGTTTTCCTCCCCATTGCCTTCCCAAACATCTCCGATATGCTGAAGTCATTCTAAAAGCATCACAAAACTCCGGACCACCGACATTAATATCGGGCCCGAGCCAGGCCAGGCGCCAGCCAAGCATGCAGAACAGAACGTATGCTGGCTTTATGCTTTCTGCTGGGAGGAGGACAGACAATACCTGATCCAGCACAAAGCTGGACTGACAGAGGCAGAAAGCTTGGTTGTATAAAACGTTTCGGACGTATCTGAAGCAGCCAAGGGAGCTAATGCACTTTCAGCACTTCCCAGAGTGCAGTCGCAGCATTTCTGATGCAATTCTCGGCGCTCTGAAGTGATAAGCGGTTTCACGATACGCTGGTTTCAAAAACATAATCCAGCATAAAGGATATTTTTAACATGGCTGATTTCAGTAATCTGCTTCAACACTCAACCTCATAGACAGTCCATGTGGCACAACCGAGCAGCACAGAACGGCATTAGGCCAGCAGGAACTTCTTGAAGCGTGCTTACCGCCAAAATCCTCGTGCAACTACGGCGGGTCCTGTCCAGCTACAGATTGAGACCTGGAGAAAGCACAGGACTGAGAACCACGAGTATGTCAAGGCTTTTCTTTTATTTCTAAATCAAAGAAAGGGGGAAGGAATCAATCTCTGCAAACTTTATCTGGTTACTAGATGAAAGTCCCCTGATGAGTAGGGAATTTCTACAAGTTAGACAAGTTACTCAAAAGTAAGAAGGCACGTGATACCATTTGAGATCACATCAAAAAGAGCGTGATCAGAGCACGCAGCTGTAAAACTGCGACAGAAGAGGCAAAGTCGCCCAATCCAAGAGTCAGCATACACACGTAATCCAGGCGAAGGAGAGACAACTTCTCCAAAAACATCAGACAAGCAAGAAAAGCAGCGGGCTTTCAGAGACTAAAGTGCTCCAACCTCACCTCATCCTCACTTGAGTGACAGCTGCTTGTCCGGAAGACTTTATAGCGGCTGTTCCCCAGGGGAGATGACACAAAATCTCTCCTGAACAAGGTCACTGGCACCAGTCCCAGCGCACGCATAAAGTGCTAATTTAATAATAGTCAATCAAAACTAATGCAGACCTGATAGCTAGAAATGCAAACAGACGATTTCCAAGCTAAATGCCGTTTTTGCTTCCACCAGCTGCACTGGGGGGGGGGGGGGGGGAACCCAAACCCAACAACAAAACCAACCCAAAACACAAACCAGCACAAGTTTACTGAAGATGAAGAAACAACATTTCCAGAGAGAAGAGGAGAGAGGGGAGAGAAATGTAAAACCAAGTTATTTTAAAGCCATCTGAGAATAAACTGAAATAAAGAAGAATTTCACCACTTCCACCAATTTAAGTTCCAGTCAAAACAACAGAAGAAAGTCAGTCACAGCCCACAGCATGATGAACGCAGGGAGCCATTCGTCTCTCAGGAGCGCCAAGTGCTTAGCAAAACACCGATTACACGCACACAAGCCCCCGAACCCAAAGGACGCGGGTCCCTTACGAATGGCACCCACGAGGATCATTCAGCAGAAATGTGACTGCAAGCGACAATTCCCTGCCCCGCTGCCTTGGCGGACTCGCGATCCTGTTCCAGGAGAGCAGTCTAGTGTGCCTTCTGGGGGCTGTGATGAGGCTGTTGGGGCAAAATCACGTATGTTCGATCCCAGACTTACGCCCACGCGCAAGGAAACTTTTCTGCTACTCAAAATTTCACATCATGATATCAGAGGGGCAGGTTTGTACGCGGTTTTGCCAGTATTATCAAAGAAAATAGCTGTCGCGGAGCACCTAGAGCCATCAGGACAAAAGACAGCCCAGGGGAACCCCACTGCAATGACCACTAGCCTCACGAGAGAGCTCATCCACACATTCACTCTCTTGACAGCACCTGCAAAGAAAGCAAACGGAGATTTTGTACAATTCTCAACAGAATTCCCTGCAGTGGGCAACAGGGAGCAGGTCTGGAGCAAAGCACTACCTTCGGGCACCCCTTGCCCTTCTACGTGCTCAGCTGATAAGAGCGATGAGAGCAATGCATCGCAGTGACCTGCTTACTACCTTGACTTCAGAGCGCGGTGCCAGCGAAGAGCAGACCAAGCCTGCGATCTTTAGCCTCGGACCTGCAGACTATCAGTTACCTGTCAATAAGAGTTTGGCCCAGACCAGGCAGGGGCACGTGATTGCATTTTTGCTGCATTAGTCAGTGAACAAAGCGATACAGGTTCTTTTGCCACCAGGACACCAACTTAAACAGGAGGAACATGACACAGCATAGAAGCAGAGTGGTATAAGCAGACAACGCATGATCCTGCATAAAGTCAATCCACTTAGAAACGTTAAACTCACTTTACCAGCAAAATGACTTTGCTACTGGACTGGCGTTTTGCTTCATGGGAGAGTAATGCTCTTCATTTGGTTCTAAGTGCCCTAAAGCTGGATTTACTGTATCCTCCAACCACAGCCAAGAGCGCATAACTGAACTGCTGAGCAGGCAACTCCCAAGTTTCAACGAGACTGTCCTCTAGATGACATCCATTTAAGGGCAGCCCAAAATAGACTTACTCATATCAGCCTAAAAACAAGACTGAGAACAAAACAATAACCCAGAGCTGAAACGTAGTTTCTTGCCAGAAAGCGTTCATAGCTACTTTTACAAACTCCTTTCTAGTGCCCCGTTGCCATGGAAGAACAACTTGCGGGGAATAAACTGGTAGGAGCGCAGCGATGCTGATAAGCAGCACTGTTGTATAGGAGGCCCCGAGTCCTCCAGAGTAACCTAAACACTAGTGTAATCACTAACGAGCTTGTTCAGAAGACCAAGCAGATTTCTGGAAGAGAAGAGAAAATGTGACTTTAGCATAGGTATTTCTTTCAGACAATGTCCAAAAAACCTCATCCGCTGTAGGAATGGACTTTGAAAAAACCCCATTCTTCTGGATGGAGACAGCCTAAAAAAAATTAAGACCACCCGCATCTTCCTTTACCATAGGAAGGCTGCTCATGTTACTCAAGACTCCCGTAGCACTTTTACAGCCACTCAAGCAAGTTTGTCACTAGAATGAGTTCCTCTCCCTGTATCAGTAGCTGGCTCCTCTGACTCCAATAGCACAATAGAGTACTAGTCCGTAAACACGAACTTCCCAGCCATCCCTGAAATGTGCTCTTCAGAAAGGAGATATTTACCAGGTTCCTTTGCAACTCAGCCCTTTATCAACCAGGCTTTCGAGCCATGGCATTTTAACACCAGCGAGAGACTAAAAAGTATTGCATAGCTCCCTCATTCTCTTTCCTCCTCTTCCTGAACTCTGTAAAGTAAGAGTTCCTACTTCTGCTTTACAAACTATAAAATCAAAAGCATCTTCAAGAGCCACAATGAATGGTAACAGACTCCGTGCGATATACAGCCTACAACAAAACAACGTGCAGGTTGATTTTAAGTAGAGCACGAGAATTAGCGTGTGGTGCCCATGAGAGTCAAGTTACGAAGGTAATGGGCCAGGAATTGCACACTAAAATCTGACACGCAAGTATATTGGACCAGGTTTATTTGCTCATGTTCATCACCCACTGTCTGCTTTCATCCTCATTTTCACACGCATCTGCCTAAAAATCTGGAGGCAGACATTCTTTGGGAAGAAACCACAGAAAAACAACTTTCTGTAACGGGCCCGAAACAGTTGGTTTGCTTTCGTAATATATATTCATAAAAGCACAATGGGATAAACGCTCCTTTGTAGGCTGGCAGGGCCAAGGAAATCTTTTACTGACCTGCTGCTTTAAAAAACACAAGAAAACCAACCCCCAAAAACCAGATAAGAACACTTCTGCAGTTTGGAGTATCAGGTGAGGCCACAAAGCAAGCCAGCGTGTCCGGGGATGAAGAGGGGAACGCAAGGCAACATGCGCGGTCAGCACCCGTTGGGCATAACCTGCCCAACTTGGTCATCACCTGGCCTCTCCATGGCTGTCCCGATTCATCCCCAACTCAACAGCAACCCTTCCCGCCAGTATTCCTGGGTACTGTACTTACACAAGTTGGTGCCTGCAAATTTCACCGGTCATATGTAACTAGAAGTCTCCGTTCCAGAAGAGGGTACAACGGTAGCCAACTCTGGCTAATTTTCAACAGAGTTTGGATACGAAGCTGCCTTTTGTCCTTTTGGTGATAAGGGCCTCGGTAAGGAAAAGAGATAAAAGGTACTCCTCAGTGACTCTTGCTGAGTCACATGTGTCTTAACCACCAGCTGCAAGCACTTTCTTAAATACAGAGTCAGCCACCTATCACTGAACCCAGCTCGTAAATCTTCATGTAATCACAAATTTCTTGGAGACACCTGTTAACAAAGAACAGCTTTATGCCCAGCACCTAATTGCAACATGGCTGTTTAAAGGTAAAAGGAAAATACTCCATGGTAATATTAAATCCCAGTTATCTTCACCCATTATCTTGCATTTTTTTATTGCCGAGTGGAATGATTGGTCCGGGAACAGAGCCAGAAAAGTTAGGCTGATAGCACAGTTCAAGAATTCATAGATACAGTACCGAGAATTTCAAATTAAGGATCCTATCCGGAACTGTACCGCCCTCTTCGTGAAAAGCCCTAGGTACCTTTACTGAGTTACAGGTCAAGCCTCCCCACACTAAGCTCTTCATAACCCAAGGCGTTATCGTACCAGGAATACTCAACACAAAGATGTCTTAGTCATCATTTAGAACTGAAAAGGCAGAAACAGGTTCAAGAAACATGGCTTCATTCGTAGAGAAGTAATTACAGAAACTTTTAGAATCCACAGAAATCTCTATGCACTCCCACATTTCTCCACCGCTGAAGGCTCAGAGGACATTCAGGTTACCTGCCGGGAGATATATTTTGAGCACGATGAGCTTAAGTCGGTTTTGCAATGCTTTTTAATAAATTAAGTTGTATACCTAATGTTCAGTGAACTGCATTGGCTCTGGGCTCTTCTAGCTTGATCTTTAATTCGAGTAATTATTTTAAAAGCTGGAGACACGATCTCCCTTTATTCAGTGTCTGGAGAGGATTCTGACACTGTAAGATATAGTCGGGATTTCCGCGGAGTTGTTTTGCAGCGTATTCCCTTTCAACAAAAATTATACATTGCATTTTTGGCAAAGAGAAGAGATGGGCGATCCAAACAAAACTTACGAAATAGGGAGGTTTTTCTTTTGCAGCAATTCCTGCTGTTTCACCCTTTTATTCACAGGTCCAGAGTGTCCGTCCCAGGTTAAACTACAGTATGATGGTCCCAGTTGCACGCCCACTCCTTTAATTTATACTGCAAATAGGAATAAGCCATTAAACTGAGTAGTCAGAGCATCATGGTTGTAGTTTAGCGCCCACAGTAGTCAAGGAAGGGCGCCTGGGCTTGCCTACACTGTCAGTGAAGCACGGGCCCAAGTCTACGCTCAAGCCCAGACTTGCTCACATTCTTTCCATGCTAGCAGGCTCTCAGGCTTAGCTTCAGAACACTTCTAAGATGGAAAATTCAAGGCCTACCACAAAGCCCGGCAGATCCAACTTTTCCTTCTCGCCACCGGACACCAGCAAGATCCCACGTACAAGCTAGTACCCCCTCGTGCAGCAGCGGGAACCGCAAGCCAGTCTCGGCGGGCACGGTGCATGGATGCTCCCCATGCAAACCACGAAGCTTTGAGCCAGGGAAGCTCCGAGCCGTCGGGCTTCGCATGCCGAAGCCTACTCGCAGACCTGCGCTTCGAGTGCAATAGCGACATTGCCAGGGAGAAAGAGAGCTTGGCACGGTACGGATCCCTCCTTTCCCCTGCAGCCCGCTCGGACTGTCGCCCTCGCACGTTCTCCATCACGCAGCCGAGCGGCGCAAGTCATCTACCGAACTTCGTCGGGGACTCAGCCTTCGTTTTGCATTCAAGGCTTAGCTAAATTTTCTTCAAATGGTTCTTCAATTATCATCCATATAACACACTGTTTAAAAGAGCACTCTGTCTTTTTGAATGGATCTCTTTTCAGTTTAAATGTTTCACAAAACTTGACTTTAGTTCTTTCTACAAGAACTGAAGCTATCTGCATTCAGCAGACCAAAGCATCAGGCAGATTAATGCATTAAGCGAAGGAAGCCTTTTCCAAGTTCAAAACGTAGAAAAGGCACATACTCACCTTTTCCTCTACTACGCTAACCGAAATGCTTCTTTTGTCTGACATGAGAGAGCATATTCAGGACTCCGATCTACCCTAATAAGCTGTTAAAATCCACTTCCCTAGGCAGGGTGAAGCACAACACACACCATCCGCTGAAGGCCACGGAAAGTGTTCTCAAAGCTTGTGTGACATGGAAGGCGTACGCTGTGGGAGACAGACCGCCTTTCCTTCTAAAGCCCAACTGCGGCTTGTCAATATATAAACTGATCACTTACCGTTCATAAAGAGGTAGAAAACATCAAATACTATTTTATCCTGAGTGAGAAGCATTTACACAGTTATGGGAAAACCTCTGCATATATCACATTCCTGTAGAAGTACTTCTTGCTCTTAAGCAAGAATAATCTTTTCTTTCCAAGCACGTTTTGGTGATGTATGTGTCAGTAATACACTGGAGACAAACTCACTCTGAAATGGAAAGCGTTTCAAGTTAACGCTCTGCTAGCAACATCTGTCTATTCAAGATGTTTTTTCAACAAAATTAGTCATGTCATCTAACAGGGCTACAGGTGAACTATGACTGAAAACCCAACCCAGGCAGCCGGACTAGGTGATCGTTGTAGGTCCCTTCCAACTGATATATTCTATTCTATTCCAAAGAAATATTCTATTCTACAACTCTCTAACACCACCCTTCGAAGTCCCTATCAAAGATATACTGAAGACTTTGCACTGGTCTTCAACTGATTTCCAACCCCACCCTGCAGCTTACGGTTGCAATCTCGACTTTGTTCCTACACCCCTCCGGCCCCGTTCGATCAATTCTCTCCGCTGGCTGTACTACCTCACCATACGTTTCTCCTGTTCATACCAGTGGAGCTACTCACACAGGACTCAATCCAGCACAGCCCTTCACCATGGCCTTAAAGGTCAATGGGCTCAATTGCTTCAAGGCCAGCAGCCACCTGTGCTCAAGGGCTTTGCCGGATTAAGGCAACAGCCCCACGGAAATGAACCTCCCATGAATTGTGAGAAAGGTACCAGACTCCGAGCCCACCATACCGTCGGCAGCGATGTAAACCACGCTGTCGCGCTCCGACGGCACGGCTCAGGATTGCCAAGCTTTTTCCGTGCACCGGTACGGATGATTACTGCACTGAAACTCCATTCATCTCGGTGCCTTTTCAAGCTTACCTATCAACAGCATGACAAAGGCATCCGGCACTGCTTCCGTAGAACGCCACATTCACGCTTCGCCCGGGACAACGCTCCCCAAACGCGGTTATTGCTCACAAACCCAAGCCTAATAGATCATGAGATGTTCAACAATTTATGCGGAATTACTCCCAGGGCACTTACAGGCTGTACCGTTGTGCCATTAAGGCTTTGGAACGAAGCTTCGTTGGGGACAAAAGAGAACAAAGTGCCCATCTATTTTTTCATTGCGATTATTGTTTCTGCCTCGAAAGACACGCAGGCCGGTCTGTTGAACGGGGCTACTGTTCTTTAGCTGTGCTGTTTTGTCTGCTGAATGCAGGAACCGTCAGACATGGAAGCGATCTCAGACTATTCAAGTTTAACAAGGATTTGGGTAAAATCCACTTCAGGATCACCAAATTTGCCAACTCTGAGACCGAAGCAAAACGTGCGTGTACAGTTCCCGTATATGAGAAATACGCTTGCATTCAATCCCAGTGCAACAAAGCAGGTTTAATATGCTCAAACGTTACTTTTCCTCGAGCTACCGAGCAACTATTTCCCAACCTCATTCTAAACACAGTCTTCTCATCTTTAGCAACCTTGATGGAAGATCTTTATGCTTACGTATAAAGGTTGACTTGTCTGAAGTGTTATATAGTCACAGGGACAATAAAAGCAGTTAACTTTTGCAACCTTCTGTTCAAGGTCAAGAGATGAAATTAGACACTCAGATCAGTAAGCCTCCAAGGGGTGATTAAAATTAAGGAAAAACTTTAAAAAAACTGAAAGCGAAAATAATCTTCAAGTTGCACGCACCAATGAAAAAGATAGGCAAGTTCTGTTTCTGCACTTACTAATCAAAATAAACAAAACATGAAAATTTCAATGAAGATGATTACTTGACATGCAAGACTCCGGTCATCGTCTTTGACTTAAGATTACACATCCGCACAGTCATCAAAAAGTTTATATCTTTTGCTCAGAAAACAGTAGCAGAAAAAGATAAAAATTTACTCCTGTGGTATATTCTAAGTGAAAAAAGCCAAGGATTTGTTGCACATGCAAACCCACTAGGATTTCCTGCATAATTCCAGCCCATTGTGACAACTTGTAAAAGGAAGTAAAATTAAATGTCCACTGGGGAACAATCACATAAAATCATAGCCTGTGTCATTAATTCCACAGATTAGCAGCAGTCACCTTTCACACGTTAAAAAAAAAAAAAAGAATTACCATTCACACCATGGCCCCCATAGCTCTGAGCAGAGTTTTCCACCCACAATTATTGGTGTCCATAGCCAGGCAGAGCATGGAAATATCCACATTCCAGATTCAGCGGCAGGAACGCTCAAGCGGATCAAAACCCAAAAGTTCAAAACCACCCTCAGAAAAACCTGTAGCAAAGAAATCTGTAGCTAACGGAAGCGAAAATAGTAACGGAATAAGCTGAAAAAGCAGTCCCTGAAATACATCTGAAAAGGAGCAACACGGACAAACCTGCTCCAATCTAGAAAGAAATGCAATTTGTTTCACAGTCTCTGACTGGATCCAAGCTTTTCTCCTCTGAAACCCAGGCAAAATATTCACCACGGACCTTCCCTTGCAGGAGTAATTCATTTACAAGGTGAGGAAAATTATATAATTCATCAAGCCCACGTTTTCTATTTCAGAATATTTTAAAATAATTTCATTTATTATGGTAACATTAGAATCAAATGAAGCAATTTTTATAATTATCATTAATAACAGAATACTGTGATTTCAGTAATCCCCAGTCTTACAAGAAGTCATTCGAACAATTCCCACCACCACCAAGTTCAATTTTTCCCGACTCACTTTGAGACGCGAGATGTATGGATCAGTACTTAGGGAAGGACAATTAAGGTTTATTGTAAGTCAGATTTAATACAGAGTATTCAGCAAGCATATATTGCATAGTAGCAAAATAGAAATATGACCCTGTTGCCCCGTAAACGTACTTAGGTAATAAAGCTCAGATTGGAAATGCTGTGACCTGGAAGATCCCCCCCCCCCCTTTAAAGGATTTCCTTAGGAGTAGTAAATACATAAAATAGCCATATTCTCTCTCTCTCTCTCCACACACATGTAAGTACTACACATGCATTTAAAAAAAAAAAAAAAAACAAACCAAAACCAAAAAACCAACCCGTCAGTCTTTGTTTTACTTTCACAGCAGAATTAGCTCTGCTAACAGCACGCATTTCTGGAATTCAGATGCAGAAAGTTCATCTGAGCCGCCAATTAAAAGGATTCCGATTTTGGGGAGGTCAAATCATCTCTTCTGATTTTTCTGGTGAGAAAATCTGTTCAAAACAGGGCCAGCTGCGATGTGCTCAGAAGGATCAGTCATACTCAAACGGTACGGATCACAGCTGAGTATGCTAAGAGTCCTGCTGTCCTTTTATTTACGCGGCCATAAATTTGGACAGAAATCCACAATTCCAAACCAAACAGAACTGAACGTCAAGAACCGAGATGTAGGTTTCTCCGATTTTCTGCTATTTCTCCCATAAAACTCATGCAAATTCTCCCCACTGACAATCCCTGTGGCAACTTCAAAAAGTTCCTTATGTGGAAAACGAGTAAATGCAGGAGAGTAATTGCCATCTCTTCAGTTAATGTCATTAGGCAACTGAAAAACAAGAGGACAAATGATACCGTGGGGCTTCCCGCCTCGCCAGGTCACCGCGCAGGCGCTCACTTCAGCGTTTTCTTAGAAACGCGCGACGCGATGGACAGCTCGCATCCTCCTAGACCCCCAGAAGCTAGTGCACGGTCCTGTACTAAACGCTTGCGTTTCATCAGAGGTTATTTTCATCCTAACTAACATCACGCGCTAGTTTTCAGAGGCTTAACGGTTAACTCCATGTCACAGTCTCTTTGCGCTCCATCTCCATGCAAGCTTTGACCTGGAAGACCATGGCCGCTCCTTGAAGCCACTACTGGATATTGAGTCATGAAGATTTAGAGAGAGGACAGTAGAGATCTACCCAAGAGCAAGCACTCCAGCAGGCTGGGGTACGGATTTAACTAAGCATTTTTGAAGTTCCGTAGCTTCTTACATATGCCACACACCGTTTCATCACGTGTCCAACGGCAATAAAAAGCATTCCTGCCACAAACTGCACACAATCCTGAGCAAACTCGGGAGAAACGAGATGCTACGGCAACTCAAGGTTCAAGGGCAAGGGGGCGTGGAAGCATCGCTTTGAACGGTTGTAGGACTTCACCACGACCTTGATTATTTTATTGCTGCATTTTCATTTCAAGCCACCCAGTGAAACCTAGTTAAGAGGAAGACCTCTGTCTCCCCGTTCAAGTTCTGTAATTTAGAGGGAGCATGAAAAAGGAGCTTTCCTGCCACCAGATGCAGCACAATGACACAGAGCCACGCTCCTTTATCAATATTAAATGTAAACTGCTGTTCCTGTTTTTTTCCAAGAGCACTCCCTTTCGAGCCCTCTAAACAGATTTCAAGCCGGAAGCAGCTAACTGACTTTGAACAAGCAAACCTGATAGTAGTTATCAGAACCCTTTTAATTTGCTCAAAGCAAGAGTTCAAATTCTAAATCTAATGCAAAAAGAAAATACGCGAAAGGCAGGGCGCTGGAGCGCGACAAGGATGCTATCTCGCTAAGGCAATGAAGTAATTTTTACCGGAGCCACCGAGGAAACGGCCCGATGCCGCAGCACCAGAGCTAGAACGCTGTGAGCGCTGTTTTCAGCGAGGCATCTTTAAACCCAGCTGAAATTCCTCTGGTGCTCCCAACCCATAAGAAGGAATTTGAGAGCAAAGCAGTAAAAGCTGTGCTATTTTTGACAGGGACATGTATAACAACGTAATAATATAAAATTTCAAAAATTGAATTAAATAAATTAAAGAAAAAAATCAGAAGACTAGCAAATCCACACTAACGGAGCGGCATGCAGGCACGCAGGAGCATCACTTTCCGCACCCACAGGAATAAGCGTTTTCACGCATCCCCCTTCCCGAGGCAGCTGTTTCGTGCAGCGTATCCTTGCTCAATCAAGGCAACACCTTGCCTTTGCAATTGCTCCTCTCCGGCAGGACAGCATCTCCGACTCTGTCTAAGAACTGGCTACCCGAAAATAGCTGCTCACAGACTTATCGGCAGCAAAATTAAACACAGGTTTGCTCTTCTCTCTCGCACAGCAATTTTCATTCGCGACCTTGGCCAAAACACCTTCCAGCTTGTCATTTCTTACCGGTCTTCAAGGCGTCGGCGCAGTTCAAAACGCTCCAGCCCAACGCCGACGTTCCAGCAACGCTGGAGGAGCCCTGGCGTACGTGAGCAAGGCGCCCTCTCTGATCAATAGGTAGATCAGAAAACAACAGGAGTCACAGATTTTCCCTTCTCACGGGGATGCTGGCCTTTGAAGGGCACTTTGTGCACAAATTCAACCTTTCCTTATCAAGGTGAGACATCGGTCACCGAAGCGTTTGCCCTACGCCCACAGTAGGGCTGTGAAAGCGCATTTTGAAAGCTCCTCTGCAGAACCCCTTTTCAAAACCATCTGTGAAGAATACCACGATACAACACCAGTATAGGAGGGTGTTTTCGGACCGCAGAGAAGTTACAAGGTTTAATATCGTAACGTGGAAGTTTAAAGGAAAAATCTTCACAGCTACGAGCTGCAGAAAAACCTGCCGGACCTTGCTGGGAGCTGAATGGATGCGTACAGGGTGTTAACTTGCTAGGAATGCCCTGTGCACACAAACAGAAACTTCATCCCTCCTCCCCGCAACTGGGGGGAAAAAAAAAAAGAAAAAAAACAATCCATAATTCCTTCTCACCCTGCTTTCAACTCTGGACAGCAGCAACGCACCAGGCTGCCAGTTCCCCCTGGGCTAGCCGTCGTTCCGCTGCAGTTGCCAGCCCCTTGAAATCTTGGAAATGCAGCTTAGAGCAGCCTCTTCCTTAAAACCCAGCCACTGCTTTTACAAACGTCAAGCTCACACTTGGCAGGAGGGAAGGATAAGTTACAAGCAAATCCTTGCTATGATACGTTTTTGGGAAGTTAAAAAAAGCTGGGTTTACTTCACATCTGCATCTAATGGGGGGGGGGAATCGCAGAGAAAGCATCGCTGCAGATTGTACCAACATTCGCCCTTCGGATCACACTGATGCTCGCAGGCAGGTGAAGTTACCGAGAAATAAAATCACCAGCTGAAACGAAGCCTTGCAAAACTGAACTCCAGGATCTTCTGCCATGACAGAAGCGGCGAGGGAAGGTCTTTCAGCACTTGCTTCAGCACCAAACGGCGGGCAAGAGGAGGAAGGACAGAGTGTGACAAACCGGTCCGCGTACATGCAAGCACCTGAGCAAGCACACACGCAGATGGAAACAATCCCGTTCAATCAGTCCGCGTATCACTGGAAACTATTATAACAAAACTAAGTCGGTCGTGAAATAGTTGCCAGGGTTTGGGAGCCTTCAGTGCTGGGGATTTTTGCCTGGGGGGGTGCTCTCCGTACCTTGCCCTTAATGCACAATTTCCTTTTCATTATCAACCAAAATAAGAACCAGGCATATTCCTGCAGACTATTACATCAGCAATTAGTAAGTAGTAAATTCTATTCCCACACACCATAGGCAACTCTGCACATTTTATTCAATCCGGCTAGCCAAGTTTCTTCCTTTTTTTTTTTTTTTTTAAATGGGAAATATATACATTTCAGGAATAACCAGAACGATAAAGCCACAAAGTAGCTAGCAGCCTAAGCGGAGACGCCAAGTACGCTGCAGCTCCCCGAACCAGGAGCGAGGATCTCTGGTACGCGGAGCAGCTCTCTCCGACAGAGCCGTTACCCTTCAGATTTGCCCTAGGGCCCAACCTCGCCGCTGTTTACGCACCCAACTTGACTTCCAGGCGCAGCTCCGTGGAACGATTAGGGAGAGCTCCTGCCGCACGCACGGAGCCCGGCACCTTTTCCCACACTGTGCAATACCAGGAAGCTCTCGGCACATTCGAGTACACCGGGTCCTCCCGAATGCAAGTACGGAAAGGATGCGCTCCTAACGAAGGGGAAATCCATTAATGCTTAATGTTGTCGTAAAAAAAAAAAAAAAAAAAAAAAACCAAAGGTACGCAAACAAAAGGATGATTAAATTCTCATTTCCACGTTCGCTCGCCAGCCCAGGGGCTCTGGACTGCGGCGCTTAGCAGGAAGCTCGCGAAAGGGAAAACAAGCAGCAAGGAGCTCGGCTCGGCTAAAATACCCCCGCACGGCCACATACCAGGTGGAACGCAAAGAACTTGAAACACGCTTTCCTTCAACCGCCTGCTGCTGACAACTTCTGAAAGCGAAGATAAATTGGGACATTAAAAAAAAAAAAAGTTTTCAAACACCGTGAAGCATTTTTAAAGTTAATAGCAAGTGAGACACGCTGGACAAGGGCGCCTGGAGAGATGGACTCTGTAGGAAAGAAATCAAGGGTGGGGGGGAAAGGGGAGAAATTTGCCGGGCTGCGGGCATTCCGGCTCCCCGCGGGCCCACGCCGCGGCAGGGGGACACGCTCCCCGCAGCCGGGCGATGCTGCGAGGGTCCGGGGGGCTGCTGCCCCGTGCCCACCGGTGCCTGTCTGGGCTGTTGGCCCCCCCTGGGGCTGGGCAGAGGGCTGCTGCCCCCCACCCACCGGTGCCCGGCTGGGCTGCTGGCCCCCGGAGCCGGGCAGGGGGCCACTGCCCCGCACCCACCAATGCCCGGCTGGGCTGCTGGCACCCCCCGGGGCTGGGCAGGGGGCTGCTGCTGACCCCCTGGGGCTGGGCAGGGGGCTGCTGCCCTGCGCCCACGGGAGCCCGGCTGGGCTGCTGGCCCCCCCTGGGGCCGGGCAGGGGGCCGCTGCCCTGCACCTACGGGTGCCCAGCTGGGCTGCTACCCCCCCGGGGCCGGGCAGGGGGCCGCTGCCCCATGCCCACCAGAGCCCGGCTGGGCTGCTGGCCCCCCCCGGGGCCGGGCAGGGGGCCGCTGCCCCGCACCCACCAGTGCCCGGCTGGGCTGCTGGCCCCCCCCCGGGGCTGGGCAGGGGGCTGCTGCCCTGCACCCACCGGTGCCCAGCTGGGCTATTGGCCCCCCGGGCCGGGCAGGGGGCCGCTGCCCCATGCCCCCCGGTGCCCGGCTGGGCTGCTCGCCCCCCGGGGCTGGGTACGGGGCTGCTGGCCCCCCGGTCCGGGCAGGGGGGCTGCTGGCCCCCCGGGGCTGGGTACGGGGCTGCTGGCCCCCCGGGGCCGGGCAGGGGGCCGCTGCCCCATGCCCCCCGGTCCGGGCAGGGGGCCGCTGGCCCCCCCGGTGCGGGCAGGCGGTGGGGCCGCGCTCACCTGCGGGGCTCGGGCTTGCGGCGCTCCTCCAGCGCGGCGGCGGCGGGGGCTGCGGGGCAGCCGGGGCTGCGGGGCAGGCGGGGGCCGGGCGGGGAGCGGCTTCAGCGGGCGGCGCGGGGCATGGCGGCGGCTCCCGCCCGCCCTGCGGCTGGCGTTCTATAGGCGATATAGGTGTCTATAGGGAGAGCGCGGCGCAGCGGCTGTGCTGCCGCCGCCCGCCCCGGCCCGCATTTAAAGCCGCCCGCAGGCTCGGCCGTCCCCTCGCCCGCTCCCATCCCGGCCCGCGTCCCGTCCCGGCCCAGCCCCCGCTCCCCTCCCCGGCCGCCCGCCCGCCGTCACGGGGCCCCGGGGCGGGGAGGCCGGGGCGGAGCCTGCGGGGCCGCGGCTGCCGGGGCTGCGGGATCGCCCCCGGGCCCCGCCGGGGCAGGTGCTGCGCGACCGGGCGGCGGGGCGGGGCCGGGGGGCGAGCGGGCGGGCACCGGGGGGGGGCGGCGGCAAGGGTGCGGGAACGGGGTGGGGGCAAGGGTGCAAGAATGGGGGGGGGGGGGGGGGGCAAGGGTGCAAGAACCGAGTAGCCAAGGGTGCAAGAAGCGGGGGGGTGGGGGCGCCAAGGGTGCAAGAACCGGACGGGGGGGAGGGGCAAGGGTGCAAGAACCGGAGGGGGGGGGGGGGGGGGCAAGGGTGCAAGAATCGGGGCGGGGGCGGGGGGGGGGCAAGGGTGCAAGAACCGGGGGGGGGGGGGCGGGGGGAGGCAAGAGTGCAGAAACCGGGGGGCCAAGGGTGCAAGAACCGGGGGGGGGGGCAAGGGTACAGAAACCTGGGGGCCAAGGGTGCAAGAACGGGGGGGGGGGGGGGAGGGGCAAGGGTGCAGAAACTGGGGGGCCAAGGGTGCAAGAACCGGGGGGGGGGGGGGGGGGGGGGAACACACGACAAGGGTGCAAGAACCAGGGGGCCAAGGGTGCAAGAATCGGGGGGGGGGGGGGGGGGGGGCAAGGGTGCAAGAATCAAGGGAGGGGCCCAAGGGTGGGGAAACGGGGGGGGGGGGGGGGGGGGGGGCGAGGGTGCAAGAATCGAGGGATCAAGGCCACAGGAACCAGGGGGGCCCAAGGGTGCGGGAACCAGGGAAGGGTGCAAGAATCAAGGGGCCAAGGGTGCAAGAACCGAGGGGGGGGGGGCTCAAGGGTGCGGGAACCTGGAGGGGCCAAGGGTGCAAGAATCAAGGGGCCAAGGGTGCAAGAGTCGAGGGGGGGGGGGGGCTCAAGGGCGTGGGAACCAGGGGGGGACAAGGGTGCAAGAATCAAGGGGCCAAGGGTGCTGGAACTGGGGGAGCGGAGGGGTGAAAGGGTGCAAGAATCAAGGGCCCAAGAGCACAGGGCCCGGGGGGCAAGGGTGCGGGAGGGGTGCAAGAATTGAGGGGCCAAGGATGCAGGGCACAGGGGGCCAAGGGTGCGGGAACTGGGGGAGCAGGGGTGGGAAGGGCGCAAGAATTGAGGGGCCAAGGATGCAGGGCACAGGGGGCCAAGGGTGCAGGAACCAGGGGGGCCAAGGGTGCAGGAACCAGGGGGAGCAGGGGTGGGAAGGGTGCAAGAATTGAGGGGCCAAGGATGCAGGGCACAGGGGGCCAAGGGTGCGGGAACTGGGGGAGCAGGGGTGGGAAGGGCGCAAGAATTGAGGGGCCAAGGATGCAGGGCGCAGGGGGCCAAGGGTGCAGGAACACTCCAGCCCAGCCGCCCCTCTCCCCAGACACACAATCACGCTCCCGCCGCTCCGCCAAAACCCCATCCCGTCACTTTTCCACCAGTTCTTTCGCCTCCTGGCTGGTTTTTTTACAGCCAGCCCTGCCTGCGCAGGCTCCTTTCCCCAGCCACCCCCTGCCCCAGAGAGGCCAAGCTGCCAGGCAAAGCAGTGAGCGGTGGGTGCTGCCGCCTGCGACACGGGGAGCGATGTCACGGCGGGGAGCGATGTCACGGCGGGGACAGCACGCCGGTGACCCACCACCGCGGCTGACTGCAGGCAGCGGCCCTTCCAAGAGGCTACCGCGCTCCCGCTACCGCCAAAAACACACAACCCAGGTAGCATCTGGGCCTAAAGCACGTACTACCGAGCAAGAACCCCGGAAAAACGTAGAAAACATCATCGGGTCCGCTCGTCATCATTTGGTGAGGAAATACCATCTTACCTGGTGCTGCTCCTCAGCATCCAGCGTGACAAGGCTCACCTATCGCCAACCAGTCTTTGCTACTCCCACGTGTAGTCTTAGTTCCCCCTGTCTCTCTTAGGCACACGCACTTCTATTTCCACTAACCGCGCTTCGAAAAGTTCTTTCCAGACTGCTGTTGGTAGAGAGGACTAACACCGACATCCCAAATCGTGTTCAGCAAAGGTGCGGCTCTTGCTTTACTGTCCAGGCCAAGGTGACGAGATCCATAAAATATTTTTAAACAAGGGGGCTCTGCAGAGGGCTCACAAGTAACATGGCAGAACAGGAATCCATCGGCAGAAAGGACAGGGATGCTCGGGGGAACAAAGGGGACTATTGTAGCTCTGTGGAGGAGAAACTCCACTTCTCCAGCAAGGTTTAGGATTACCACGCGGCAACTGCCTCTCCAGCTACTCCTCAACTACCAAGCCCCGCTCTTGTCACCCGTCCAAATTCTCTCTTAGGGAATCATACGCAATCCATTGGACAGGCAAAAAAGCAGCAGGAACCGAAGCCACTGCGCTTGCAGACTGGCACGAGAGCACTGCAAAAGCCGCCATCTCGCCGCGTTCCTCCTATGCCTTCTGCTGCCGTCACCTCCACGCCTTCCCCAGCCTCTGAAAACAGGTAGCTGTCTTGCAGCTCCTGTCCCCTCAGCCCCTTTTTAACGTTTTCCTGGAAGATGTCAGAGCTGTGGGTCTGCCCGTGAATTGGTCAGGACTTGAGCTCCTCTGCTCCCTTTTATAAATCCCATTCTGAAAGTAACCGTTGTTCAACAATCCATGGGTTTCCAGTGGGTCGCTGACAGCACAGTGATGACTTTGATCGCTTAGAGCTGTATTTCGTTTGCACTAATGACAGTCCCTGTATTAACAAAAGCAAAGCACTAAATCAATTGAGAAGCTTCGTATGCTCACGTCCTAACCCAACTAACAATACATCTTCCCCTCTTCCGAAGGCGTAGGCAACGGCTCAGCGTCAAGGACTGCTCTCTTCACGCTTTAACTCCCGCATGCTGTTCCAGTCAGTTCGCACCTTCAACTTCACTTCTCTTTTTAAATGAACTGGGGAGCTCCTGAAGAAAAGACACGTTAGCTACCTCAGAAGATCGCTGTTGCGTCTTGCCGCTTGGAAAGCTGCTGGGGGTTTTAGGATCCCCCCCAAGCGTTTTGATCCCTCCGTGAAAGCACCTCTTGGATGGTCCTCAGCAGCTGGCTCTTAGCTCGCTATTTCAGTAACAAATCTAAATAACACCCATACCAATTCCATTTCCTCACAATTCATTGTCACTTAAAATACTTTCATCTTAAACCTATGCGTTTAATTTTCTGGCTAAAAAAAATGTTTTGACATTAGGATGCGTGATTTTAAGTCAGTCTTTAAATATATCATCACTGCATTTAATGATCTAAAACCCTCCCGAAACCACTTCCAGGAGTCCTTAAATCAAGAGCCAAGGCAGTTATCTCGGCCAAGTCTCAAATTGAGTAGACTCTACGTACGGAGAAACACCCAAGTGAAATGACCTAATCATCCTGTCTGTCATTGTGATTGACAAAATAAAAACCCATCAGCTGGAGCCGGCTTGTCCGACATACTGTGTCTATGTACCCTTGGGCATTACTCATACGCTTTGGCCCGCATGTTCCCTCTTCAAAATTACCCAGTAATTTCCAATATTTTTTCTGTTTGATTTAATAAACGGAGATAAGCTCATCACTCAGGGCTAAAGCCCGCTAACTTTCCATTCACAGAACAGGCAATGAAGAAACAGTTTGGTTTGGGAAGCCTTTGGCTGTCTGTTTAAACCTGCCTTTCGAGCCCGCTGGCCTCAGCCCTGCGCACGATGACTTTGCGCAGAGAAAGCGTGCCGAAGGCCTTCGCTAAAGCCAACCTCCCACTCACGACCGAGGCAATCAAAGCCTGCCTCAACAAGGGCACGGGACAGGACGCCACGTTCAACTAAACGTCCGCTGACATACCGAAATTATTTTTCTGCCTTCTCGTCCAGCGCACAATTTTCCTGTGAGGTCCCGCAAGGTATCGTTGTCAATGACAGCGTTTGACACGTATACAGCTAACGAGAACAGCCAAAGGTACGATGGCAAAGATGAGAGAATAAACGCACATGCTCAGTCCAATCGGTAGGGTAGAACTTTCCCCGTGGGCAGGTTATTCCATAAATATATCTTGCAGCATTTCTGGTAGATGGCTCAGAAGCCGCTCGTGCTGACCACAGCATTGTCAGTCAGAGACGATGCTGAACGAGATGGAAACTGGCAGCTCCTGCATTTCCAGGGTTTTGTGCAGACTACCGAGTGATAAAATATTTGCGTTGGATTAAGTCAGGAGTAATTCCATCTAAGCCAGGAAGTTTCAGAGGATAAAACTATTTCAATAGAAAGAACTAGGTACAGAGAAACCATGGTTATACTTGTCTAAAAGGCTTTTTGTATCTTTTCCTTTGTTGACAAATGGTCAGTGCCAAGTCATCATTTACAAAAGCAGGCTCAACCCAGAACACACTTGTGCACGCAAGTAATCCTCTTTACATCAACAAAATCAATCACACATATTTGCACAACTCAATCCTTGATCGTGGCTATTTCCTAAGCACCCTGAGATTTTGGGGCAGGGGGGGTGTTTTGTTTTAAAAAGATACGGGTATGCAGCTCATGCTAGCCATTGAACTCAATGGAACAAATTCCTGCATTACAATTCCTTAGTGTTAGAGCTGAATTACTCCAATAGCACTGATTTCTAAGGGCAACCACGAAAAACAATCCTGTAGCTCTCGTATTTGTGTTCCCTACCTGTGTTCAAGTCGCCAAGAATCAGGACTTGTCCATCCTTTCCATCCACTTCGCAGGAAACCTGGGCAGAGCTCAACGTCTCAGCAAGCGTTACCCGATAGCTGGTTATTAAAGGTCTAACGTAAGTTAACCTATTGGCTTCTGAAACTTGATGAGCAGGTTCTGCTTTTTCCAATGGTCCTGCCTCAGTTAGCTGTGAAAACAACATTCAATGGGGAGCTGACTGTTCAGACTCTGCAGGAGAGCTAATTCAGCCCCCTGACTGAGCGCCTGCCCACTCACTGTGAAACCACACGCAGGGCCCCAAGAAGCAAATTGCCAAATTCCCGCTGACTTCCCCTGCACTGGCTCACGCTTTCGTCTTTCGAAGGAGGCAGAAACAGGAGGTGCTGAAAACCACCGAGCTGAGGTAGAACAGAATCGAGTGCTGGAGGCTTAAGGGGTTTTTTTGCGATGCGCGCTCGATGCGCTTATCATTAATAATACATCGCGTCTGCTTGAGAGCAATGAGCAATCCTGCATCACTTTGATGATCCGGGCCACAACAGCCTCTTCATTCGCGTCAAAAGGAGGAGAGCGCTACGGGGATTTCATAGTCTGGGTCAATTGCTTCTGGTACCTTCTGATACTGCTGTAACTTCTGATAGCACAGCGTGTTCGCCTCCAGCTTTTTCAGTAGATCTCTAGTTAAGGTTGGAAGGTTAATAAGCACTTGGAGATCAAAACAGATGAAAATAAGCGTTGTGTTCTACTCGGCTGGGAAGCAACACAAGTTTGTGCTTTGCACGGATCTGTAAGCAAGCCCTGCCACTCTCTTACCGACTACTACTTCCAGGATTGCATTTTGTAAAACGCTCGTATTACCTTGCAAAAACATCCCTTACCTTTCCAGCAAGGGCAACTCCTCCACGCACGGAACTGCTGCGCCTATCGCATACGGCAGCAGCGGGGCTGCAAGGAGCCCCCTGAGCTGCTGGGGGCCAGGAGAGCGGCGGCACCGGGCAGGGAGCGTGCCCGAGCCTGCGGCGCTGCTCGGGGGCCCTCTACTGGAAACCTGCCCCCCCACCCCCCACCCCCGGGACCCGGCCACGGGCACCCCCACATCAGCCACCCCGATTCCCCCCGGGATAGCGGGGCTACAGCAAAGCCCAGCTCCAGCCCCCCGAGAGGGGCGAGCAGCTGGTGTCCCCTTCGCAGCAAGCAAGCCGGGCTTTCCGCGGGATGGCCCGAGCGCCCCGGCCTCGGGGAGCAGCGGAGGAAGTTGATTCCGTCCTCCTGAAGTTGTGTCCTGCTCCGTGCTAGAGGGCGTGAAGCCAAACCAGTCTCTGGTCAGAGAGCCAAAAACACAGGGCTTTGTTAAAATAATGAAAGTGTGTTTTGTTTATACACCCACAAAAACCACCAGAGCATAGGATGCCGAAACACACGCTTCCGCCACCTACAACTGTTGGGATACTGAAACAACAAACACTCAGCCCCTCTAGAATGACTCAAGGAGGAGAGGGCTAAGGAAGAAGGGAGCAGCCCAGCCGACCGAAGCACTTCTGCGCTTTCCAACACATCGCCTCTTCTCTGCTTCACAGCGAGTTCACACACGAAGCGGGTCAGAAGGGACACAGACTTTTTCACATCTCGGGACAGGAGAGAAATCACGGGGCTAAAGTCAACCCCTTTTAGCACAAGGCTAATTGTATCTACGTGAAAGTGGGGTACAGAACTGGAAGCACGTCTCTGCTGTACGATAGAGATGGGTGGGCTGCTAATGAGAGGAGCGGTATTTACGTCAGAAGGATTTATTCTGTTCCCAGTTTCTCCCCCAGCTGTCATTTAGATGAGTTTCTTTCTCTTCCTCATTCCTCAACTATTGGCATCCCGGGCCAGAAAAATGAAAGCTCAGAAGCATGGGCCAACATGCCCTCCAGTCCTTTTGTATAGCACGTGTACTGTGGTCCAGACCGATTCTTCCGAGCACCAAATCCTTACAAAGTATTAACCATCGTCTTGATGAAAACCCTTCTCACTGTGCAGCAGCTCGGGAAAGCTGCTATGACTGGAAGGACATGGAGAAATCTCACCCATGCTCAGCGTAAGGCCAAGTCCACCAACGTGACTAGCTTAGACAAAACTTGCAACCTACTGTCAAAACTCAGCAGCCCCCTCAACGAGCCTTCTTGCCCTCTGGTCGAAGATACCTTCCAACAAGCAGATGGTGATAGGCATTAGGGTTAGGAGGCAGCCTACATCAGGAAAACCAACTCCGCCAAATGGCAGCAGCAGGAAATCCAAAACACAGCATGCCCCAGTAAAAAGCAACTTCCTTGTGAAATCCCTCCTGCTGGGGAACGCTCCCGTCACAAGGCGAACGCATCCAGAACTGTGCCACGGGATCTGAAAGGCTTTGCTTACGGCTCAATCTGATGAAACAGAACAAAGCTTGTTTGACGGTAGATGCCACAAACTGAATACTTACAGGAAACGCCTTTGATAAAGACATTTGTCATCTCAACAACCACAAAGTCAGGATATGGGAGGCTCCCTCTTATTCTGAAAGCAGCCATCAGTAACGCAGGTACCGTATTGGTAAATTACCAACTTCTCTACCTCATCCAACCATACATACACTCCAGCATCTTTCTCAGGTCATGTCTTGTGATAGCTTATTTGGTAAACAAGCTATAAAACTCTGACGACGGGAAACTACATAGTAAAGTCCATGGCGATCTATATTGCTTAGCTCCAGACAATTAATCATTAATTGATTTCCAGTACTGTTTAGGTTATTGTTCTTGGAACATTGTTTTTCCCTTACTTAGCCAATTTAAACAACAGATATTCATCTAAATGTTTCTTCTTCTTCTCAGTTCATCTCGGCTCTTTGCCTTTAACCATTTTCCTGTTGTAATAATACAGACTCTTTATTCCCAGTGAACAACAGTGTTCCCATTGATTAGCTTTTCAAGTGTTGCCTGTTTTTCCCCCCGGGGGCCTCTCTCCATACGGAGAAAAAGGCTACACAGGAGCAAGCGGTACTTGCAATAAAGTTAAAGTAACTCGATTGTATTTTCCCTTCTGTCATTTCATTTCAAAACTCCAGGTCATTTTTACGCAGGACACAATTTATAATGCTATATACCAAAGGTTGGTTTGGTTTGTTGTTTTGATTTTTTTTTTCCTTTGGGAAAAGCTGCAGTTTATTATCCTATTGTCTGTTCTGGGTCATCAGCAAAGTTTGCTTTTCTTTTCAAATAATTTTACAGCGGCATTATCATTCACTACTTTGGCTTTTCACATCTCTTGTTCTTTCTCTACTCTTTTATATAAACGTATCCTAAACAAAACAGTAAAAACCAAACATTGGCAGGTCATACCTAGCCAGAAATTTGTGCTCTATAAATAAAGCTTTGAGGACATAATGATTTTTAAAAATTATTTGTTTGGTAATTCCAACAGAAACAGACTGTTTTTCAGCAAGTAGCAATTCCCCAGGAGCACACGTAACTCGAAAAGCTCTTTGCCACTTTAGAACAGTCTGAAGAGCAAAGCATCCTAGGAAAAAAAAAAAAAAAAAAAGCAGAGCTGAAGTGAAACTGGATGTGTTGTCCAAGCCAAAACAAAATGAAAACCAAAAAAAGAAACCCTGCATAAAATGCTTTTGTTCTTTTTCACTCGGAGATTGAAACAGAAACAATGACAACTGTTACTGGCAAAGGGTTTGCCCTGTCCCTCTGGGGCAAGCAAAGCCTGCGCCACGCAGCCCTGACACCTTCGCTACTGTCGCAGACAGCATTCCTACAAGAAGTTTCAGGTGCTAAAGGACTGGTTTTGCACTGGAAAGATCCTGACAAAAAACCCCTACCAAGAGCTGCCCTCTCTCATCACAACATTTCATGAGGGAGCAGCGCTGCTGTGGGAGCCCTCCTCCCTTCGCAATGCAGTTTGAAGAAACGCAGGAACAAGGAACGGGGAAGCAGAAGACAACGTGGCCTGCGAGGTGACTGCTCAAAAGCCATGAGGCTACAAGGCAAAAAACATCGCGGAGAGCTGGCTGCTCTTTCGACGCTCCTCCCAGCCCAGCAGTCTTCTCCTTCGGCAGCTTCTGCAAGCTTGGGCAGAGGAGGAGCAGCCCCCCAGCGTGTAGTCCCAGATCTTGGGGATTCATCATAAAGGAAGGGAGAAGCAACCTGAGCTGAAACCACCCCAAGGCAACGCACTCCATCTGAAGACCTTTGGATAGATACCTTTAGGGATGAAAACCTTCCCCGGCCAACCAACCCCGTCAGATATTCTGGCCATCGTTCCCAATGTTCAGCAATAGCTGAGCTGTGCACTTAGGGCAACACCGGCGAGTTCAGAGGAACTGCGCCGAGGAGAAGTCTACCCACAAGACCTGTTGCTGAAACCACCTATTTAAATACCTCTCGCGGTTACCTCCAGCAGCAGTCCCTACAGAAGGCTGCAGCAAAGAGCCCACATCAGAGCAAAGCCCTATCTCCTCTCCACGGGAAGGAGGCAATTTGTTGAGCAGAAGTTCAAGGGCAAGGGCTGCCTGGTGCTCTGCGAGCAACAGCAAGGGCAGGCAGCGGAGCCTTGTCGTGAAGCGCCTCAGCAGCACCAATCTGCAAGAATGGCTTAGGGGACCAGGCTGCCACGTACACGAGAGAGAGATGAACTATGCCGTTGGCCTCAGCTTCTACGGGCTTCCAGTAAGCAAAATAAATTCAAGGCATATCAGCTTAAGACTAATAGAAATTAAGGCCCTGTATGAACTAAAAATGTGCAGAAACAATATCTTCTGCCTTAAAAACTAATAAACTCAGGCTTCACCTCAACATTTATGTAGCAACAGGAGACCGCTGTCTTCAGACAACGTTCTGTTCTGTGTGCTTTTCGGGACTCGGGGCATGACAGAGTATTGACAGAAATGAAGAGACAGCATGTTCTGGTGGAACATTTTAAGAAAATAGTAGTGCTGTCAAAGGGCAAGCTTTTATTTTATGCTTACACAACACCAGAATAAAATATTTCCTTTGGAGAATCTCACGTATCATTTTATTAAGACAAACATACGAGGAATATCTCCATCTCTCAGAGCTTTGAACTTTTGGCCTGCGTTTTCCCCCCACACTCACGGTCCCATCTCAAAACTCCCATCCTTCCCCACCAAGGGAGAGCACATCCTCGAGGCACCTACCAGGTCCTCCTCTGAGACTAGAGCATTTTCTTACAAAGCTATTATCTGCAGCGGAGCAGCAAAGAGTTGCCTTCCAGGGCATGATTCTGTCTTCATTTTCAGCCTTGCTTTTGGTGGGAAAATGCAGCCCGGGGCACTACCATCCTTTGTTTCTCTACTGCAACAGAGACAGCAAATACCGGTGGTATTCCTAGGCCTATCGCGCAACTATTCCAGGTGCCGCCTATGCCCTAGAAGTAGCATTAGCTCAACCCTTTTGCCCCCTGTATTAACACTTAACATATATTACGGTGAAATCCTAGAAGGGTGAGGGTCCCAATGTGCTTCGAAGTGTACAAATGCAGAAACAAACTCTCCACCTGGAGCATCCGCTTCTGGGACGCCCTCCCCGATGCAATCCAAGGGACAAACCGGCTCCCAGGCAGCCCGGGGGCAGCCCAAGCCAGGGTAAAACACACATCCAGAAATGAGAGCCAAGACACAAGCCGGCTGTGAGCTGACAGCTGGGTTCAACTAGGGAGGCAGGGAATGGTGTGCAAAGGGGGCCCCAGCCACACACCATCAAGAAATTTCTGACCAACCTCTCCTGTCGGCGTGCATAGCCTTGCTGTATATTCATGCTCTTTCGATGCAAGATTGCCTATGGAAAATGTGATAGACTACATACAAACACCACAACTGTTGCTTGAGCAAGAGCAGTACTACATGCTGAGCAACAGCGGTGTTATACTGACTTGAAGGTCACCCACACCTTAGCCTCTTTTGCAAAAATACACCACCGCTTCCCATTGCCCCTCAAAGAGTATTTTACCATACTCAATCCCGAAAGGAAGAGGGACTGTCACTTGGGCCGGGCCAGGGCAGCCTCCTGATCCAGGATGGCATCAGAGGCAGTGAGGACACTCATGCAGCAGAAGTCAGGAGAAACTGGATTCCCATCACTCAGGACGACGTCTTCTGGTCTCTTCTTTCTACTTTGCTGCCTATCTTATTTTGTGAGGTTGATTTCCAACTTCCTTCTCGCATCAAGACTTCTTACCGAGCTGATGGGGAGATTCCAAGGGATATTAATTGTTGTTTGAAATCACTTCAAAGGACCTTTTTTCCCCTCTTGTATTAATAGCCGGAATGAGGAAATTGGTTTGGATTTCATACTTACATCTGCTCCCCAAGTCTTCGCGCGTTTCAATAAACCCATCTTAAACCAAGCCTGTTTCTATTAAAAGGCTCCTACTCCGCACAAGTGCTCACACCCATTCCTTTCCACTTCCACACATATCTGTAGCCCCGCGTTCCAACTGGCAGCCAGAGGTGCCAGAAATAACCACAAGAAAGGCTGCCATGAAATCTCCAGCCAAGTTTTGAAAATCCAGGCGCCTTACACAAGCATCTACGCTTCAAGTACTTCATCTAAAGTCAACCTGAACTCGGTCTTACAAGGTTTGCATATCACGGATCAAATATCAAAAAATGTAAACGCAATTACTTTTCTTCCATAAAAATGTGCAGGAAAACAGTTGTTCTACAAGGCTGTTAGTGCATACTTCTAACAGTCTGCTGATGTTCCTGCCCCACTGGTGCTCGCTAATGGCTGGTTTTCATTCTTTAAGTGGGTTCCCCCTCCCGCCCCGCTTCAAAGTCTATGCTACAGTGCTTTTGGAAACTGGGTCAAAATGCAATTACTACATTCCCATGCTTTGGGGTGGGGAAAGAAAATAAAAGGAGGAAGGACGGTAAGAAAAAATACCGCTGGCCATAAGCCAGCGTTACGCTTCTCGCATTCTCACCTGCGCTGCAGCCTAGAGCAGCCCTGAGCGCTCCCACAGCGAGTTGTTGTTCCCCAGCGAGTTGTTTCCGAGCAAGGGCGTCGGGGAAGAGCGTGCCTCGTCCTAACGCAGGGTTTCCTGGCCGGCCCTGCCCTCAGCCCTGCGCTGGAGGCTGGGAGCAGGCACACGATGCAGCCGGTGACAGGGGAAGGACCCAGAGCGCGGGGCAGCGGTTCCCGCGGAGAACGCGCTAGGCGTTCGCGGCGAGCGGCAGTCGCTGCCCTGGGACTCTCGGTCTGGCGGGAGAAGCTGGAGCAGCCAGCTCAGATCTCCAGAGCTCCCTCCCAGCTTGCCATCCCCATCTTTCCCTTTCCTGTGGCATAAGCTATATATCCCAGCACCGCAGTTCCCTCACTCCGCTGAGAAGCCTTCGCTGGTCCCGAACGGCTAGCGGGCCTTCTTGAATCGAGAACTAGCCATCAACCGCTTCCTACGTGACCTCGCTCCTCGCTGACCTGCATTCTGCAAAGTCACTCACCTTCCTGAGCTGGCAAATTATATTCCTTTTGCAGAGATATCAACAGACTCCCTGCATTTTTCCTCTCACCCATAAGTTCGCACAAACCACCTATTCATTTACTTATTAGAAGAAATCAGCTTTACTAGAGGCATCTGCTTTTGCTGTCATCGTCTTCAGATGACAAAACCTAAACTCTGCTTTCACGTGTAAACATTTTCCACAGAAGAAGGAAAAGACTAGTTGTGTGTTTAGACATGCCCATATTACTGTCACACTTATAACACAACCTACCATACCTTATCAAATTGCACATCTTCAGCATGCAGATGGTTTGTGACGACACGTTTAGGAGGCTTTCAAATATGGAAAAGGGAATGACTCAAAGACTTCTTTATTCCACATCTTCCTAACCAGGTCTCTGATCAACACAGAGCCCATTATACATGTCCCCCGTCTTCCTCTGTGTCTTATTGTTTCTTGTACATGCAGTTATCACAAACCAATTGCCTTCGCCGCTCCGCTCCCCGGCTTTGTTTTCCACAATTCTCAGAATATCAGTTCCAGCTCTGCAGCACTTGCTGGCTCTGCTCCCAATTAATAACTGCAGGTTAGGGTTGGGTAGTTACAGCTGCAAGTTAAGGCCTCAAAACGTTCAACAGTTTCCAAGAGATACAGACAGACATACAACCTTTCTTTTCCTAACACCCAACACAGTTTATCTTGCTATCACAGCGTTCCAGGGAGATGTTATGCCACTTATCTTAACGATTTAAGCAGATCAAAAAGTTGGCTCAGCAAAAGCATTTGCCACTGACAACAAACCACAAGCCTGATGTTATCCACGAAGTAACTGTAATATGCTAGCACAGGCTAGACAGATCATACACAGGATAAATTAAAAAAATGAATTTTCATGAAATCACATCATCCACATAGCATCAATTAAGCAAACAATAACACAAAGCAAAATGGACAGGTTTCCACTGGACGTTTGTATTCTTTCAAATGTGTTGCAAGGCACAGGATTTCACACACAGTTGAAAAAACCCGAGAGCTCGCTTTTGGAGGACTCCCCAGCTCCTAACAGTCTAGAAAGCTCTCCCGCATTGCAAGAGCAGAAACTGGTGCGTAAGACCTTGCACCTGAAAAGACTCTTAGACTGGTCACGTCCTGCATCAACAGGAAAAAAACTCTGTGAAGTAGCAAGTCTGCCACAGAGGGAAAAAGAAGAGTTAGGATTTCAGACTGGAAGCCGCTGCATCTCTCCTGAACGATTCTGCCTCTCGGCGTCCAGTCCCCAACAAGGCTGCCCGGACCTACCTCCAGTCCCTCCACAGATCCAGCTGTTCCATCGGGTTCCTTGAGCAGGAGAAGAAACGGCGGTTCCCAGCAGCTCACCTTCCACATTCGCTCCAGCTCAGAGAGAGAGGCAGAGCCCAGCAAACATAGTCCGAGCTTGGAGGAACACTTTTTAACTTCAGGTCTGTTATGACATTTACTATGGCCCCCTTCTTCCCTCCCCTCTGCCCCCCCAGTGAAAGGGATCAAAATAGTTCCCCCCTGTGACATTTTGCTTCCTTTGACCAATCGACTGTGGGAGCGTACCCGTTAAAGCCACCGAAAGCCAAGCAGGAGCAGCGATGCCAGCCGCCATCGGCGTGAGCGCAAAAGTAGGGGCAACACCGGGAAAACCTAACCTTTCTGCTGCCGGCAAAGAGGGCATGGGGTCCCGAACAAACAGGAATATCCCACTACTACTATTTGCTTTGCGTATGGCTGGGGTGTAAGCCGAGCCCTTCACCTAGTGACATTGTAATTAATACGCCTCAGCTATCTGTCTGTGGTCCAAACTGCCCATCTTGGGGCCGAGCGGAGCTAGTCTGGCCTGCTCTCCTGCCTCTGGGAGGAGAGAAGCACCTGACCCTTCATCCCACTCACCTCATGTAATCCCTTCCCTCATCTATTGCTCCTGGAAACGCGGTCCCTCAACAAGCCAACTGCACTTACTTCTATCTCAGCCCTTACCCGTACTCCTGCCATGCGACCCCACCACTTCACAGCAGCATGCACACGTGCGTATAGGGACACGGAACACAATCCTGGCCAGCTTCAGGCTGCAGAGAAGCAGAGCAAATTTTACCGTGCTGAGAAGGGAGAGCTGCGTGCAGCTCCAGATGAAGACCACATCACACCTGCCACCAAAACAGAAAGACGGGAACAAAGCAGAGCTGGGATGGGGACCCAGGGGAGTTGAACGTGCTAGTCTCCTCGCTGAAGGGGGAAGAAGCGCCTCGGAGATCAGTGATGGCCATCCCACCCAGCTGACCCATCCCTCTGTGGCAGGCTCAGCACAGGCAAATTGAACAGCAGGGCCATGCTGGATTTGCCACCCCAAGCTGTCTGCTGCCCTAAGTAACTTCACGTCTAAAACCCCTGCGTGCACCTTTCCATGCTAGGAGAAAAGCAGAAAGAGTCTTCCCAACCAAGGGGCAAGCAAGGGAACAGAGCCTCCTTATTTTCTTGATGTACATAAGCATCGAAGACCCGTGGGTTCAGCAATGAACTCCACAGTGCTGCTCCCTTCCATCACTTTGCTTACTCTTCACGGCATCTACACTTGCCTTCATCCTGGTTCTGTACCCAAAAGCAAGGGCTTGACTACTCGCTCAAAACGCCAGATGTGCCTCCGCAAAAATTGTATCACAGACACCAAGATGAGTAAGATTTTTCTAAGTATATTAACTCCTCACAGCCAGCTCTCTCAGAACACAGAGTACACCTTACTTCCAGTTCTACCTAAATCCATCACATACCTTACTTAGCAGTTACTTCTCCTGGTAGACAAGCACACAGAGCACATTTGCCTGCCTTTGCAAGGCAAGCACATGAAATAAAATACAAAACTCCAAAGCTGTTCCCAAGGAAATCCCTTCTCCCCTCCATCTTGGGCACTGCAAGTCTTCTGGAAAGTATTTCATTTCCAGCATGAATCAGCTCAGATCATGTATGGCTGAAGTACTTCTTTTTTTTTTTTTTTTTTTTTTTCCCCTCCAAGTTGTCGAAGCAAACGTAGCTGTGGTAACAACAGCTTTGACCACAGCATTTGGATATTACCGCACAGAACTTGCCAGCACCCTGCTTCGACCGAGACCCCGCTGTGCTGTACAAAGACAGAGTCAGAGACAGCCTCTGCTCCAAAATGTTCAGTATCTAAGTGGACCAGGCACACAGAGGAGGTGCTATCATCTGTGATTCACAGATGGAGGTACAAAGAAGAATGGACTTATTCATCTGCCATCTGCAGCATGGAGGGAACAAAACCAGCTTTAGCCCCACTCCAGCCCATTTTCTTCTCACCCCAACGTACCTCCAGGCAATGGAAACTCATTATTAGCCTCCAGCTAAGCCTCAGAAGAGATTTTCTTTCCCTAATTAACTCTCCACAACTCTTACTTTTTGTTGCTACTTTTGGGAAACAGAGGAAACAAGTTTTAAAACTTTTTAAAAGGTCTTTGATTTAAAGAATGGTAATAAGCGATACAAATAACATTCAGACCAGCATATTCACTGTGCAGTGCAGAAAACTTTGCCTGTTTTTTGCCCCTGGATAGTTTCTACAGGAAGAGAAAAATTCAACAGGTCTGAAGGCTGTGATACAAGGCCTTTTATTTACCAAGCTACCTAATACGTAGCTCCCCTACGCAGTGGTGGAATCCAACAAGGAGATAGCTTTTGTGCTTGCCGCTCCAAGTGTCTTTCACGCAATACCTGACCCAGAGAAGCTTTCCTTCTCAACCTCACAGGGAGACCCTATCTATCTCCAAGCCTATCGTCTTCTCACTGCTTTCTCTCCGTTACGCTGGTACTTTTGCTGGTTGTCGTCTTTGCAGACAGTCCCAGGCCTTCTATTGCCTCATTTCTGCAGTGTGTTAGCCCAGTCGCCGTATGCGTTCTCTGAGCCATTCCAGCTCAAGCCTGGATGCGCAGCTGTAGCCCCCCAAAAGCATTTCTTGTTGCCCACAGTCTACTTATATACCCAAGTTTAAGAGGGTCCTTACACGTTCCTCAAGTCTAATGCAGCTCTTAACGTGCATCCCCTTCCCTCAAGGAGGTTTCTCCCAACCCCATGGCTACATCTTCCCACTCGAAGCTCTCCAAGTAAACTGCCAAATTTACCGACATAAGAGTAAATGAGGAATAGAAGTTGCAGTGCCAAAAACCAGCAAGCCTGGTTTTGGTAAGTGCCGCAGCAGAACAAGAACTCCACAGCCACACAGTACAAAGCACCAGACTGCGCAAGCTCGCCTTACCAGTGCGAGATTTTTCAGCGTTTTATGGAGCAATGTTTATGACTGACTAGATATCATCTATTCTGCCACAGCCAGCTCAGTTACGACGTGCTCTAATGTATTCTGGTTTGCAAAACAGAAACAAGGCTGTGTTTTCATACCTGGTCCAAATGAAGTCGGTACTGCCAAATTAGCTGATAACATACAAGTCTGATACACCGGAACACGTAACCACAGCCTGATAACTAGCCTGTCAGGTTACTCTGTTTTTTTTCTTCCTTTGGAAAGCTGGAATGGCACTCTTACATTAACTGGTACTTAGGAACAAAGCCAAAGCAACACTGCTACCAGTCCAAGAACACCTAATGAAGAATTGAATTGTGTTCAATTCAAACGTACAAGAAAAAAGAAAAAGAATGAAAAAAACCATAGAAGAACAACACAGCAGAGTATTCAGCAGTTATCTCTCCTTTAAAACATAATGGCCAGTAAGGATTTTGGTACGCTGGAAGGAACTTACTGTTGATGTCATTCAAACTCTGTTTGGAAGAGGTAGTATTCCAAATTCAGCGTGCAGCCATCACAGAAACCAAGAGAATTTAAAATTCTTCAACTCCATGGAAATTAATACCAGGTAGGGGAGGGTGCTTTAAAACAAACAAAGCTATTTTTACCCGCGTATTAAAATGTACATTTCTGGCTTCTACAGCTAGCACAGTTTTCAGACAAGAAACAGAGCATGCTAAAGCACACTGTGGCATTGAACGCTTGAGATGTGCCTTTAAAGATAAATCGCAGAAGGAGATACAAAGGTTAAGTGAAAGCCAATTCCTTCTCTGGAGAGCCTGCTTCGCAGCACAGGATATACAAAACCTGCCCCTGCTGAGGCAGGGCACACACCAAGTGCCAGGAGATAGGTGTAAAGCCGCGGCAGGAATACACTCCGGAGGAGGCAGTTGATCACGAAAAGATGTATCTGAAAGCCAAGGTTCACCTGCTCCGCCTTAGGTAAATTCAAGACCCTGCTACCAGTTTCCCTTCCTTAGCTACAAGCGACAAGAAGAGAAGCGGTAGCAGGCACTCCAGAGATACACAAGTAGGCTCCCCCCAACTCAGCTGCCTGTGTCCAGCAACAGCAGATGCCAGCAAAAGTGGCCCTCAGCCCCCCTCTTGGTTACGCCCTTTGAGAATCGCTGCTCCTTTCAACATCAGTGGTCCACCACTCCCATCCTGCAGAGATGCCAAAAGTTGGAGATGGGAGCGGGTCGTTCCCACCCGGAGGCCTGCCCGGTCCCTAAGACCAAGTAATGCCAGCCTCTGGTCCACGCGCCGTGCCCGGTTCTGCCCTCCTTTCCCCGAGGCCCTCTTTGGGAAGAGGGAAGCAAGCTGGTTGCACCAGCCCGTCTTGCCAAGCCTCTGGGCACCCTACCAGAGGGCTCCTGACCTCTCCCACAGGGATGACAGGCTGGAGTCCCATCACCGCTCAGGCCAGCTCCATCCCAGTCTACTAGCTTTTGCCGCATGTCACTACCACCCTCTAAATCCCTCCTAAAAAACACGAGGAAGCAGAATATTCTCTTGGAAAAGACCCAGTTCGGTCCCAAACATATTTTTTTAGAGGTGTTTCAGAAAGGGGGGGGGGGGGGGGGGGAGGGGGCGGACATGGACGGACGACAACCAAACCCCCAAAAAACCCATTTCATCTGTTGTAACGGTTGAGGTAGCATTGAGAATCTCTTTAAAATGCACCACTACATCCTTATCCTTATGTTATAAAATTACCAGTTTATATATAGCCTGTCTACAAGTCTTAAAGGTCTTTTCCAACCTAAATGATTCTGTGATTCTATAAAGTCTGAAGACTTGTACCATGCATTTCCTGAACATATTTTATTCATCTGATTTTCAGTCAGTATTAAGGGAAGGATTGTCAAGAGCTCTAAAGAGGACCTGTCACCATTCCTGCTGGATCAGAGACAGGTAATTTACACTGACTCTGAAGGATGCAGAGTTAGGCTGTTCGAGATGACTCAGAGGCCCCCTGCATTGCGTCCCACCACAGCAGAGAAGAAGATATGAAGGAAGCAAGCGTGAGGAGAGAAAGCAGGGATAGAAGGCCCCAAAATTAATACTGGTGAGGAAAGGAGGGAAAAATGGTGTTCAAAGAAGTGGACAGAAGAAGAACATCTACACTGGAAGTCATAGCCTCTGCTTGCCAAAGGAAGATACTTGTCCCAGCCCTTCAGAAACAACAAAACCCCCTATGGGCTATAGGGCTTGCTCTAGTTCCCATTAGGGTCAGGCATCTGCAGCTTGTATTTATAGAAATGCGTTGTCCTCACCGCACTGGCTCTTGTATAATATTGCACGCATTGCTTCCCTCTGCTTCCATTATCTCAGATTACATGCAGGCAGTGCAACGTGATGCACTGAGGAAAACGACACTCTGCCCAGCTAGCATGCTACCAGCGCCGCCAATTAGTGCTCTGCAATCCTGCCCAGCGATGACAAGCTGCTTACACAAGCGTGGGGTAGCAGGGGATGGCAGAGGCGCCGAGCGGCTAGGGCACTTGGCTGGAAGAGAAAGGCTGTGCAGTTTATTCCTGAGGATGCCGCTATCCCGCCGAACGGCCTGAGCAATGGCATTTTGTGGCATATGGCCTCAGTTTCCCCATCTGTAGGACGAGGGATAAGATCCTAAGCTCCTTTTGTAAGGCATTTTGAGAATCACCGAAGAAAGGAATTCATTTATTTGTGTCATTAACGCTAAGGAAGTGCGGAAACCTGCCTCTCTCCGTTGTTTTGCCAGTGGGACCAGCGTTTCACTCAGAGGCCCCGACGCGAATTTCAGAAAACACCGCCGACTTGTCCAGAAACCCCAGTCAAGTTTCTGTAACTTCTCTATGCTTTGATTTCCACGTACAAGCAGCAAGGAGAACTTCCTTCTCAGAGAGTCTGACAATTAACAAACACAAAAGCGCAGAGACGCTGAAGTGGAGGGAGAGTATTCCCAGCCATGCATTTCAGCCATCCTGGAAGGAAAGCGTGCACAGCCTGGTGCAAGTTTATTTCCTGCAAAACTTGCCATAATCAATCCATTTACAAGCTCAAGGCTTTCAAAATGAACCCTTTCAGAATTTGCCTGTTAACATTTTTTTTTTTTTACTCCTTGCTTTGTTTTCAGAATGCTGGAAGAGTCTAAGGCATCAAGTAGTAAACAAAAGTAAAGAGTTGGGATTTTTTTTTTTTTTTTAAGTAGCTTTGAAAGGCTGAAAGCAAAAAGCATTAGATTTGTCAGCTTATTATTGTCACTGCAGATTTTAAACAAGCTACAGTAGACAGCAGATAAAAACAACTTGACAAAGCTAATGCATCAAGTTAAGAATATCAAAACTCAGGTTTTGAAAACCTTTTGAGCTTGCTTTTTCAAGAGGAAGAGGAAGGCACTGTTTGAAAGAAAGCAGCTGTGCTGACACAGGGCTCTGGCCATGGAGACAGCAAATGCATTACCATCGTTTATCGGTCCAAAGGACTGTCCCATTTAAACTCATAGTCCTGGTGTGCCTTTGGTGGGAGGACCCCTGCCTTGAAGAGCTTGTAGACAATTAAGTCTCAACAGGGAAATGACGGGAAAGGAAACAAAGTCAAGGAGGGATAAAGCATCATGTATAAGGACCCCCACTGTTCCAAAAAGATTAGATCCCCTCATTTTTCTTCAGTCACTACCCTGTCCACACCACCGGGTATCCAAGAAAATTCTTTTACCACCCGAAAGCACTTACTAATTTCTCTTACTCTTCTGGGATTTCTATTAATCTTTTGCTGTTCACTCTTCTGACACATTGCAAACCGTGGACCGGAATGCGGTTTAACAACAACAAATCATCCAGTTCTGTACCTGCAAGATGAATTTTTTTTAAGCACTTTCTTTGTGATAGAGACAGAAGAGACAGAGGAGACTGACAGCTAAGCAGATTACAATACCTAACGTCCAAAACCTGCCTCTCACCGGATAACACTGCTCACTCCTGTTGATGTTACAGGCATCACACGATGACACATTGTTTAAGCAAGTAATTTGTGAAACCTTTTAACATATTTAAACAGGTAATTTGCGAAACCTTTTTACACAACAGTTTTCTAAGACCTGTTTCACATTCAGGACGTAGCATGGCAGTTTGAAATGGTTCACACTCCGGTGCAGCCAGGAATTTCGTCAGAAATTCCTGCTTTGTTAGCTACTTCACCAAGTTCCCAAATATCAGCAGAATACTTACACATCTCTGTATTTCAACACTTCTTGAAAGCTACATAGCTGTGTAGGAGGGCATTATGGTCTGAGTACCATATCTGCGTGCTCTCTGCCGCAGAGACAAGTGGCATTTTGCGATTTGGTTGTAAAGCAGCACCAAACTCACAGACAGCGTGCATCATTCACCCGCACCGAAATCGCCTACGTTCAGACTAAGTACTCGCAACACACCCAAACCCGATTTAAATGCCTATCAATTGGTATCCCTAGTTCAGCAGACCTTTGCTACCAAATGTGGAAAAAGCCCCAAAGATCTGTGTTACTAAGCTAGCAGTACCTTTCCACCAGTGCCATCCATCTTCTTCCATCTTCCCTCCACCGACAAACGACCTGATCGCTGCTTTAACCACGCTTTCTTCTCTTCTCCCAGCTGCTGGCACAGAAGTGGGGTAAAAAGGAAGCCCAGATCCTACTCGTTTCCTGCAAGAAATTCCCTCTTTCCAGCTCTTACAGCCTTACTGCAAAGCTAAGAGCAGAAAGAGCCTATCGGAGTACCCCGGGGGTCTGGTAAAAAGCATTTGTTAGGAGGGCCTGAGCATTGGAGATGGAGGGGCAGGGGGGGAAGGAGAACGCAGCCATGAAAATAATCTGCAAGGGATGGCTTTCCTTATCAAGCCAATGTAAAAGAATGGCACCATCAAGGCTGCAGGCCTCCCCGCTTTTGCCTGTGTCAGTGATTTTGCCCACTGAGACCTCCTCGCCAGGGAAAGGATGGCAACTTTCAAGCTGGCCAGACTGCTGCCATCTCTTGCATTGATATTCTCCCCTTCGTTAAGCATGGCACGTACGTGATTATGCAGGGAGAGCTGGACAGAAACTGTACCTCCTGGGCTCTAAGTCGTTAGCCAGTCTCCTGCCTTCTGTGTATCCCGTCCGTACCGAATTCCTGTGGTGCTCTACACTGAAGCATTTTTTTTTTTTTTCCATCTTTGTTCTCTCCTCCCTTCCATCTACACGTACATAGTTCCACTCTATCCTTGCTGGTATCGTATTTTTTTTATATCCTTAAAATTTATTGCAGGAGTTGCTGCAGGATCTAATTAAAAGCGATTGTAATTAGCTCTGTAGTATTTCTTCTCACACTTGAGCGTGAGTAATCAACTAAAGATGCCAAAACTCAAAACACAAGGGAATTTATCTGTGATGCAAAGACATAAAAAAAGGCTGCATCCTCCCTGAGCCGGCACGCAGCTGTCACATTTGTAGAATTGTCGCCGGAACACCGTAAAATGTTACGCGCCACAAATGTCACTGGCTGAAGTGGCCCAGCTTCAGAAAATAGGTTTCATTTTTCTGAAGCCAAGGAACTTGACCACTGCTACTTTCAGTCCTGCTGTGCATTATTAAAAGGTCACCAGAAACAAGAGCTCCAAAATGGTCTCTGCAGTTCTTTTTAACAGGATCTTTCTCCTCCTTCTTGTACTGAAAAGCGGTGAAGTTTAACTCAATTTAGTAAGCATTATCTCTGAGTCTGAGTTGGCACCCAGTGAAATAAGTGGGGGAATTCACTTCTCCTGAAATCACTTGAAACTCCTTGCTAACTCAGACAAGCACCAGGTTGAAAAACCTGCCAAAGCCTTTTCTTACTAATCAACCAAAGAGTTTAGATTCCTCCCTCTTACTTCAGTTTGAGTGGCAAGACATTCTCAGTGGCGATCGAGCGGCTTGCTGGAAAATCCTCCCTCTTCTGTCAGCCTGCCAGACTCTTCATTTGTTGACCCTGAGAACACAGTACAAAGCTAATCTATTTACCAAAGCACTTTGCCCAGCGTTGGATGGAGTAAGGTGCGTCTGGAAGAAGAATAAGAATAGGCAGTTAGGCAACGAGGGAGCGCTGCTGCAGGCATGAGTGGTTTATCTTCTGTTTGATCTCTTCTGCTAAGGGAAGACAAGAATGGACATAATAAATCTGCATAAATACATGAAAGGAACAAACAACTGTCAGGAGTCTGGGTGATTTGGGAAATGAAGACAACTCTCTTGTTACCTGGCTACTCTGACACAGTGAACAATTCACGTTATAAAAAGCAGTCAGCACAAAGAGAGCGGTCATCTTTTTGAGATGAAGAAGCATCCAACTAAACAACAAGATGGAATGAAGTAAGAAAAGTTATTCACAATTCAAAAAAAAAAAAAAACCCTCCCATAAATATTTTTGTGGGAATATTTCCCAAGGAAGCTCTCCAGACTCCTTTGTGTGGGAAGAAGTCCTTCTAAGATAGCACGGGATAAAAAAAAAAAAAAGTGCCATGCGTGGAGATGCCTACAAGAACTTTTGCCAGTATTTTACACCTAGGATGTCTGTTCCTTCCTGCCTACATGGCTTTATGCTATGTCATCCTCTCGTTTCCTCCACTGTCAACGCTCTTTATCTACCTCAATTTTGCTCCCTAGCACATGGCATTTCAGAGACTGTCCTCCAGTCTCAGATCTCTACCCCTCCCCAGACCTCTACCAATGCCACAATTACTTCCATTCCTTACCTCTATATGTTACTTGATCTCTTTGATGAGTAATGCAATGTTTACCCAGCATTTGATCTTCTCTGATTGTATCATAGCAACAGACAACAGTTTATGGAGAATATTGTGCGAACACTCTCCAACAGAACGCGTCTATGAGTCCTGCTGGTTTCTTGGGTCATGTTACGCTCTTTGGAACAATAACGCTAGTCAACAAGTTATCTTAATTTTATACTAAAATTAGAGCAGTTGAACATTATTTATTTCGAGTCCACTGCTTTTATTGAATACCAGGAAGCAGGGAGAATGTGTCACAAGCATTGCAGCCCGTACAATTTCATCTATGACATTCATGCAATACCGTTTGTAAATCCGAGCAGTCGAAACAGAAAACTCTACATGGCAACCACACAAAGCAAGATCTAAATGTGCTCACCACAATCCTTTGTCTAAATACATTTGTAAAAGGGATTACAAATTACACTTGTAATCTAAAAACCTCTAGATTTGGATTCAGAAGAGCTTGTCTGAGTCGTAAAGAAAACCACATTCAAACAAAGACCGCCAAAGTACTACAGGAAAACAATCTTTCCTGTCCCTAGATCGTTTGATAAAAGCTACACCACCGCCTATATTCAGCCGTCGCACTAAGATCGGTAGCTATAGGCACGTTACTCGCCATCCGTGCGTCAGCATCCCTGCCACAGGTATAGGGATGATTCAAGTGTCAAGGCTTCTCAAAACCTTCCACAAACTGTTATCATGAACACAGCACAACTACTCTATAATACTAGCAGAGCTGTACAAGGAAAAAAAGTGGCAGTTAAAAAAAAAGCTAAGTTTCCAAGTTAAGCAAGGGAAGGATGATTCTTGCGTTTTAGGGGCATCGAGCTCACTCAGTCACTTGATCGGACTGCAGTGTTCTACCACGGGAGGACTGCAACTATCCTGTGAGCTCCCAACAGTGAACCCATACATCTTAGAGGTTAATAGACCTGCAGAACTATAGATACCTTCTCCCATGAGCTATAAAGTCACCTGAACCTAATCAGACTTTTTTTTGAAGTGGAAAACAAATCCGGACAGCTCTTTGAAAGGATCCTCTTTCACCCCCATCATCCTTCTGTATATCCATTTCCCACGTTGTGCTATCAACCAACTTACAAGAGAAGTATGTTTTGGTTAAGTCTGAGGCAGGATCTCTCTCAAAACTTCAAGCAAAAACAGGAAGGAAGATTTATAAGGTGGCAGCCCTGTTTTCCTTCGAGTCGCTCTGAACACACTTAGTGTCATTAGCCAATGTCATAAACCGTGAGTCAGTCTACTCCTCGGGTAACGAAATTTCTCCAAAGGCAGTTTTGATCACCAATGAAACACAGTCTCTTATTGCTGCCGAAGGTGCCGTGCTAGGAAATAGCACTGAACACATGGACTTAAGGAAAAGAGATTTCGTATGTCTTTTCCTACATACAATGGCATCACATCGGAGTCACAATCCTATACAGAGGACTGCGCTGCAGCTGTACAAATTCCTCCAGTTAAGCCCTAAACTGCAGGAGTTTTCGTAGCAGCTGACTGAGCTTTAGCCTGTCTCCCAGAATAGGCTGCATTCTAGCAGCAAGCACAACAATTCAGACATTTCTTACCAAATCAGTCAGGCAGGTATAATGCTTAAGTAATGTTTAGCATCCACATTTATTTTGTGATGAAGCATTCCTGAAGTGTTACAACAACAGCCTGTCTTTGGCTTTATATGGAGAAGTGCCTAAAACTACAAAAGTATACAGACTTTGCAGTTTTCTAACCTTCGCCGGTCAAGTCCCCTCGACTGCCAAGCAGCATATTCCCTCTCCC
The DNA here is from genome assembly GCF_030463565.1 of Pelecanus crispus. NCBI lineage: Eukaryota > Metazoa > Chordata > Aves > Pelecaniformes > Pelecanidae > Pelecanus > Pelecanus crispus. The sequence goes on from NC_134646.1 coordinate 2,214,009, forward strand.
TTGGCAACTGAACCATGTTCTTCATAACCCTTGCAAGAGTCCCTGCATACAGAAGCAGTCCCAGCGTCTCTCCTGCAGCTTCTAGGAGAGATCCTAAACTTTGGCTTCATAATCCAGTGGTGTTCTCCCTTATTCTGTAAGGGCCTGCTTACATCTGGCCTCTCTTTACCGACCTCTCTGCCTACCCTGGGCAGGCATGATCTGGAAGGAAAACCTGATTATTCTGTTCAGGGTTTAACCTCTTCTGGTGTGCCTTTGTCTGGCCAGATCCGGATGCTCCGTCCAGTATGGCAGAAACACGTTCTCATCCATCGTATCTTGTCTCCCGCGGTACTCTGTTCAGCCTGGCTGTCCTGCTCCTCTGATCTTCAACTCCTCCCTAAGAACACACCACCGACACTTGCTGACAGGTTGTTCCTATTTAATCGCTCATCACACCATAACAGTCACCGTGCATACAGCACCAGAAAAGGAAATTTAACAATGAACGAGAAGCGATATGCAGCATCTGATGCAGTCTCTTGTCAGTAAACACCAAATCCCTCCCCGCTCCGTTCCCTTCCTAATTAATAAATCAACCGTGACTTAATGGAGCAGACAAAGAGGAAAACAGTTCTTCAGCCCTAAAAGACTGTAACTTCTCCTCCAACTCCGCGTGCTTTAAAGCTTGTGCCATCATTGTGCACACCAACTTTGAGTACTGCTTGCAGGGCTTGAAATCAGATCGAAAAACACTCTCAGCCTGGGACATGAAAAAGCAGGCTTTCCTTTTTCTGCCCCGGCATCCTATCAGTAACACAAGATATATCTGCAGCATAGGAGACAGAAAAGAAAAAAAACAAGTTGTCCGTTCACTCCTGTAGTGGCTTTTCAAAAGTCCTTATGGCCTTTCTCAGTGAACAGGTAACACGCACAGCAGATACAGCGAGTAAGAAGAAACATTTGCCCACATCCAGAGTTAGGTTACCTATCTCTTAACTGCTGCAGGCAAACCAGGAATTACACTGTGGACCTAGTATAAAAAGTGGCGGTGGTATCTTTTTTGGCACGGAAAGAACAGCCCGACTCGTCCAGGGTACCATACGGAGAGCCTGCAGAGTGCCAGTCGCTGACCTACAGCATTTATCACCTTGGTTTACAGCATCATACAGCTGAGGGTGTGGCTGCAGTGACCAAAAATGTGTTAAAATCACGTGATTGTAACATATTTTATAACATTATAACAAGCAACTGACAAATATCCATCAATATCCTCAGCTAATTTTCAGCTATCCTTCCTCTAAGGAGGAACTAACTTGTTCTGTCCCATGTTGTCTGAGCCACTGAGGACAGAGGTAACAAAACCTACTGTATTATTTATTTTTGGCTGCACAGGCAGTTGGGTCAAAAATTAAAGACCAACCACCCAAATAATCTGAAATCAGATTTCTAAACTGAAAACCTTTTCCAATGTATACACGATTAGTAATCTTCTGATGTCCGACAGGAGAAGCGAAGGTTTTGTAACAACAGGTTGCGCTAGCATATTCAGAATTCCTGCTGTTACTTAGTTTCACTTGCTTGAATAGGTCACTGGCTTCTATATAGAGTCTATATTTCAAATCAAAATGTAGTGCTCTCAATTCATTTTCAAATTAGCTGCTAATATTTTAAAGCAGAAGGGCCCAAATATCCTAAATACCCAGGCACAGATACCTGCTTGTCCATTTAGTTTTTCAGCGCACACTTTCTTCACAGTGTAAGGCTATCAATGAGATTCATCATTTTTCTTCTTCAGTATGGATTAGCACGCAAAACAAAAACAAACATATTCCTGACCATTTTACAAATAGTTTGCTAGATTTCCATGTCCACTGCACCATCATGATATTTTATAATACGCAATATCCTCCCAAAAATTTTCTTTTACAACACCAATATTTACGATTTAATTCCTTGTAAGGTAACACAGTGTCCTCAAAAGCAATACTTCCAGAGATGTACTGGACCTCAGATTTGGTCACCTACCAGGAAAAATAACCTCTCCGAACTACACTGAGGACAGAAAGGAAAGAAACAAAAACTCCGAGGCTTAGTCCCAACGTACCCTGTTCCCCAGCGCAGTGCGGAAGGGGGCAGGAAAGTGCCACTAGGGTCAGGGTGAAACTGTCCTTTTTGGCAACAGTATAATCTTAGATCAGGAATATCGCGTTCCCCTTCCATCTTTCTTACTAAGATCTCATGCCATCAGCATACCAAAGGGGAAGGAAAGGTACTAGGTGTTCAGATACATTAGTGCCATTTTACGGGAGAAGACATTGAGTTTCACACCATGTAAATAAATACCTGACTGTTAACAGAAGAGCAAGGACCAGTAACAGGTTCACTGACACATCCGAGAAATAAACACGGCTGTTCCATCTTCGTTATCAGACGTACCTGATCTGAGTCTCAGCAGGGTCCACTTTTCTAAGCAAGCAACATCACGTCTCAGGATGACAGAGCTCTCGTGACCTTTATTGTTATTGCTGTTATCAAAGACATCACAAAACCGTGTTCCTTGGAAGCTCAAATTGGCTTTGATTTTCTACTGGAGCAAGGATTCAGTTTTTCCTTTTAATTGTTTATTGTCATAGGGATCAGCCCTTTTAATGTGTTTCATGTTATGACTTTTTACACAGAAATAGATGCCAACTAACTGGAAAAAGACAAAAGACGAAGAATCCAAAACCACCTCTGTTAGTACTACTAACTAAGCCTGCACCACCACAGCTACAGATGCGGAATCCTAAGGCCCTGGAAATACTAGGTTTTAGTATGTTAGTAGCCCCTCGTTTTCCACTTAACAGTCATCCTGAATGCATTCAGTCCTTCAAACCAATAAATACACGGAAACAGAATTTTCTTCTCCACTGCAAACAGGTGAAAACTCGAGGACAGAAATGCAGTTCCAGTGCCAAGGGTATGTTGGCTGCATCGTCCCTCCCATGAGAAGACTTCACTCTAAACTCCCCAAACAACTCTTCAGAAACACATTTTCCAAGCAAGCAAGCAATTGCACATCTGCTCAAAAGGGCTTTCAGGCACCCATTTTTCTATACTGTGAGAATAAACACCAGCTACGTTCCAAACCTTCAGCACATTTAAATGAGACCCACCAGGGATGCATCACTTCTTGATAAACCACGCTCCATTCGAAGCCTCTGCTCAAGGATCTACCATCTGCTCAGCAAAGTCACCTCAGCTGGAAGGAAAGGGTATTCCCAGGATGACTCTGGGACTCTAAAACACGTCACCAGAGAGACGGAGGAATAGCTATGCAACGACGGGTCTCTTGCCTCCCAGTTAGTCCCAGTGGGAGAAGGCTGGCCAAGTCAACTGTCCGGGGGCTGCCCCAAGCCCCCGCCTCTGCCCTGCAGCACGACGGCCAGCGGCAGGGAAGGAGCCGAGGGGTGGGCAGAGCTAAGGTTCTTGAGCTCAGGCAGTTCAAGAGCTTCTGTGCGAAGCGTGTGCCAATAAATCAAACATTATAGGTAACGCCAAGACGGTCTGCCTTGCCTTAAAACCTCCTTTTCATTTCCCTTAAGTATCGGAGTTTCCCAGATTTGTTGTGAGCTGTTTTCCCAGATCTGCTTTAAGTTATTTTCAACCTAACAGTACTAAAATATGTATTAAAAGTTGAATTGGATGTAACAGGCCTTAAATATTTATAGACTTCGTATTTATTACAGATCCTAGGCTTCCCATACATAAGTGCCAGCATCTCCATTTAACGACAAACATTATCAACATTCAGACAGGAAGAGTCTATACCTACCCCAAGTTAATAAATCAAAAACATCACATCAAGTTATAGGTTTCTTTCTGTTTCAATGGGGTTTTAGGATATTATGCAAGGAAGACAAATTTCATATTGCTAAGATAGGAAGTTTATCTGCTCAAATAGAGTCACTAAATACCACATTAGAAAGAGGTCATTCTTAAACGCAGTTGGCCATAAATTAAACACCACGATTACCAGGAAATTCATACAGTTTGCTGAGAATACTCTGCATGACGCTTACAGAAATAACCTAAGCTTGTATTTAAATGCCAGTCTGATTCTCAAAAACAGGCAATTACTTCATCATGTAAGTAAATTCAAATTTAACTCTGGGCTGAGTTAAAAAAAAAAAGCTAAACTAGCCATCAGTGTTGCAAGTCACTTTCACCACTGTGTTTTTATATTCTTGGTCTACATTTTGGGCTGTAATTTCATATTAGAAGATACCGGCTGCTGAAAAGCAAGCTTCAGCATAGTGCTTTGTCCTTCCTAAGGCCATCCTGCTGCTCATTCCCTGGAGAGCTTTCTCATGCTTTCTCTTCGCTATTCTTGCAGTCAAAGCTCAGCAAGTAAGCAGGAAGTTGGGCAGAAGAATTTTCCTGCATGCAGCTTACACTGCAGAAATGCCCACGTTAACCTTCCCAAAGTCCCTCACATGCACCTAGGCGCAGCAGAGCTAGATACCCAGCTACGTTATTTTTATTCACGCTTTGCCCAAAGTGCTTGCTGATTTGGGAGAGCACAGCCAGTACCGGCAGAAGTAGAGGAATGCCTCTTCTGGGTAGGCACAAGGTCTGCAGACACCTGCCTGGCAACAATCCCTGTCCTGCGTGATGCCAGCATCACGCCCCTTGCCCTCCTGGGGATTAGCATGTAATTTGTCCATGCACCAGCTCTTCCCACCCAGTGTGTGCGGGCAGCTGCCAGTGGCTCTTCCCGCCCACGAGGCAGATTGCTGCTGGGATGACTATCTAACGATAGGCACTCGCAGCGAGCAAGCCGTTGGAATCCCACAACACAACTATAATAAGCACGGGGCATGACTAAACCTGAAGCGCTGTCTACTTTTCCAGTGGCATCGTGCCATAACCTATATGTGATCAACAATTTAAAAAAAAAAAAAAAAAAAAAAAAAACAGTGACCCACATCCTCTTTCAATTCCTTACCCCTCTACCAGCAGCACCTCATCACCCACACAGCTCCCCTCTAGCCAGCAACCCGAAGGGCGTTGGGAAGCCATGTCATACAGCACCGATGCCTGCCCTGCCGGGACAGGGAGACAAAAATGCGTGGCCCACGACCGGCATGTCATGATGGTGCACTCTGGCTGAGAAAGGAAAGGAGCAGGGCAAGGAAAGCAGATTTGCTTTCTCAGTGTTATCTTTCCCGCACTAACGAAACGTGAGACAACTTGAAATTCTGTCGCTAGAAGCTACAGTGAGCTCATTGCTATACAGCTGATCCCACTGCTTGGCTGAGCCGAATCTTTGTTATCCCGCTGCCGCTCTGAACACAGCATATTTCCGAGTTGTTCCCACAGCAACTTTAAGGCACTCTCTTGTAATTAGACATGCTGACTTTATTTGCAAGGTCACAGAAGGCATAGCGACAAGAACACATGTAGCCAGAGTTTCTCATTTGAGGACGGAGAACACAAAACTAGTCGGTAAGTAACGAAACAATCCTGCTCGTACCACTAAGCACGGCTCTCTTGGAGAGGAATAAGCCATTTTTCATCCAAACTCCACCAAGCACGCAAAATAGCTGGCAGCGCACTCTAAAAAGCATAAAGTGAGTGACACCTTGCACCATCTAATAGTTTACTTGCAGCTTTATTATCAGCCCTCTAGCTATCCCTAGCTCCTAATAACTATCCTAAATCTTTGCACAGGCATGAACAAGGAAAGCTTTGAGTAGTCAGTCAGGAATTTTTAAACGAGGAATGCCAGGTCTGAGCTGAAAAGGCAGAGCTGGCTCTTCACTGGATGACAGGGGGCAAAACGGCCACATATGACACCCTCCACAGCTTTTGCCAAGAAAACAAAACGCTGGAAGCATTAACTACATCTCAAGCACTCCATCTCAGGCAATGACCTAGCCCCACATTCCAGCAATAAACACTTAACTCTCTGCTGTCTTCCCAGCTTTCCAAACACTCTTTGGATTCAAGTCATTTGCAAGTAGTTAGCCCAAACTAGTGGACAAAAAAAAAAAAAAAAGGCAAGCCAGTCCTTGAACCAATGCATTCTGCAACGTGATTTTACAACCCAGAGGAACAGTCACTAACCAAAAGCTTTGCAGAAAGCGGTGATAAAGCATGCACATGTGTGCACGTAGGCATATATACACAGATACACCGTCTTTTTTATGAGAAGAGCAACAAAATGAAGGAAGAATTCGTTCCTTTTTGAAGTCACACACAGTTTATTAAAACTGGAGTTTGAAAGCAGTCCAATTCTAGTCTCTGACAGAACTCCATGCCTTAAACATATTCAGTATGTCATAAACACTACTGAACTTTTCCTTTTAACCTCCTAACCAGGTAGGCAACTAGCAATGGCTATCTTAAACGCGTGGTAAAAGGCAGCTAAAATGACCCAAAGTGACCTGTTTAAGCTCAAGGCAGCCCAAAGGTCAAGTCAAACAATACACTTAATTTGCCTTTTTTTTTTTTTTTTTTTTTTTAAACCATCAGCAGGTTGCTTCTGTTTTCACCTCAGTAACTACATAAGCTGCACATACAAGTAGCTTTTCTTCTGGACTTATTACTCCTTTCCTCTGGAAAAGCCTGTGTGTAGACTCCCTCCTACGGTGCACGGATACGCACGCTCACTCACGTTCTCTGGGATAAAGCATCTTCCTAAAATAACTTCTGAATTCTTCCTTTTAAACTCCTCATTGATCTTTTGATTTTCAGGTGAGCAGCTTATTTGAAATAAAAATTTACAACTTAGCGAAAGCTCAAAGACATCGGTTTAGACCAAATGCTTACCTACTGCCTTTCAGACTCAGGGTTTGCATCCAGATTGGTGGTGTTGCATTCCTGTTTGCTCACCTATAGCCCTTATGAAGAGGGTCTCCCGAATGCTCATGACTACCCAGGCTACTTCAACTTTTCCTTCTTGACCAGAAGACATAAATGTCTCACAAAATGATATAATGTTATTACACATCAGCACCACGCTTGTCAGTCTTGAAGCGCAGATCCTTACCTTTTAAAAAGACTAGTTTTCTAGTCGGATTCCTTAACCGTACAGGTCATGCCTCGTAAAGTAACCGCGTCTTATGCCGGCCAACCACAAAACAACAGCACCATCCAGCGGCCCCTTCTTCAGCCAACACTTTTCAAGAGCTATGAATTAATTCCGAGTACCTCTCCAAGAGGTACGCACCTTGTGAGGCTTAGAGAGGACTTCTCTACAAATACCAAGGTACTTGAACTCCCTCGGTTTCAATCGTGCAGGTTATTTCCCCAAGGAAGCGGGGCTTCATTTCCAAAGGGGATCAACCCCAACAACACAGATAACCACAAATAAGGGTCGTTTCTGAAATTTTAGGAGTCTCTTCTTTTCAGAAAGCACTGAGATTGCTTTCCACAGATATCCGTTGCATGGTTTCCTGTGGCTGAGAACTTCAAACCATTACTTAATACAGGTCAGTCTAACAAAACGTTCCTATATCTAAGAGAAGGCACGCTTCCTCAGCAGTCTCCAAGCAAGAGTTTTGAAGAGAGAACCACATATGAGTCTCTGACAGCAGTGTTTCGTGTTCTTCAAGAAAAATAGCAGAAGCAATCAGGAAATGCAGTCAAATGCTTGTGAGCTACCCGCAATCGGTTGTGGGGCTGCATATCAATATGACTGGTTATTAAATAAGGTGTAAACAAAAAGTTTTGGGGAAAAAGGACTTTCATTTAAGTGAAGCTATGCATTAATAGTTGTTTATATAAAAAAAACCCAACCAAATCACGCAATGTCAGGCATCTCCTCATACTACATGATTCCACAGCCACAAGTTTTATAGAATCCAGTGCTAACTGACCAAGAACCTAAGTCCACGTTAACATGTACCTTCATAGCAACTAGAAACTAAGTTAAAAAACCAGCAAACCAGCTTCCAACAGTTCCGAGGTGTCGACCGCTGCCTTCATCACTGGTCTGAAACCAGTCGGTGACCAAGGAAGCTTCCACATTGGCTAAGAGCTAAAGGGCACTTCAAATGTAGAATTTTCAATCTGCTGGTCCCAGAGTGCTTCAGATCACAGAAGACCTTAACCACTCTCATCTCAAGACAGAGAGAAACATGCTAATTTTCAGATGACACTCAATGTTTGTGGTATAAACTGTGCAGTTTTTAGTGTGGGACAGTACTATCCTTTGAGACCAGTCTTGTTTGAGCATCCATTCAACTGCTTGGCAGCTGGGACCAAAAAAAAATCTAAGGGGTCTGTATCAAAGCTCTGGTCACGCATCAGCTGTTTGGATCACACCTAGCATTAGAACACATCTTAGCTGTTACTTGAAACTATGGTGGGAGGGGTCATGTTAAACAGCAGCATGACTTTTGGAGCTATCACCCTAGAGCTACTTCACTACACAGTCTCAGGAGACCATCTACGCTCAAGTAGAACCAGCCTGTTTCTGGGACTCTTTTGGAATCACAGAATTGTTGAGGTTGGAAAAGACCCTTACAATCATCGAGTCCAACCATAAACCTAGCACTGCCAAGTTCACCACTGAACCATGTCCACAAATGCCACATCCACACGTCTTTTAAATACCTCCAGGGATGGGGACTCAACTTGGACTTGATTAGCAGGACGTCCCCTTTCTGAGAGGCAAGTTTCATTTGAGGTCATCCAGTCGTCTCCCTAGTGAGCCCACGCATTGTTTTTGTGAAATAGTAATTCCAGCTTGCTTATGTTGCTCTGCTTTCTATAATTTACCTAGGACGAAGGGTTATCTCTGATCTTTTCATGGGTGATGTAACAACATGTTGAAGGAAGATCACTGTTAGACTAAATACCTCCCAGGTGCCTTATAATTATAAGGCAACAGTCACAGGGCTTTAGCAATAAAACAAGAGAGGTTAGCTTTAGTTGTTTGAGCCAAAAGAAGACTTAAAAAAAAAAAAAACCTAACCACAAAATAAACGGCAGTTGTATAAAAAGCAGGAATAAACACTGTACACCCTTGTTACGGAAAGAACTGGCACGATCTCATCTCAAAAGGGATTTAGGTGCTTAATTGCCTCTGCAACCAATTCACTCAAAATTCCTGAGTCCGTGAATGTAAGTGCAGATTTAATAATAAAATGTTCTTTTACCTACAAGAAAGACTGTTTTAAAAGTCAACTGTAATTAAACGCTGACAGGTCACTGAGCTAAAACCTTTTGTAACAGTAGCACGGACACAGTGTCCCATTGTTAACGCTACATTTTACGCTCTGCAGGGACCAGTTTTCCTTTTTTTCTGTGGCATTACTCAAGAATGAAACAACCCGACAGTCTAATCCCACTTTGCTTTAGGTTCACAGGACCGCAGAGGTTCTTCCCACAAAATATTTTCCCACCAGTCTACAACCCAGGGCACACTTGCTCAGCCCACAGCCAAATCCCAAATGCGCTGGAGGATGTCTGTTTACCTTGACATTAGAGAACCAGTTTATGTTTTTCCTCTCTTCCCGTCATATAACCGCAAGCTGGAAGCGCCCGACCAAAATATTAAGTCACATGTACAACTGAAGCATACATGGGTTGTGGATTGGTCAGAAAGAAACGACCACAGCCATCGCTGTGGACTTCCTGCGTTACCTTTGATGCATTTCTGCTCTTTTCTTTGTGCTTCTGGATTAAGTCACCTTTCCGCTTTACAGCAGCATACGCGGGAGGTTTGCAAGAGTCTCAGATACTGCCAGCCATACCAGGAGCTGTACAGGTGCCTATGACAAATAAAAGAGATGATTTATCTTGTGCCCAGAGGCCTCTGAAAGGGCCCAGGGCCAACCTGCAGCAAGAAAAGGACTGTTAGTTGCCAGGTGAAACAGTCAGCAGCCTGGCTGAGCCAGGCTTCAGCTTAAAACTCTTCTCAATTCGCTGTGCAGGCCCTGGGGCTCTGCTGAAGGTGGATTCCCATCAGGACACCAGACCAGATTACTGTCACAGAGCAGCAAGAAGGTTTTTTTTTTTTCCTCTCTGTGGCCAAGACAAGCAACTGTGGGGCTTGATGAAGGTAGTTTGATCCTTACCGTATCACAAGCATTGGGCTTCTGCTCCTACCTATCCTTGCTTATACAGCAAATGCCACCCACACCCCCCTTTCTTACTAAGTAGGAAAGGGAGGAAGGACTCTCAAGGGTGAAATGATGGATGGAATGATGGATGCAATCAGGTGGTTTGTGCTGCTATAACCTCAAGACTGACCAGGGAGACCAAGGCTATTTTGGCCATCATTGAAGCACCAGATTAGCCAGTCTATTCCTAAACCACACTCACTGGAAAAAGGAGGAAGTAAAGGCAAAAGACAAGGCCTGAGGTCGCAATAGCCAACTGGAACAGCGAAAACGCACCACAACACATATGCACGCGCCAAAAACCGTGTAACCCGTGGCCAAACCTGGGAAATCCAGAAGCTGAGCACCAAGGACAATTCTCACAAGGATCAGTACGTCAGTATGGGAATGATTTTCAGGAGCTTGCCTCCTTCCACCCAGAGCGCACTCTGGCAGCCCTTCCCCACGCAGCCCAGCTCTCCAAGGCTATGGAGAGCAAGAACATCCCGTCACCCCTCTACAGCATCCTCCCCAAACAAGAATTGGCTGTAAAGCCCATTTTGCCCAGTCTCTCAAATGCTCGTTTAAGGAGCTACCACCAACCAAAACCAAGAGCTATCTTCTGGCTTAGGAGTTACTGCCGGGCTTCCCGATCTCACTGCCTTACTCAAGCTGCCTGGCGAGCTCCCAGTACCTTGCCTTCTTTCCTGTAGTATGCGTGAAGCCTCAGAGCATACAGAGCAGGGGTAAAAAGCAGGATGTGAGCATTTAGCCATTACTGCAGCGTGCCCTCTCTGGACCAAAAAGATAGCACACGGGACTGCAGCTCACCAGAGAATAAGAATGGAAAGCGTATGGCAGCACTACCATGGAAACGAGCAGCAAACAGACTGGCATTCAAAAAACGGCAAGATTTATGTCTTTGGTTAGGACTGACCGAAGGGAACGTGCAGATCCAGCCTCCTTAGCTTGGAGCAATGCCGCTCCGGAGCTTGATAAGCTATTCACACAGCAAGTGAAGGCATTCGTAGCCCAAACAGGAGTGCAGGAATGTTGCAAAGGACCCAGGGCACAGCTGATGATCATGCAATAGGCTGAGCGCTTTTGAGGCTTTCAACTCAGGGGGCCTGAGGTAAAGAGCTTAGCTTGCTTTCCATTTTTCCTTTTCACCTAGGGATACCACAAACTCAGTTTGGTAAACGCCAAAGCTCTCAACAACCCCAGAATGACTCTTTACTTCAGTCACCTCCTGTTGCAACGGCCTGGGTACACAGCCACGCTTTTGCTACTGTGCTGGCTACCTTGATTACCTCCATTCCAAATCTGTAAGGCAAAACAGTCTCTACATAACAGCTTTTTTCTCTCTGGAGTGCCAGTAGTGCGGAGGGGTATACCTGACTCTCAGCTAACTGTGCATGTCCATGGCATTGCAGAAAAGTCCGGGCAGTTCGCTGCCTCAGCAGGAGAGGGGTGGCACAGAGAGCAGACACGTACAGCGGCACCCACTGCTTCTCAGTCATCTGGGATGGACACAAATTGGCCAGACTTTTATGCAAAAAACATTTGGAGAATCTTTTTACATAAGAAAACCAAAACCCAGACCCCATGTACTAGGAGATTACAGGAAAGGCAACCATGAGACAGCAAAAACTGAAACCATAATTAGCCGTTATGATTACTAACTATGTTGTGGGTGGTTACAGAGCAATACTCCATGTTTTGAATCACTGACTGACTACAGACTTTGGCTAGATGCTGCAGGCACATTTTTTCATCAACACGACAATACCTAGAAGCTCCTTCTAAAGCCCATGCAGAATGTGGCAAAAATCTGTCAGGGGCTTAACAGGCACCTCTGGGCAGGAAGCATTTCTGAAAGCCCAGACAACATTCACCTGATGTGCTCACACAGAAGCTAGGCTCCTTTGCAAATCCAAGCATTGCTGACAAAACAGACCAACAGTTTACAGAGAGGTGTCATGCGAGTTAGATAACATTTCCTGATGATGAAGGGGCACAGGATTAAGCCAAAATCACACACAGTCCTCAAGTAAGAGTAAAGAATGATCCTGGACTGTACTAGGTTAGGTGGAGTCAGAGACAGAAATTAAATGAAGCATGTTAACACATGCTGCATTTTTCTTCCAAGACAGATAAGGAGAGTGCTAGAGGACTCTCAGCAGGGGAAGAATACAGTTGGCTTCGAAAAGTTGTGAAATCTTTGCCTATTTCCAACCAGCTGCTTCAGTGATGGGAAAGGATGAGCAATTCTTCCTGGACTGCGAGAAGGAAAAAAAAAAAGAAAAAAAAAATCAGCTTTCCCAACTCATTATGGAAAATCAACCCAACAGTAAGTCATATAAAAACACGAGCTGCCCCACAAACCTCAAATGACATGGTCAACTTGATGACAATCTAGTGGAAGAAGGAAGCCCTTTTTGCTTCTTTCTAGCTGGTTACCTGAACATCTACTAGAGTTAATTGGGAGTTACCCGAGTCCCGATTCCACCATTTTATCTGTAGCAAGTAAAAGGAAGAAAAATCTTTTGCGAGGAAGGGCTCAACAAGGCTCTTGGCAGAGTGCCCACTTAAGACCACCAAATATTTAGATATAACCCCTTCTATCCCAGAAGGCCAAATTCCATGAAGATGTCAAGCAAAGCTGACAAGTCATGGAAAACTAAAAAAAATGCTGAAGGATTCAGGAGAATAGAGTTGCAGAAAAAGATTACAAAGGCTGCAGGCTGCCTTCGTAACGAAAAGGACAAGGAAAATTTCAACTTCTTAACAGGTACGTTTCTGTGCAAATAGTAGTTTCTGTGCTACAAGCATGAAAAACTAGTTCACTCGAGCCAATCTACGATCAGGCCAAAATACTATTAGTATTTGATGGAGCCTGTTCTATCAGAAGAAACCCGCAGTTCAGCCAAGCTATTTTTCAGTCATTAAATAACCTTTTAATGACTCTCTACTGTCTCTGAACTTGTTCTTCCATCCACTCAAAAGACATTTATCTAACTCACACAGCATTCGGCTTTAAACAAACAAATGAACGCTGATAAACAATTAAATTAGAATATTGCTGCAAATCACTGGAGATGGGGGTTCAGCAACATTATGCCAGGGGCGACGAGCAGGCTGCTGTGGTAAGCAATTGGCAACAGTAGTTAGGCCAAGAGAAGAAATCAGAAATGGGGCTGGGGTGGAGATTTTCACTAGCCTCTAGAAAGACTGCCCGCTCTACGTGAATTATAATCGAATCCATTAATTACAAGGAAGTCATCATGCCCTTTTCCTTTTCTTAGGAACATCTAACCACACCCAATTACCTACGGGCAGAAGACAAGTAAAGAGCTCTAGGGTGAAAAGGATCTCCAAATACTATAGCAATGCTTATTTCAGAAATAAAGGTAATTTGTCTCCGCATTATTTCTATTTGCACTATTTTCATCTTAGGATCTCAACGAGACTGTTTTTACATTCCTAAAGTAATTTTTTTCAAAAGCAGTAAGAGTCAGCCCAGTTCTGCCCCTCATGATGTCACTTCTGCTGCAGCAGAATCTGCTGGGGGGGGGGGGGGGGGGGGGCAGAAATCAAGTTTCTCATAAAACAGAAGTTTAGACACATGCTCTGTCTTCAAGCAGCTGTGCTGTGTGTTAAACATCTCATTTCTCCAAGTCCCATCAGTGACTTCTAAAAACTGAATGACTTATTCTCAAACCCAGCAGAATTAAAATACCAAGAAGGGGGGGAAGAAAAAAAAAGAAAAAAAAAAAAAAAAAGGAGACACACCACCCCCCCTACACAACTCATAGCCAAAGCACAAGTACTTTAAATTGTACGAGTGTCAGAGCAAACCACCGCTCTAACCCCTTTCATTAAACATTTACAGAGAGCTCATCTGCATATCTCAAGCAAACAAGCCGAAGTTTGGAGTCAGATGTATTTAGCTGGATTAGAGATCGCTTTCCCTCTCACCCCACCAAACTGAAGACATAAAACAGATAAGAGAGGCTCAAAACCACTGTCAGGTTTGGGACCCAAAATGACTCTTTCCCAAGCCCCTTCTGAGCATGTTCTCCTAACTGGGAGATGCTATTAAAAAAACAAACCAAAAAACCACACGCTAACTGGATGGCTTCCTCTTTGACAATACGCTACATGCCGGGGGGTGGGGGAAGCAAAAAAAGCCACCACCAAAAAAATCAAACCTTCATTCTCTTACAAAATGTGCTTAACTAAGCCCCAGTTCAAATCAATAGCTTTGCCCAGACCTTTACACTGCGGCCAGGTCTATGCTGTGAGCCAACCATCGATACAGCTATGCCTTGCTCTACGCCAGCAAAGGGCTTGTAGGGCGAGTACAGCCTTTGTGGCAAAAATGCACTCGTGCTACAAGAACCTACTCCAGTCTTCCCAGGCAAAACCTCCACTGACAGATCTTTTTAACCAAAATAACTGTGCCAGCAGAAGACAGCAGACAAAATAGCCTGCCAGATTTGTAATGGTTCTTCATTCTTCAACCTATGTTTATTTGGCAGAAAAAAAAGGTCAGTAGATCCCCTTCAAAGCAGCTCTTACTCACTAACTCCATCAGGGCTGTAAACGCCTGACCCTGCTACCACCACTGGAGCATCTAGCCCCTTGCAAACTGCTTCTTCCTACTCGCATTACCCTCTAGCAGCAGCATTGTCCTGTCACCTCCAGTATCTAGATACGGAACGGATAGGGCAGAGCGTGACCAACTTCATTGTCACCGTAGGCGTAGAGCAAGTCTCCTTAGCCCCACCAGCCATCATCTACAAGGAGCAAAACACAGAACACTTGCCTTGGCAAGTGGCCCAGGGCATACAAACCCTCTACACAGGCAGAGAGAGAGAAAAGCAAGACTATTAAAATTCCTCAAGGAACTTACGCTCCCCTTGAATTTTCTTTCTCCCATGGTTGCTCCCTCAATTGTCTAGCACGCAGGAGCCAGAACAGAGGTGTTGCTGTGTCAGTGGCAAGGCAGGAATTCAGCACCCACCTGCTCTCTGAATGCTGAAATTTGGCAATTGCTCAGGGTAACAGAGGTTAGCGGCATAGATCATTCTAGCCGTAGCAGTACCAGGATTGCCTTAAACTGCACTCTGTCCCTGTTTCCTTCTATCGGGTACGGGATGTACACTTGCTATAGTGTAGTAGCTCTTCAAGCGTGCCTTTAAGTGGCACTTTCCACTTATCTGCACAGTTGTCATCCACAGAAAAGCTGGTCCATCTTTATCCTTCTCTTCTTTAGCAACAAACCAACCACCTCACCGCTGAACAGACCTTTCAGCATTATACTTCCAAACGTGGAAGTAAAATTCCATCAATCGATTTCTTTCTAACATCTATAAACCCACTTGGTCTAGTCTCTGCTCGACTCATTCACGCAGCGTGTTACGTGACATGTTCTGCTTCATTCAGGTCATTGCCCATTCCCAACCCTCGCTCAGTTGTTTCAACAAGGAACACAGCATAGTCCAAAGCAATCGTTCAAGCCCAAACCAGATTTTGTTCCCGTCTCTGATGTCCACGGTCACGCAAGAAATGGACAATCCACTCCACGCTCTGTCTCAATTTAGTCCTCTCTAAAAAGGGGGCTAATACTACTTCTATTTGTTATGTACTGACACATTAGCAGATGGCAGTAACTCCTTAGTTTAGGTTTAAAAAAAACCATTTTTCAAGCTCAGCTTTGTTGCTGTAATAAAATATACTCCCTTTACAAATATAAGAAACATCTCCTAACTGGTATAAAGCATGTTTCACTGGTAATCTAGACAGGTAGCATGTAGGTGGACTGCACCATTTTGCTGTTCCTTAGAACCCCTTTGGGGCATTAAAGAAAGACATTCCTAAAGTATTTACTTTCCCCATTTCTGGCTTAATGTTGAAATAATTTTCCACATGCCCAGTAAAAATATCTACTAATTCCATCACTTCCGACCCAACTAGCTCCACCCGCAGAATACGCCAAACTAGTCGTAATTGTCTACAACACTAACTCCAAGTTGCAGGCTGCAGACTCCTGAGGCCAAGAGCCAAAGGATTTGCAAAAGGCAACAGAGAAAGCAAGCCTTCTCTCAGGAAGCTTGCATTCGTTCCATAAAAGCATATCACCCCTGTAAAAGTGGTCTAAAACCACTGCTAAGGACTGCTAGTCCACAAGTTCCAAATCCGCCAGCCATCATGGGCCTCTCAAAAACGCTAAGAACCTTAATGTTGGCCACCAAAGGATAAAAAAATACCATCTTGTGGATGCGATTCTCCTCTCTCATCACTTGCGCAAAGCAGGAGCAACTTGATGAAATGTTGTTGTTCGGCAAAAAGAATGCCCATGTTGTACAAACTGTCGCTGAAGCAGAAACAGTGTTTGTTTTACTGCTGACAGCACAGCCCCGCTAGCCCCAAACGGCGTGTCCTAAGACTCTCGATGGATTTTGCACGCTACAGAGATCTTAACGGATTCCATTTAGCAATAGCCTACTTCAAAGCTAGCCTGCAAATACCTCAACCTCACCCTGGATTACAGCACAGCTATTTCCTGTAAGGACAGAAAGCCTCTCCATCTCCATTTATCATCTCTGTTTCTTGGTTTCGTTTCTGTGAAACTGTTTTGAAACGAAGCTTCAATAATGAACATGAGCCAAAGATTTAGTCCAGGGCATCTCATTCTCTCTCATATCCTGCCAGATGAATAAATCTATAAAAGCCGTATCAATAAGAAGAGAATCAGCTCTACCACATGAGTGTCTCCCTTTCCAACATCTGTCAGCCCTTCCAGCTCGTGGGATCGAACAGGAGCACTTTTAGCAGGATCGTCCCTGGACCATTTGTCAGTCTTGGTGATATCAGTAAACAACTTGTCCCTCTAGGTCTGCAGATTTTTAAATAGAAATCAATACATGAAATACCTGGCCTAGCACAATTGAGGCCGTACCTTAGAGAGTGCATGGGATTTGCTGAATACCATGGGGATAGTCTCGATTTACAATGCGTCAGGACAAAATCGGATTAATCACAAAATATTCTAAACCTAGCATGTTTCTTATGGTAGCTTATTGGACTTTAGCCTGAGCCAGACTCATTTGCCTATTTATCCTTAGCAATAGCCAGTACCACAGACTGAAGGCTTTATTTTTAGTCTAGTCTACCCTTGATTGGCTTAGAGTAGACTTAGTAGTGTAGGTTAATGGTTGGACTGGATGATCTTAAAGGTCTTTTCCAACCTAAACGATTCTATGATTCGCCTCTCCCTTGCGCTCAGCTTTCTCTCATTCCGTTCTGCTTGTTGAACGGTTACCAGCCTTTGTATTACCCACCCTGCGTCTGCTGCACCACAACTGTTCAACTACAAGTTATTCTTCACCTCGTCCCTTCTTCATCTTCCCCTTTGTTGTGCGGGGGCAGGTTATTATCATCAACCACGCAGCAGCAGCAGCAAACACCTCCTGGTCATTAGTGGACTTGAGTAAGGACTGACAGCACCTGATCGCTGTTCCCTGAACCCCCTGCTACCAGGGCTGACTACACTGCCTTTTGAAGCACTTTCTCATCTTCCAGGGGTCTTCAACTGGTAGGCTGTCTCCATTGCCACAGACAAAAGTTTGCAGAAGTCATATTAGTAGAACTTTTCAGTGCAATCCCCTTTTTGCCTATCATCTGACAACTCCCATGCAAGTATTTCCACCTCTTACATTTCCCAGGTGTGTATTTTTTTGCAGCATCAAGCATCGTTTACAGAGACCACGTCCCAGCTCCTGCTAGCATTACATCTCATTCAGGTAAGAAGGTACACTCTACACGTGCGTTATCTGTTTACATCTTACTTTTCATTTCAGGTGTATCTACGCATTAATTATGCCCAGATTCATAATGAAATTCCTTTCCCCTAACACCTGCCTCAACTCCCTCTCTTTAAAAAACAGTGACTAAGAACTACCCTCTAGCTCTTTCCATCCTCCGCAACCATTCATATAGCAGTCAAAAGGTTAAAAATACAGAACAAGTCTTAAGGCACTCCTTGCTATCAGCAGTACAGGTGCTACCAATGAGTCATGCTCAGAAAAGCAACCTGGCCCAGACCACAGACCATCACCAACAGTCACAACTAGAACCAAGGATTTTCAGACACGATCACTTCTGTTATTTTTGCAGATTAAAGCTAATTTTACAGACAGCCCACAATCCCCTTAAAAAAAAAAAAAAAAAAAAACAACAAAACAACCCCCTAAAACCAAACTACATACAGTCATAATAGCTATTGTTTAACCAGGACTGTGACCTCGCAACCATTAACAGAGGTCAGAGGCAGCAGTGAAAAACAAAAGTGAAAGTTACTCTGGGGGTCGCACCAGCTCCCCAACCGATGGTGTTCATGAAGAAGCCCGCAGGGCAGACGTACAGAATCGGAAGCACTGTATTTCCATTTGCGTGCACACGCCTAGGAAGCTACACTGCAGTTGAGGTCTTCTGGTAAATAAGGAAAGCCGATTGCATTTTACACCGAGTCCTAACGTGTTATTCAGTGTACGATACACAAACTACGCTGGCAGCTCATCAAGTTAACAGGATTCACAACAGCTGACTTCGACAAACACAGCAAAAAGGCAGGATGTTAGGGAAAAGCTTGCTAGTAACATTAGCTGCTAGGCTTTCTCACCTAGCAACCCATACAGCGAGTTGGCCACAGGAGATAAAAATTGAAGAAATAAAGCCGCCTTCTATCTCAAATAAAAAGAAGAAAGAAAACCCCAAACCACGACAGACGCTTTGCATGGAGCAACGCTTGAATTAAAAAACATCAAATCACTTGCCTTGTTCAATGAACACAGTGCTCCCTTAAAAAGTGACTACAAAGACTTTTAGTAAAACATACCAACAAACAAAAAACCCCAAAACATAACACCCCAAAATCAAGAAGCAGAAATGAGTACTTACATCAAGAGGCTGAGAACTCTAGTATCTACATCTAATTTCAAGACGTTAAGTATTCCCTAGTGAAAGACAAGACCATTCAATGGACATACTATTCCAGCCAGCAGGAAATGTTGTAGGACAGATCTAATCGCCTACAGAAACGTCTTCCAAGATCTAAAGCAACTACAGCTATCCAAGACAAGGATCAGTATCGTAACAGGCAGCAGTTTAGCCTAAGTATAGAGGCTCAGACCGCAGGAGCTCAGGAGGTAAAGTGAGAGACAGAGCGGCACAGGTATTGCCATCCAACGTATATGCTGTTGTAAGTAAATGAAACGTAAAGCGTTCAGTCTGTGAGTAGCTGCATGACAGATGAAGGAGAATCAGGTTATATTCCGGTGCTAGAGACAAGCAGAGCAGAAGAGGCAAACAAAAAACCCTCAAAGAGGGAGAGAGAGAAGATTGCAGACAAAAAGCGACTAAAAGCAGGGTTCTGCAGAGGGACTTGAGCAGATCCAGGGATCTTCAGTCCACGCTCTACAGCAGACAGAGAATTGCTCCATTTTCAGCAATGCTTTCTGACCCACTGCCAATATGATTCCAGCTGGATTGTAAAGGCAATCCCAGAAGCAATGCTAACAGCAGTATTTGAAGCCAAAAGTGCAACCAGATGCTGGAGATGTCCTCATCTGAGAGCAACGGGCCAAGTGCAGGCAGTCAATAAAACATAAACTAAGATGCATTATCACTTTGAGTGTATCATAGGTGAACAACCTTGGGAGAAAAGGAAATTTTCAGGCAGAAAGAGATAGTGACTCATCTCTAGCATGGACAAGTTCTGTCAGCCCCGCTGCACGCACAGACTAACGGCAAGTCATTAACAGGTACCGTGAAAAGCCATTACTTACACGAGCTAAGTAACTACAACCGTGATCAAGATTCTAGCTGCATCACGCAAGTTTAAGTGTGCGACACAGCCAGAAGACTTGGCAGACACAATTAGAAATCATTTCTAGAGCCTACCGTGCCATAGCATCTTAGCATCACCAAAAATCAGTCCCGTCCGTACTAAAATGCTGAACAGGATGGGAAGCCGCAAGCAACAGAACGATCATCCACTAGACCACAAGCCTCATGTTGTCCTCTGAGGAAAAGCCTTCCACATAAGCCGCAATTACGTTCAAAAGGGACAGAGTGAATCTCAGCAGGTAAGAGCTGAAACTGCGAGGTCAATACGTACTTCACAGCTGAATGTGTAAGAATAGCAGAGGCACTCATTAGCTACAAAAGCCTGATTGTAAACGTGCGCACAATAGCACGAGGCACGTTGAAAATAGAGACCGCTCGAGCAAAGGAGGGCTCCCACAGCCTCAAGGAATCTCAGTTAACTCTCCAAGACGTAAAACTGCTCGGTTCCACAAAACAGAGCTATGTTGCTCTGCGACAATACGCAGCGAGCCTACCGTTCAGAAACCGGACGTTTAAAGCGTGCTCCAGCAAGAACTGCAGTTCAAGCCAGCCATAAAAGCTACGGCCTCCTGACAAGCTATCCTCAAACTGTGCCCACAGCACACTGCAATGGAAACCCCACTTGAAACAAGCTTTTAGTCCCTTGACGTGATGCCTATGCCCTAGGCAATAATAAAGCAAAGAAACTGTTGACAAGGACAAGCACACATGAAATACCTACCCAGCTATGCTGGACCATGGCAATAAACCTTCATGAAACAAGCAGCGGAGCAGACCCGGAACGGAGAGCTAAAAAGTCAAGTCCTGCTTTCTATGACAGCGGGTCTATCTCCTCCTGAGGTGCAGCACAGATGGGACCCCGGCAGCCGACCCAGACCGGCACTCTGCTGCAGCAAAACAGTCAATGACCTGAGGCCACTGTACACAGCCAAGAGGATCAGGGTAAAGGCCACCAGCCAGCCCCGCAGAGGGGACAAAGCCAAAGGCGCAGTGGAAGCTCATCAGAGAGCAACAGCTATCGTTTTAAGAAACTAGCAGAGGCAAATCTGAATGCAATTATTAAAAAAAAAAAGAGCATGCTGTCAGCATGCCCGTGTGGACAGTGCTGAAGCCAGGAGCAGTTCGGAAGAGCCCCAGCAATCAGGTGGGCTAACGCGAGAGAATTGCTCAGAAAAGACGACTGGAAAACCTAAGATTCCCAGCTGGAACAGAGGCAGAAGTCACATCCTCAAGTAGGCTGCATACTAGTGAAATTTTGGCTTTAACAGGTCTGTTACAACTTGTATGAGATCATGTTTTTAGTATTATTAAAAGACAAGTCACAACAACTTAGAAGGAAATTGGAGAGAAAAAACACAAAATGCAGGACGGAAAGGTCTGGAGAAAGCACAGGAACGTACTCCGAGGGAACTGCAGTGGCAACATCTTTGTAAGTAACTCTCAGGAGCCCACTGCCTTTTTTTAAATCCCTCAGTACCATTAGCCAGCGAACATACACAGTGCAAGCTTGACTTTGACATTCTGGAAGTACGTATGTATAACATGCACCCTGCCTAAGACATTGGGAAACGCCAGCAGAAATCCAAGAAATGGGCAATAGCCTACATTCTAATTAGCATGCACTGTATTCTTATTTATGCTGCTGTCGTATTATTTATAACCACGGATTGAAACCTAGACCCCAGATGAACAAAAGTCACCTACACACAACAGCCGACTTTTAGGCTCTGCGCTTTATATTGATTTTACACCCACGCTGAATACCAACCTAAGGTAAAAGAAAGCACTTCGCCACTTACTCCCAGTATGGAATGCACACTCCTTGTCACTACTGGATTTCAGTCAGAATTTCAGAGGAGCCGTACCCAGTTCAGGATTATATCTGGCACAAAGTCACTATGCCGTGACTTCAGTTCGTAGAATTCACGATTGCTTTCTTTTCCCAGCACACTGCCGGCATTAGTACTGCTCACCGTCTGCATTTGGCTTGACAGCTCCGTGCTAGGAGACTGTTACCGCTCAGGCACATCGGGATTAGTGTTCTCCATGTGCTAATATTCCCTCACAGAACAGAAACAGCTGGTGGCTGCACAGAAGACCTTCTGGTGTCAAAACCACTGCCCTTAGTTCAGCTTTTTCTAGTTTTCCGCTTAATCCAACGTGGGCTTGCTTTATTCCCCAAGGTTTATCTCATTCGTTAGAATATTTATTAATCAGTTTAATGTTTTTGCTCTGGCAAAGCGAGGAAGTGACCTCTTCCTTCTTTCCCTTGTCCAAAGCTGTTCGCTGTTCAAACGCTAAGGCTCTTCTCGCAGCCGGCTCGGCAAGCGAGAACTGAGGATGCAATGACCTCGTGTGGCAGATCCCGCACAGAGCTTCGCCGCTGCCACGAGCTACAGGGACTGCAGTACAGTTTTTGCCACCAGTTATTTTTTTCAAGGTTAAATTTGTAATAAGTTTCCTTTCCTCACAAAGGGTGACAGTTTTCCGTGGCCATGTTTTTCAGTGAACTAACTTCAACGCAATTAATGTTGCACTGCATCGCTTATATCATCTTTTAAGGCAAATAATTTCTATTGGCCATGAATCTGCGCCAGTGACCCCTTTCGTGAGGGCATCGAAACATCCCGGTGAAAAATCTCAAGCCAGGGCTGCCTTCACTCTCAATTATTTAATAGAGCACTTTAGACCTACAAAACAGCACATCAATATTACACTAACTCATCCTCCCAGCCTTCTGAAGACATAAGGAGCTATCAATATTTTAAAGATGAAAAGACTGAGGCAAAGAGTGATTTACTCACGGTCACGCAGCCAGTCTAAATGGGAGCTGGGGAACCAACCCTGGAGTCCCTACACCCAGCTATGCTGGAACCTCTTGGCAATAGAAATTGCACACTGTTTTTCCTAAGGTATCAATTATTACTACATACACTCTTCCCTGGTCTATGCTTAACAGTTTTTGATGAATTTCTCCTGTGTGATTTTTATTTCACAAATAGATTCCTGGAATCTGGAAAGAGAAGAGGATAATCTCAATACTAATCACATTTTATGTACAATTCCATTATTATGAAGCCTGCTTAAATAAACAGAAAAAAGTAGAAATAGGTAACTGGCACAAAATTATAGAAAATTAAGCTCTACGTACAAAATCGGTTGCTGTTCTAAGAAGCATTTATATTAAGAGAACTTAAAATCCACTACACAGAAAACAACTGCAAGGACTGAAAATAAAATGAGACAATAGCATGTCCATTGCTCACCTGTGTGCTTGCACAGCAATTAAAACACTACCAATCGATATTTGAATCCGTATCCTAACTGGAAAAAAACTAACAAAACCCGAGTACCGATTTTGTTTCCTGATCGTGATGACGCTTGATTAAAACAAGCGAGCATTTCTAGCCAGTTCCATCAAAGTATCTCCTACCCGAGGGAATAAAAGAGGACACAGCACTCAAAGACTGAAAAAAATCATCGCCAAAGAGTAGGTATCAGTTCAGAAACCTTCCGCGTCACTAATAGGCAAAAAAGCAAGCCAACAATCCTGTTTTGCGGTAGCCTGGGAATAGATTTAAGCAAAGAAAAGAATACTGACAAATTTGCAAGTCTGAGGTGCCGTTCGAGCCGCGAGGTTTAAGCCGACGCACAGGCAGAAGAGTCTAAGGACATCTCCGCTCCCGTTTAAGCCGTGTCTGTCCTCCATACAATAACTGCAGCCTCGTGTACTGCAGCCCAGCCAGCTTCCAAGCCCCGAGAAGCCTGGGGGAGGTGGGGTGTGCGGTATGGTTTTGTTGTTGTTTTTTTCTCCACAGCAATTAAAAGCACTCTAATAATTGGTCATGACTTTGCTCCTTCAAACCCAGAGTTGGCAGGCAGAGATTTTGTAAAGCTTTCTGGAACGGGATGCAGATAACCTGCCACACAATTTCTGTGTGCTCTGTGATGGGTTTAAAATGAAGTCTTTATTAGAACTCAGACTTGTTTACTCCTTGCAGCGAGCACTGTCATTCCAATTCCTGTAATTAAATCCACAACTTTGACAGCTGAAACTGTAGGAATAATTGCACTGTTAGTCAAAGTAAGTTGTTACTGATCAGACTATTGCCAAGAATGTTTTCAAGGCTTCTACTATGTGTTTCAAGTAAATCTGAACTGAATCTTCATCCATTCCACCTGACTTCATTTCTGGAGCAAAGATCTTAATTTTTTTCCTTTTGCTAGGCAACCTTGAAGTCCAAAACACAATTTTCTACCATACTGTCACTACATCCCACTATGACATGAATATTATACAAAACACTTCTGCTGATCACAAAGTTATACATGATACATTTTATATAATCCTGTGTCTCTATCCCAGCAGATCATTTCCCATACATGAAAATCTGAAGCCAGTCAGTGTTTCAGAAATCTTAGAGAATTTGTACACCAAATACACTCAGAATACATCACCTTAAATTCACCCATAGTACTAGTATGACGTACCAGCCATCTACAACATGATTTCTTTTATGAGACAAGGGAGCCAACACTACCAAGCATTGAAAAAGTCTTTCCAGCCACTTTTATTTTTCAGTCAACGGTTAGAGAACGCCAGCACAATTCCAACCACAAAGCAAAAAATTTCATCGCAAATTAGCAGGTAACGCAGGCACCACAGCAGACAATAAAATTTTGCATTCAAAAGCCAACTGTGCAATCATTCAGAAACGTTCAAAGCAGAACAAGGCAGCTCATAAAACACAGTACTTGAGATGTGTACCCTGTGTAGTTTATGTTTTCTGCACCTGAAACAAAAGTGGCTCAGTTAGTAAAACAAGATGCACTAGAACAGCAGCTACTCCACAAAGGTCTCCCCTTCGTCCTACAAGACGACGAGAAAGGACAGCCTACTTCCAATATTGCAGTATCTTGTATAAGCACTCGGAAGGCTCAGTCAACAAATGGAGAAGCTGGAACAAAAGCAGGAAGCCACCTCTGACATCCACAATGTAATTAAGGAAATGTTTAGAAACACGTCATTTACAGATGGAGGCCATTTGCAAAGTTTTCTTCTTCCTTTTATGGTACCCGTCAAGCCAACACACTCCTTCTCCAGGAAAAGAGGACTTCCCAACAACAAAAACCAGGTCTGTTTTCTTAAGAGCTTAAAAAAAAAAAATTTAAAAAAAAAAAAAAAAAAACCACAACCATGCCATGAAAGCAAACATGCTACAGAATGGAAAGCCTCTTAATATCCTTGTTTGCAGTGCACCATGAAAACAGATATAAAAACTAATGTGATATCTACACAATTTCAGCCATATTTGGGTTCATTTTCATTCAGTGTATTCTGCCAAGAACTTCATCCATCAAAATCTGTAGGGCGACTTTTTTTTTTTTAATACCTTACAATATAAAACTCCAGGTTATATTACAATTCCCTCACCAGCAAAAATGGTTTTTACTTCTTTCTTCCTCAGAACAATGAGACATCCGTTACAAATCAATTCCGCTAAAAAAAACCACTGAAGAGATCTAAAATACCACTACCTTCTTCAGAATTCAATAGCTACTGGGCACAATATAAATTAAACAGAATACAGTAAGATACTCCAGAACAACTTACTGGTCTGATTAGAAACAGGCGCAATGTTCCGGAACTCTCAGAATTCTAGTATCTTCAAATTTGTGTGTGTTACTTAATGTAATACTTGACAGACCTACTGATTTATTGAATAATTTCCCTATTCACAAAGTTTGTTTGTTCCTCACAATTACATCAACAGGATCGAGTCCTGCCTCTCCAGAGGCCTTCTATAAAAGCAGAAGCTGTACTTCAGACTTTGATCGCACAGATGTTTGGAACAGTTTGACTCTGCCTGTGCTTCAAAGAGGATTATAACGTGCTCAAAAATTCTTTGACCTGCAAAAAGAAACAAATAGCGTCAATCAAACCAAGTATTTATCAACAGAAACATACAGCAGCTACATTTACCTCTCCATTGCTTTACACTGTACTACTACCTACAGAAACAGGAACTGGGAAAAATAATCTTGGGCTCAGCTATGCCATTTCTTGTCCATCAAGGACTTTTTCAGCCACAGTCCCTGTAATTTAGCAGGTGCGGAGAGAGACGCATTGGAATGACGCTCATTCCTCACGAGTCCTAAACTACAGCCCTACATCGCAAATCAATTATCTCAAAAGCAGGTCTAACCTAAACACGAGGAAGATAATGACAACCTCAAAGGATCTGTCATTTGGAAAACACCGAGTCACACCCACTACCAGAGCACCGTTCATATTTAATGTCAACGAACAACCCAGTGCATCTAATGAGTATGTTCCTTGGAATTTGAGGTTGGCAAATGAATACTAAAACAATATCAAGCAAAACCATAGTACTTGAAAAAAAATCTGATACTGTAGAACAATGCTATAAATATTTCAGCTACTGCTGAACTCCATTTCCAGTATTTGAAGAGTGGCTCAAACAGCTACAGCTACCTAAAAATTCATAGTGAAGTTCTGGCCCATAGAATGCTACTAGAACCCCGAGTCAGAAGTCCGTGATTCTACACAGAGCACCAAGACCCAGCACAGCACCTCAAATAATCCATGCAGTTGCACGAGAACGGGATCCAAAACAGGCAGCGCAGCAAGCAGCAGGCTAGCGTTACACTTATAAGCGTGGTCACTTTAGACAACATCTTAAATTCAGGTCACTACCAAAGGCTGCAGGAAGACGACGTGCGGAGAATGCGCTTCTTGCCACAGGTATCCGTGTCCTTCTGTTGTCCTCCCTCCACTCCCCCTCCCCAAAAGTAGAGAGTTATTACTCCCTCCCTTTGAAGCATAGGAGTTGGAAGAGGTGGCAGCCACCTTTTTTAAAATACAACCACCCAGCAGACACAAGACCCAAGGAATACAGGCTCTAGGCACAAAACTCCTATCTCTCAGTTTTAAGAGCATCCTAGCACCTACACTGCGATGGAATGTGAACTGGGAGCACTGTCCACTCTGTCCACTCAAGCTAGCCTACAGCATAGAACGGAACCGACGGCTCGCCAGAGAACATGGTGTTATTCTTTTGGCAGAGGCTCTCATACACAGAGCGCATCTGTAAACGTTTTGTCCAAACTCTTGATGTGAAATGGAAACAGACCTTGGATCACATTCTCCAACTGTGACCCTCTCCTTCCTAGTTCAGGGCTCAAGGAGGTGGGGAATATAAAAAATTTTAAATAAGAGGTCAAATCCCTTCACATAGAGAAGAGAACACATAACCGTGCCACTGCTCTAACTGGAAAGGTATCATGAGAAAGCCACCCTCCACTTTAGAAAGTAGCAACAGTAATACTGGATGAGCAACCTTATCACGATTTACACACTAAGCACAGTCTCCGGGCCGGTCCCCAAAAGCGAGCAGCGCAACAGAGGTGAGAAGGAAACGCAGGTTTTGGGTCCCCACGCTGGGGACATAAGCATACACTGAAAGCCGAAGCACCCAGCCTCATAAAGAGCATAACAGTCCTGGGCCTGCACTTAGGAAATGCCAAAAAATAAGGCCAACGCAGGGCTTAAGCTGTTCCCAGATAACCTGACAGCTACGCAAGAGTAAACTCCTCTGAAATCCCTGTTGAGGTGCCTGTGCTTGGCCTTATCTCCTGGTGCAGATGAGAAGCATATTCAGTCCACAGCTGCGACGCCCAGTCATTCCATCAATTAACAAGCTTTAAAAGGGCAAATATCATGAAGGCTGGTTTTAATCAGGTGAACAGTTCTACTCCTGAGTGGATAAACTGAGATGAAAGGACAAAGCTGCTCTTCTCCTGAAGTAAACAATTTATTTCCAAAGAGCAGAAAAATGTGCACATACCATTGCTAAGGTCTGCAACTCATTGCAACTACACAAATAAAAGCCAAGTTGTCCTCAGCTGAATCTCATCATGATTCAAATACCAGACACCTGAGCAGTTGAAATGTTGCTCATTTGGCCTAGCTTTAAAATACATATTACACCCTTTTGTGCTGAGGATTAGATCTTCTTAATGCAAACAGAGATCTCAACTGCACTTCTTTTTATATCAAATAGACATTTTTTTTTCCATGCCTTCAAATAAAGCTAAAAAATACTTCTGATATATATTCGACATTACATCCTAAACAAAATAGAGAGCTACATTTGAAAAGCACTCCCCGAAGTTTCAGACCACTGCTTTCGAGCAGGACTTTGAATAACACTTTAAATAAACACAACTGAAGGGAAAAACTTCAGTGATAGTGCCAATTTAATAAACAAGACTAAAAATAAGCGGTATTGCAGCAGGCTAGAAGACTGTTCATTATCTGAATGTCACTCCATGACTTAAATATTCTAGAAAAATGATTATACAATGAAGTATATTTTTAGAGCAAAGGATCCCTGTTTGCATCAGCTGTACTGCCCTTTGCTGTGACACGCTAACCAGAAGAGAGGGTAGCCCATACTCTCTTTTGTTCAGCTAGAAAATCTGCAAAACCTAAAATAGTTCGCCGTTGGCTCAGTGCTTTGGATCAAAATTCAGCTGCAAGTTCAGCAAACTCATCCTTCGATTTTCCATTTTGACGGGTTTGTACTGTGTTTTCACAGTACCTTGGAACCAAAATTCTTTTACTGATTAGCACTGTAGGCTAGACGCTTCCACACCTAACACAAGGAAGACTTCAGCCCAGACATCCAGCTCGGACCTATGTAGTCTTCTTCCTCTCGCCCTCATCCTCTCCCGCCCCCGCCACATTTCTAACGATACCTGCACAATGTCAGAAGCAGGATGTAGCAAATAACCCTCAGCTGTTTAAAAGAACTGTTCTTTAAATTAGAAATCGTATTTGCGAACAAAGCTACTAGTGAAAGTCTTCTCAAACAAGCCTGGAATATTTCCTTTCCTGTTTTCCTTTTTTTAATGGAAAATTTAAGTAGGAAACAGCATGAAAAAACACAAGTTTTCAGTCTAGTCTGACTTCCAAGAATGCCATACTTGGAGATGCAAGAAGTATCCTGAATTCATTTTGACATGCTGGCAATAAAACTAAATCATCAGTTTGTTCTGCTTGTGAAATTTTACCTTTTCAGTCATGTGATCATATCTGTCCTTTTTGCCTTTGAAGTCTTCATTAACATCTAATGTTAAAATAGGTATTTCCTGCAGGTATTCAAAATCCGTTCTGTATTGAGATAGGAACAAAGATAATATTACTAGCTGGAAAAAAAAAAACCCTATCATTCAAGCCTCTGTCAGTATTTTCATTATTAAGAATGCCACGAAAAGAATGCATATGTAAAATTACAGCCATGAATTCTGAATAGAAAGCAGCTTGAATTTACAGTGTGGCTCCTAGGATATATTACTGATTCTTGAACATTCTGTTCCCCCAGCACCTAACATTGCATTCAACTGTGTATTAAAATTAGTTCAGCTGAATCCTCTGCTATTCAGAGCGCTACATGAAGAGAACTCAAGGCATGTTGCATGTCCTGGCAATTATTAACATGCTGTAAAGCCAATACTACTAAGCAAGTATAGATAGAAATATTCCTGGAGTTTAACTTCAATTATCACAGGAAAAGCTGAAGTCTCACTGATGGAAAAAGCATTATGGAACAGCCTTACAAAGATTTATCCATCTTTAAATAACCACTGAACAAACCCTACCGCAGTGTCCTATGCTGAAGCCAACTTTCATGTTTGTAATGAAGCTTCTCCAGATACTCAATGGGAATTTCTTGCTCTTCGTCTCTTCCACGCAAGTAAATCCTGTTTAAGCATTTCTAAAGGCAAAAGATATTGGGGGGAGGGGGGACAAAAAAAAAAAAAAAAAAAAAGAAGATTGGTTGTTTTTGCAAACCTACAGAGAAAGCCTACTTAGCTGATTTTTTTTTTGCCAACCCTTCCTACTGTGCTCAATACACCACTCTTTGCCAAAGATGAATATTCAACTTGCTAACTATTTTACGACCATAGAAATGTTACGCCTTGTTCAGCTGATGGAGCCCACAGACTACACACAAAATCAAAGGACCCAAGGAAAGGTATCTCATTATTTCTCCACTACAAGGAAAGGTCTCAAATAAGCTCTTTATTACAAGAAGGGCTACCAGTGTATTGCATGAAAAGAGCACAGAAATATCCATTTGACATTATAGACAGGCATTTCAAATTCTCATTATATATTTCCAGCTCTTAGGAACCCAGTTTTCAAATGTATTAAGTCATTTGTTCCTGTCCTGAACACATCCAAAGCCTCAATAATAAGCCAATCAAAACTGTTTAAAACTGTTGTACTTTGTAATTTAAATATACATTCTTGACTTAGAGGGGGAAAAAAAAAAAAACCTCAATAGCAAGCCTAATAAAAAAAGCCCTGAAAGAAACTCTAGTATGTTACATTACACACTTGTTTACAACAAAGTTGAAAGCATGAAGGTTGGAAGTCAGGAAGTATGGAAGTGACCTGTAAGTTAATGACTGTAATTAGAGCTCTTCTAACCTCTTACAGTTTTCTCTTGTTCATTTAAGTGTCATACTCAAAAGACATATTCATTATATTCTTTTCTCCTTTTAAACACTATTAGACTCCCCAAGATCAAAGCATTGTCATAAAGCCTCACATACAGTAGGTGCATTCACCTGGCTTCGCTCCGTTGCTCCAGGTGAAAGGGCTTCACGCACACATCCCCCAGATCAGCTGTGGCATTCACTATAAATTGTTATATCTATCACAGCAATGTTCCTATAGCTATTACAAGCTTTTTTTTTTTTTTTTTTCTCCAGTGGTATTTTATGGTTTGCGCTTGTCATATATTCATCACATTTTACTTAAAAATACACAGCCTACATTTGAAAGAACATTCTTTTTTTAAGTATTTCCAGACTGTATTAGTCATAACTCAAGTATTATAGTCTTCAGGGGAATACTACAAGCTGAACCGAACTCCAATCATTAGGACTTTAGCAGTGAAAGGTGAGGGTAGCTCAAGATTTTGAGAAGATTACATTTCAAGGAGAGTTTCTCGACTGTTTCCTTGCCTGTGACATTCAAAGCAATCCCTAAAACAACGATACAGTGATATGCAGTGACACACAATTGTGACCTTACTGGAGTTGACTGCAAGCGTATTATTCTTTTATCGTAAAAAAGGTCTAGAATCATAGTTAAATCCTACATTTTTTTAGGAAAAAAAAAATACTACTGAAGCATAGACAAAGATCAAATTTTACAGGCAAGGCATAGAACGTGTACTGTCATTCGCTGTGCAGTCATAAATTTTTATTCCTCACCTCAGGAGTGGCTCTGAGATAAATGATCCCATCCAGCGCTAGGCTTTGCCCAAACTGCTTATTCATCCAGTCATGCCAGTCTTGGTAAATAGTCCATTCAGTTTCATTCATGCAATCAGACTCGTATAAATTAGCTGCAAAGATGTATCTGTGAACACAAAATAGTTACGTAAACAAGAGTTAGCCTGAACACAGTTAGCACTTTGTTTGCCTGAAGTACCGCACAGTGACTAGAACAGAAGGCGAGCACAGCAATTCTGTAACTTCTTCAATGTATGCTTGGAGTGGAAAGAAACAGCTGGTATCCTCATCCCGTAACCGTGGCCACTGCAGTTGCCCATAGTGTCCACAAAAAGCAGTAACATTTGCAGCTCCGCTATCTGTTCAGAAATAATCTACAAACCACCACTGGTTTGTACACCATGGTCATTTATTTACAAATACTAGAACACAGCGAACACTTAAGGATTACGTGATGGGATTTAGTTATCAGAAACACAGGTTATGGCAATATGAAATAGCTACGTCTGGTTCAAGAAGCATAAAAGAAAACAAGGCTAAGTGACAAAGAAAGCAACTGCTCTTGACTCTTCTTGATGCCTACTCCCCTCTTTTCTTTGAAGGGAAATGTGCGTCACAAATCACAAAAAACCTGCCCACAACGGATGAGAAACTACACATAGTTAGGGTATACACCAAAATTATAAACCTTCAAACCAGTAATTTTACTTTGCTGTCAACACCAATGAGAGAAAGGTAACAAACCAGTTACTGAGGCTACTGTGATTCACCAGTATCAAAATTATGACGAAAAGGAGGTACAAAACTCGGTCGCGCTCTGCTTTTTATTTATTTATGCATTTTACTTAGGAGATGTTTGATCTTCGCTTTAAGGACTTCAGTCCAACATACCTGTCACTGTAGACAGATCGCTCGAAGAAGACCACGGGATTCTCCCCCTCGCTGAGTTTGCCATCAAGGGATCTGAGCTGAGCCCGGATCCTGCTGAGGCACGCGTACGTCTGGAAAGTGAAAGACCACCTCTCCGGTTTCTCGTACATCATCCGAAGCACATTTTTGCCGCCCTTCTGCGATGCAGTCAGCTCCTGGTTTTAAACAAACACAGTGACCCTTTAAGTTGAGAAGGCAGACCATTAAGGCGGAACAGAATTGCTCTACTACGTTAAAGCTGTTCACCCTTTATTTCAGGTTTACAATTGCATCATTTACGTCTCAACGCTATTCGCAATACAAGGCATACGTGCCAGTAATGTTATTCCTCCTATGGCACTGAGCTGAATACGCAACTCTGCCATCCACAACGTCAAAATGCTCAAGTACCCAAATACTTTGATCACTATATACAAGCTTTATTGAAGTAACAACATCCTATTAGTACAAAAAGTCAACAACACTGCAGAAAAATCCATGTGCCTTTTACTCTGACGAGCATGAGTTGAAAGTTGGGCTCGTTTTGGTTGTGCATCTATTAGTTACAGTTCCTATGGTAACAGCTGCTGAGGCAGCATCTTAAGATATGATTACACTCTCATCTTACCTGGGAGGAGGTTCAGAAGACACTCCAGGCCAGAGATGTCCCTCAGCCCGCGAGGCAGAGCTAACACCTCGAGACAGCCGCTAAAGCTCATGGGAACAGAAAGCTGCGTGCCTCAGTTTTACTAGAAAACACAGCTTATCAACAACGACTGCTTCTGTCTGAATCCTTTTGCTACTTTAACGCCGAATCCAAATATTAACATATTTTCAAAAATCTAGAGATAGAAGTCAATTCCTAGGTGACAACAATTAAGATTCTGGAATACCAGGCTTCATCCTCACCTCTAATTCCCCGCAACCATACCTACACTAGTAAACCCAACACCCCCAGCACCATGCTCAGACGCTGTGGCCAAGCGGCGCACAGGAGCAATATCCACAGCGCTAAACTTTCTAAGTCTCCAAAAGGAGGTAGCTACATGCAGCGCGCTTTTGGCCGAGTCCCCGGGCTAGCCTACTGCCCAACCCATGCCTGTGAAGTGCTTGGAAGAGTCCTAGCTGGCACGGGACAGAAGTATGCTAGGGACAGGGGACACGGCTTGCTTCCACTATCCAGGATACGCCCGCCGCCTCCACAATCAAGCAGAGAAGATGCAGCTACAGCGACCTTCCAAAAGTCCGAAGACCCTTATTTATCAGCTTCACCAGTAAGAAATAAAAGATACGGAACTATCCTCTGGAAAAGATTCCAAGATCCTTGAAAAACACTGTATTAAAAAGCACCGTACTAAGCCATCCGAAGTATTTCAGGTGCAACTTTCCTAAGAACTAGCAACTACAAAAGCAGTAATGCACACATCTTCCTGTGAAGGCATACACACATAAAAATGAACTTCCCAAATCTTCCCCCCCCCTCCCCCCCCCCCCGGTACTGTGGTACAATCAAAGTACCAGCTTTATTAAAGATGGAAAAGTCAGAGTTTACTTTTTGGTATTAAACTACATTAAAAAAAAAAGCAATTATAAAGATCTTGAATGCTGATAACTTTTCTCAGAAAAGGGAAGGAAGAAGGGAAAAAATAGGTCAAGGGCTATTGCTCAAGCTGTACAATATTCTTACTAGAAGCAGAACTGGCGCACAATAACTGTGCTGTTTTGCAGCAACTGCTGCTGTTCCCGCGTGAATTAGGCAACAGCAAGGAGAACATCACAAGCTACTGACAACGCACACAAGACTGTAAGAGATACATCTGAGAGACACATGCACAAACAACTTCATACCCCAAGTACAGTCTTGTCTTCAGGAACCTTTCTTTAAGCGTTTTCTGACTAATTTTAGGAGTCACATATAACATCGCATTTCTGCACACCAGCCAAAGCAAAAGGAGGAAAGAGCGAATTAGTAAGTCCAACTTCAGGGATGATTATGACAGATTGGAAATTTTATGCTAAGCTTACCGGACCTGAGTGGGATGGCGTTAACTTTCTTCGTGACAGCCCATACGGTGACATACTTTGTGTTTGTGGCCAAACCCACGTTAGTAACACACCAGTGTTTTGGCCGTTGCTGAACAGTGCTCTCACCTGGCTAGCTCACAGTTGCTAAAAGTAACTTCCACCTAACTTTTTTCCATCCCTTGCTTTTATACATAAAATAGAACTGGCTCTTACCGTTTTTATAATTTACATCCTGATGCTGAATAACGTTTATTCTGTAACACACCGAGCAGACTGGAAAACAGGAACTCAACTATTATAAGAACCAGCAAAAACGTTGCTATCGCATATATTTTCTAAAATACCTAGCCTACCAGATATATTGGTCTTCTCAAATCAGGAAAACATTTGGCTGGTTTTGGTTTTTTATTTTATTTTGAAAGCGTCACCTTAGTTTCTTTTACCATACCTCGCAATCCTCCTCAGAGCTTTGCTGAACATTGCACCACCTAGCTACAGGCTCAGGAACAACTTCCCATTCCTCATCAGCTTGCTTGAGAATATTCACAAATGTCGATTTCCCTGCAGCTGTAGAAAAAGCATTCAGGAAGAGAGGTCAAAAACCACCAATAGTGTCATTATTTAACTATCCAACTCTAGTTTCAAGTCCCACAAATGACTCTCCCACACCCACGTACTTCTGACTTCATGACAAGCCATGAATCAGAACCCTGTGTACCACAGATCATTAATTATTTGAGCAACAGGGCTTTTTATTTTGTACCACACGACACCAATAGCCAATTCAACACAAATTGATCATGACAAGAAGTCTCAGCCCACACCAATTATCTAAATTCCAGAAAATTACATTTGCAATTAGAACACCAAGTCTTAAATTTTTCAAGGTACTCCACAGTCCAGTCTCAGGCATGAAGGTGCAGTCTTCCTAAGTTATTTTAGGAAGGGGGGGGGGGGTAAAAAGAAAAGCGAGCAATGACAAAAGTAACACAAAGCAAAAGCGATGGTTTCTCAAAGCAAGACACAAAGTTCCATTGCTAGTTATTTCCTACAGCACAGACGCCATTAATCTGCCGCCAGCTGAAAAACAGCTCAGGAAGTTTTAAAAAGCGATCTTTAAACCTGACAGAGGCCAATCAGTTGGCTATCAACCACCAAAGTACGTATCAGCGAGCAAGCTGACACCCTGGCAACTCCAGTCCTCAATTTTAAGCACAGCCTCTTAGGAGGAGGAAAAAAAAAAAAAAAAAAAAAAAAAAAAGAGGGCGGGGAGAGGAAGAGGGGGAAGGAAGGAAAGAAAGAAAGGGGGAAGGAAGAAAGGGGGAAGGAAGAAAAAAAAGAAAGGGGGAAGAAAGAAAGGGGGAAGAAAGGGAAAAAAGCAAGAAAGAAAGGGGGAAGGAAGGAAAAAAAGCAAGAAAGAAAGGGGGAAGGAAGGGAAAAAAGCAAGAAAGAAAGGGGGAAGGAAGGAAAAAAGAAAGAAAGAAAGGGGGAAGAAAGAAAGGGGGAAGGAAGGGAAAAAAGAAAGGAAGAAAGGGGGAAGGAAGGGAAAAAAGAAAGAAAGAAAGGGGGAAGGAAGGGAAAAAAGAAAGAAAGAAAGGGGGAAGGAAGGGAAAAAAGCAAGAAAAGGGGAAGAAAGAAAGGGGGAAGGAAGAAAAAAAAGAAAGAAAGGGGGAAGAAAGAAAGGGGGAAGGAAGAAAAAAGAAAAAGAAAGAAAGGGGGAAGGAAGGAAAAAAAGAAAAAAGAAAGAAAGGGGGAAGGAAGGAAAAAAAGAAAAAAGAAAGAAAGAAAGAGGGGGAAAGAGGATGTCATTACAAACAGCCCATAACTTCTCCTGCTCGTTACAGCAGTTAATCAGGCTTCTCTTGTTAATTAGCAGTATTGAACACTACAAGTGGGACCCGACAGTCTGCATTTCCACAGGCGCTTCACGCCACAGTCACGAAAGGCATGGGAGAAGTCTTACCCAGGACTTCAGTGCAGCTTTAAAAACAGGTGAATCGGTTAAAAACTGTAACAGAAAGCCTCCCCAAAGAAAAAAAATCTCGTCATTTTTATAAGATTAATTGCTACGGGGTCTGCTGAACGCTGCTTCTGAAGGTACCAGCTGGCACGGTACGAGCCGTCTCGCTAAGTCGCCTCTCCCGAGCCGGCTCGGAGCCGCCTCGGCCGGGCAAAGGCGAGAAGCAGCCCGGGGAAGGGCCCCGCCGGCCGGGCAGGGCGGGCCGGCCCGGGGCGGGGGAGGCGGCCGAGCCCCGCCGCCGCCTCCCTCAGGGCCGCCGAGCCCGGCCGCCCCGCCGGCCCCCTCAGCCTCCCCGATGTTACTCACCGATGTTACCCTCGACGGCGATCTTCTTGATCCTGCCCTCCAGCCGCCCGCGCTTGGGAGGAGTGGCCATGGCGGCCGGGATGTGGAGGAGCGGCGGGCGCCAACGGCCGCTAACGGAAATAACCGCCGCCGCGCTCGCGCCCCGCAGCCCCGCACCCGCCTTCGAATTTGGCGGGCTCGCCGGACCGGCCCCTCGCGTCACCGGCGGGCGGGAGGGCGGGCGCCGCGGCGCCTACGGGTGGCCGCGGGGGCCAAAAGGCGAAGGCAGGGCCCCCGGGCCGGCCGCGGCGGCGAGCGCGGAGGGCGCTGGGCGGGAGGGCCCCGCAGGGCGGGCGGTCGAGCTCGGCGCTGCGGATCCAGGCAGAGCCGCGGAAGGAGAAGCGCATCGATGGGCGGGCGCCAGCGCTGCCGGGAGCTGCTCGCTGCTCGGCCGGCTCAGGGGAGGCGGGAGCGGGCCCGTGTCCGCCTGAGGGGCTGCGGCTCCCCGCGGCCGAACGCCAGAGCGCGGCCACGGCCAGCGGCAGCTGCTCACAGGCAGCCGTTTGCCTTAAAAATCTTCCAGGAATACCTTGACAGCGGCACGCAGGTTGGGTCTCGAGGAGCTCAAGGCCACTTGGGTCTTTATTATTAACCGAAAACCCTAAAACTGCCCCCAAACAGCCAGCGGGCCCGTACTTGGCAATGGCTTTCCCAAAATGCCGCCAGAGCGTATGGCAGTTTTGGTTCTGGAAGGGCCAGGATAAACGGGCAAAAAACGCCAACTCCACAAAATGGGCGGGAAAACCCCGGATCTACAAAAAGGGGGATAAAACCCCGAATCGACAAAATGGGCAGTAAAACCCCAAATGTACAAAACGGGAGGTAAAACCCCCACAAATCTACGAAACGGTAGATAAAACCCCAAATCATAAACAGGGAATAAAACCACAAACCTACGAAAAGGGGGATAAAACCCCAAATCCACAGAACAGGGGATAAAACCCCGAATCTATGAAAAGGGGGGTAAAACCCCAAATCTACAAAAAGGGGGATAAAACCCACACAAATCCACAAAATGGGTGGAAAAAACACACAAATCTGCGAAGCGGGCAGAAAAAAAAACAAATCATAAACAGGCAATAAAACCCCAAATCTACGAAAAGGGGGATAAAACCCCAAATCTACATAAAGGGGGATAAAACCCACACAAATATACAAAATGGGCGGAAAAAACCCAAATCATAAACAGGGAATAAAACCACAAATCTACAAAATGGGTGGAAAAAAACACACAAATCTACGGAGTGGGCAGAAAAAAAACAAATCATAAACAGGGAATAAAACCACAAACCTACAAAAAGGGGGATAAAACCCCAAATCCACAGAACAGGGGATAAAACCCCGAATCTATGAAAAGGGGGGTAAAACCCCAAATCTACAAAAAGGGGGATAAAACCCACACAAATCCACAAAATGGGCGGAAAAAAACCCAAATCATAAACAGGGAATAAAACCACAAATCTACAAAATGGGTGGAAAAAACACACAAATCTGCGAAGCGGGCAGAAAAAAAAACGCCAAATCATAAAGAGGGAATAAAACCCCAAATCTACAAAAAGGGGGATAAAACCCCAAATCTACACAACAGGTGGAAAACCCACACAAATCTACAAAATGGGCAGAAAAACCCCAAATCATAAACAGGGAATAAAACCACAAATCTACAAAACGGGTGGAAAAAACACACAAATCTACAAAGCGGGCAGAAAAAAAACAAATCATAAACAGGGAATAAAACCCCAAATCTACGAAAAGGGGGATAAAACCCCAAATCTACAGAACAGGAGATAAAACCCCAAATCTACAAAAAGGGGGATAAAACCCCAAATCTACAAAAAGGGGGATAAAACCCACACAAATCTACAAAATGGGTGGAAAAAACCCAAATCATAAACAGGGAATAAAACCACAAATCCACAAAATGGGTGGAAAAAACACACAAATCTGCGAAGCGGGCAGAAAAAAAACCAAATCATAAAGAGGGAATAAAACCACAAATCTACGAAAAGGGGGATAAAACCCCAAATCTACAGAACAGGTGGAAAACCCACACAAATCTACAAAACGGGCAGAAAAACCCCAAATCATAAACAGGGAATAAAACCACAAATCTACAAAAAGGGGGGATGAAACCCCAAATCTACAAAAAGGGGGGATGAAACCCCAAATCTACAAAAAGGGGGGATGAAACCCCAAATCTACAAAACAGGCAGAAAAAAACCCTAATCTACAAAACAGGCAGAAAAAAACCCCAAATCTACAAAACAGGCAGAAAAAAACCCCAAATCTACAAAATGGGTGGAAAAGCCCCAAATCTACGAAACGGGGAATAAAGCCCCAAATCTACGAAACGGGGAATAAAGCCCCAAATCTACGAAACGGGCAGAGGCAGCGAGCAGTCGCGGCCACCGCACGCTCTCGCGTCAAAGCGCGTACGCCGGCCGCAGGCTGCGAATGCCGCCCGAGACGAGACCCTTTCTGCACGGTCCCTCAACCAGGCACCAAACCCGCGATCTGTGGGGACCGAAGTAAAAGCGGGTTTGTTTTTTTTTTTTTTTTAAACCACCTTTCCAAGGCGATGGCCCAAAAGGCTTTCCAGCCGGAGGCGAGAGATGACTTACCACGGGACGGGGCGCTTTGGGGCTACGGGTGTGAGCGGAGAAGGCGGAGGGAGTCGGATGCGGATGGGAGGGTCGGAGACCTGGAGTGCTGCAGCTGTCAGGGTCACAGGAGGCTTTCAGGAGAAAGAAAGGAAGGAGGGGGAAAAAAAAAAAAAAAAAGGTGCCTGTGCTGCTGAGCACAACCAAAAGCAGAGCATGCATTTTGTGTGAAGCTGGTGACCCACGACAGCGGAGAGCTCCGGCTGCGACGGGACACCCTCCTCGTAGCAAAGCGTTCAAAACCACCCCGGGGATCGGCACTGAGATGCACTTAATGCGGTACCAAACTCGTTGTCGGCAATCCCACCCCGAGCTCCATCCGCACGAGGTAAATTCAGGTCATGAAACAAGGAAATGAAAAGGGTATCAGGTTGTTTTATTGCTTTTGTGTCTGTCTGCAATACAAATATTCACAAATTCAGACAAGGCGATTACAAAAATCTAATCTGTATGTGTAATGTTCGTATGTCTACAATATACAGAAAAAAAAATTCTATCTACAGGTAGAAGATAAGTTAGAAACAAGTTCAAGAAGGAAATAAAAACAATCATGGTCAAACATAACTATTTATTTTCCTCTTATAAACAGCCTTCAGTTTCTTACTGAAAAAACCTAGAATTTAAATATTTTGTCAATACAACAATCTGTATACATTATTTACAACTCTCAAATAAACGTTGCAGATTTTCAGACATTCAACTTTTTTTTTTTTTGTCATCAAAAGCTGTTCTCATTTAGAGCGAAAATACCAATCAGTGACTACAAACTGAAGCGATATTGGCACAGTTAGCTTACAGTTAAGGGTTCTCATCTCGCATTTTATATTTTACACCACATTCTCTCCCATGGATTTTAGGATTTTAAAGAAGGAGGAAAGGTTAGTGTTGCTTTCGTAATATCTTTTTTTTTTTTTCTTTTTTCTTTTTTCTTTTTTTTTTTTGCCTTCCAACACGGCCTTTTGTCAAAACCTCATTCGCTTTTATTGCGTTCTTCTCTCCCATTGCACATCAAGGTATGTGCTTCTAGGTACTAAGCAACACAACCACAGCATACCAAAGTAGTATGAATAGGCATGAAAATAAGTGTTCCCTCCGCAACACGTCTCTGAAAAATGTCAGAACTTGCAAACGTACAAAAATAATGAGTATAGTTTAGTGGCTATAAAAATTAATTTCCCCTAAAAATACAATACTCTATGAACAATTTAGGGAATTGGTTCTTCAAACAAAAACGTAATCTGCTATCCACCCAGACTGCAATCTTAACCTGGCACGAGGAAATTGTAAGCAAAGCAGGAAAATAAAAAGGTTTAACACTTAAAATAACCAATGTTAGTCTCATCTTAAAGGAGAAGATAGCCAGGAAAAGACGACAGGCATCCATAAAACTGCTAGTGGTTTTAGTAGTGCAGTTTGGAAAAAAGACAACTGATACCAGCAGCGAAGGAAACAAGATTCAGCGTAACAGGGAATCGTTTAGTGAAAGAAAAGCAAGGAGTCTGTGTTCATGCTGCAGCTTTTTCAATAGTCCAACTAAAAGGGGGCGGGGTTTATATACAGTCATACAGCACTGGCAGGTAGGGAGGGGGGAGAGGGTAGCACGAAAAAGAGTAACTATCCAAAAAGGATGTGTTTATACTGAAATTGTGTCTGGTGATTCAAGGAAAAGGGGGAGGAGAGGGGCGAGAAACAGAAAGGAACGATCTGAAAGGTATGTAAAGTCCATAGCAGCAAATCGGCATCCTTACCTGCTCAGTGAGTGTCAGGGAGACTGGGAGAGTGTTCAGTACCTAAATACCGAGTAAGGACAGTGCTCCTCTGTATCTTAAAGTAAAAGCAAAAGTTCAAAGCTCTACATTGCATAGTAAGCAGTAAAAGAAACTGGAGAGTTGCAGACGGGCCACCTGCCCCTCGAAACCTGTTTTCTCCCTTCAGCTACCATTCAGCTACCTGCAACAGCACAACGTGGCGTCTTGATTTTCTATTTGCATGATTAACTTGGATCCCTGACTTGAATTTGAAAGACTCGAAAAATTATTTCTGCAAACCTAATGTATCCATGCCATCTAAACAGCGTCAATATTGGCAACGGTGGCTGAACTTGACGAACTTAGCAGAGTTTGCCCCATCCCGTCTCGAGGTAGATGACCTCCTGAAGTTACCACCCAAATCACTGACACGGTCTAACACGCTGGTAGCTGAAAACCACCGCAAACCACGGATTTGAAGGACCCTACTGCACTGGAAGGCCTCAGCCAGCGCTGGCAGCCGAGCCTGGTTTAACCCCACCAGAGCGCCTTCCGCTCCCAGCAACAACGAAGCTCCAAGTTTTTGTCTCAAAGCGCTCGTGACGCGTAAGAGTCCATCTGCAACGCGGGGTTTGTTCAGGGTTCGTTCCTCTGGGTTTTACCTGGGGGGTGAGGGGGTGTCCTTCCCCTTCCCCCCAACAAATGCACTGTTTTATAAACACATTCACTCCATCCGGATTCCATTTGTACAACATGGCAACTTTTGTTTAGCATTTCAGCACGCACTTACTTCAAGAGCGTAAACACAAATCAGTTTCTGGTCCCACATCTTTTTGAAACAAAAAACCCCAATTAAAAGCTGCAAATATAAACAGCATAGGGATACTAAACCCCAAACACTGCATACCTATCTTTAATGTTGTTTTTTCAAGTGTTGTATAATTAAACAATGTGTTCATACAGCTGTCAGGCAAATCACGATCTCCAAGCTTTTATTACATGCCTAGAAAAAATTCTGTAAAAGTGTTTTCTACTGCCAGTTACTAAATACAAAAAAATACACTATCCACGTAAGACTGATTTTTTTACATAATACATTCTAATTTCTATCAGATGAACTGCAGCAGATGCCTCAACTTCTAGAACTGTCTATTTAAAAAAAAAAAAAATCCAGCAACAACAACAAAACCCAACCTTCCAGAGCAGAAGTCCACCAAAAACGAGAGCCACTGCACTGGCATCGCTCCAAGCAAATCCTCACTCCTAAGTATTTTTGAGTTTCTTGCTGGTACATGACATCTAAACCACCGAGAAAACTTTAAATCTAACGGAGGCTATCTCCTATTCAGCACCTCGGAGCAGGCTTCTGCCATTCTGGCTCTCCTGCCTTGCTGTGACGGGATGACATGAGCTCCAGCCCTGGCTAAAAGGCTGCTCTCCAGTAAGCGTGACCAGCACAGCGAAGGTACACACGCAGCCTCTTGAGAGGCACCGACTCCACTCAAAGCTGTTTTGATTGGGAAGTTTACAGTGGTTTTAATATCAAACTGCATCTACAGTGCTTTTCACGCCTCTGTAGCTGGAAATGTTCAGTCATTAAACACTCCTCAGATAGAAGCACGCGTAAAAGGCTGTGTGTGTAAGATCACGTTCTTAAATTCAGCTTCTTGCATGACTGCAGTCCGTACAGTTCAAATCTGGGAGTTAAGCTGCTTTTGTATAGTCAAGTGGACGCTGACCGCTCCCGTAACTCTGAAAAGACGACGGTCTTCTGTGTTCCTGACCTAAGAGAGCCCTCCAACCCTGCACCCAAAGCTAGCACTGCCGTCCTACCGCTCCCAACCCAGGCGTACGTAGTCGTGTCCAGGTCGGATGTCAGGTACGCTACTCAGTTAAGAACAATCCTACGGCTCCAAAGATATCACAAAGGATGCATGCAGTCCGTAGGAGTACTGCATTCCCAGCTACCTTGTCAAACATACCATACAGCACATGAAAAGGACAGTGCATACCGAAGGAACGCTTGTTCTCCAACTGTTTAACAGGATGGTACTTGCCCAGTCCAACACAGGGGATAATCTGCTTTCTTATCAGCCCATTACGCGACTCCAGAGAGCAGCATTTAGGTGCTACAGTGCTGACTGCCTCTTCCACTGGCCAACAGAACTGCATGGGGAAACCCAATGTTTGCCAGAGCAGGCATGTCCTACGAGCAGCAGGACTGCCAAGGGCACTGGGGTCAACGCCGCAGTCATCGGAGACTTGCCAAAGGACAGAAAATTGTGCTCCTGCTTCTTGTTTTGCTTTTGCCTCTAATTCTCTTAAACCTCGTACATACTTTTTCCAACCCCCAACTCCCTGAAGAGCTAACACAACATTCAGTATCTCCCCTCTTTTCCTCCCACGTGTGTATGCACACGGGAGAGTCAAGACCCTTACTGGCTCAGAAGGGACAAGACCTTGCTGTACCTTTTTTAAACTAGGACTTTGTTAAAATATTTGAGGGAAAGCTCTTTGCATCGTCAGCTTGACTCAGTGTGGAGGACTGTGGTAACTCCAATCCAAGTCCAACACTCGATGTTAAGAAAAACACAATATACAAGTCCCTTCCTCTGATGTCCACACATTAAGAAAACTTGATAATTCTGTGTGACATAGAAAAACCCAAAACATAAAGACAACTGAAAGTTTCACAAGCACACAATGCCAGTTTCTAGCTCAATACCAGGTTTTCTCAGTTGTTCTCGAGTCTGTTCAGGAGGGGGAAGGAGTGACAGAAGAGCTAACAAAACATTAAGTGGTTTCTCCAGGAAGCGGTTTAAGCAGACTAGGAAATTTAACTCTGTTGAAGGTAACATAGTTCTTAAAATAACCTTCAGATGCTTCCAAAATACATCCTTTTAACTCAGAAGTAGTGATTCTAGTCTCCCAAATGAGTATGTTTATTACTGTGCTTAGATGTTTATTAGCTGGCTATATTAATGGCCACTTAAGATATTTTGCAAGCTGCCGCACAGTATTTTCCACTTTACTCAGCATTTTCAGTCAAGCAAAGGCGCACAAAACCTAAGCTCAACTCTTCTGTCGCATGCTAACCTTGGCTTCACCTGTAAGTTCTAAGAGGACCACGAGTCAGTCTAGCGTACACCAGTCAGTTCAGGTCTTCACGTTATTCAGGTCTAAAAACGGTGCTTTTGCAGCGTCACAATCTAGCAAAGCCTGGCAACATTAAGCACCTAGTGTACTGTACTTGGCAACTAGTGATACCATGGGATAGCACGTTGAAGAACCTAACAGAGATTTCTTTGAATCCAAAATACAACGGCTTTGATGAGATCCATAAATGAACAAGAGAGCTAGTCACACGGGCTTCTGCAACGGGAAACCGAACTGATAACAGCTGCAGCAGAAATTTCCAAGTCATCATCTGTGGATCACCCCAGAGGTTAACTTCTCACAGGCGATTCCCATTTCTGGCTTGAGAAAACACAAGGCTAGAGAGGCAAAGACACTAACCCGGGTGGGGGAAGGCCACATGTTGATTAGCTTTTCTCAGAAACAGAAGATGCACTTACAAATTACTAAC
Organism: Pelecanus crispus; assembly: GCF_030463565.1. Classification (NCBI taxonomy): domain Eukaryota; kingdom Metazoa; phylum Chordata; class Aves; order Pelecaniformes; family Pelecanidae; genus Pelecanus; species Pelecanus crispus. The sequence continues at coordinate 2,258,618 of NC_134646.1, forward strand.
CACTAAAAACTCACCAGTATGTTCCTATTACTTATGCCAACTGCTGTAGTTCCTTGGAGATGGGCTGTAACGTTAAATGGGGAAGAACAGCATCGTGCTAACGGAAATCCTAAGCGGTCCTTGAAATTATATTTGCTCCAAGATACATTTCCTACCACAGAAAATGCTGGCCACCAGAGCTCCTCCACGAAGCCAGGCCTTTTAGTCATAGCTTACAAACATCATTTCACTAGTTATTTCTCAAGCCAGATTTTTCTCAGTATTATTACCCCAGTGCATTCTATTTTTTTTTATATTGACTCTTTTCCCTAACTGTATTTGTGCAAACTAACCTTTCGTTTGGCAAATGCTAGGAAACTTCACAAAAGTGACGGGCCCAACTTGACGCTTCCCTGTTAAAAAGAACAAGAGCAACTACGAAAAGCCAAAACCAATGGCAACAGACATATAACTACTTGCTAAGCATGGGTTCTTTATAATTTTGACACCACCTTCATCGTTTCGCTTTAGCGACTAGAACTGCACCATCATTTTTCTTTATAAGAAATATCTAGTTTTGAAAAATTCTATATTAATCTCTAAAAAAATAAGACAAATATTTGTATTAAAAGCTGGAGATCATTGATTTCAGTAAGTTATGGCTTTTTTTAGTGTAAGCATATATATATTTTTCTAAAACAAGCATCAGTAAGTGTCCTGGGTGTTAGTTCATATTTTCTGTTTCCAGCAATGTTCAGTATCGTATGTGCTTTGCACCTCAGAAGTGAGTCTGCCAAGGCACTTAGAGAATGTAAGCAAGTCTTTTAGGGACTTCATGAGAATGGGCTACCACTGACACAACACAAGAACCCATCCACCAGCAGAGTCAATCCCCCAACCAAGCATGTTTCCTTTATAAACACTCAGCACCTGCTAAAATTCCACAATTAATAACAACAGTAATTAAAAAAAAAAAAAGGCTATTTACCACGTGTCACTAACAGATAACAGATTTCCCCTAATAAAAGCACATAAAGTAGATCTTGGCTGTCTTTAGTAACAGCACAGGTTTTTGTTTTGTTTTTTAAAAAAAAAAAACAAATGAACAAAAAACAAATACCACACGCTTGCTTAAAGGAACAAGTGACTTCAAGAAATCCTCTTCCTTTTATCTGTCCTTAGAGGTGAGTTTTTCAATCAGTTCTTGAAGTGGTGCAAGTTCTCTTCTATCAATAAGGTTGAATTCCTGTAACAAGGATGAGGAAAAAGACATACATACAGACTTTTTTATGTGCAGCTCAGGTGAGAAGTCTTACTCAGATAGTAGAAGTTACTTGGTAGTAGGCTCTTTGATTCCAGGCTTAGCCACTACAGCATCTTCTGCCTGCCCGCCGTTAGCTGAACGGCAGCGCTCGACTGCCTAAAGCTTTTTCCCCCACTTAAAGGAAGGAAATGTAAGAAGATGCTCCTTTTTTATGAGGGGAGAGAGGGAATGTTGCTTTGAAGCAAGCACACTCTCTTCAGTCTAGCTTCAGATGCCATCCTCCCTCTTCCTTCTGTTAGGAATTACTGTTCTACTGAATTATTTGGTAGGGAACGCTTTTTGGTATTCAATTCTGTAGCAAACAAATCCTTTGTTGAAAACTTCTCCATTCCTCGAATGCTTCTAGCAGCGAATACACATAAAAATGGAGCAAGACACTATCTTAGGGTCCTGGAGGTGTTGACCCTCCTACAAACACACCAGCTGCTAAGAAACTCAAGGGGCATTCCTTCGATAGATTACTTTTTCCAGAACATAACTGTAACCATAATACTCCTGCCATGCTTACCTGAACAAAAAATATAAAGTGCTTGAAAGAAGTGTTAAGGTGTGCCTCTTCCTGTAGCTGGATCACTGGATCAAAGTGCTGGTGATAAATGTGAGCATAAACTCTGAAGAGACGCTTTAAAATTGTCTTTGCCACTGACATGAAATTCTTTGGGAACGGTACACCTGGAAAGAAGGAAACAGATGGCTTATTTTTTAACGCCCATGCCACGTTCACGTATTTTGAAAGCCATTATAACCCAACCCTACCTCTTGCACAAATAGGGCTGTTGTGCTTCACTCACAATTCTGGCTGTAAATCACACAACGTACTTAGGCTGAAGCATGACGACAAGCTCACCGAAAGACCAGAGGGGAGATTCCCCTCCCTTCAGCAGACCAAAATCTGACTACATTTCTATGCTGAACCCTCCTAGCTTCAGCTTCCAGCTACTAAATCTTTGTTATGCCTCAGTGCAGTTCAGCCTTCTCTCACCAACTAATCGTCCTCCCTTCTGGCAGGATTCAGACACCCAACCACAGGTATCCGATGTGCTTACAGATGCCCTCTCAGTACCTGCCTGGCCTCTGACTGCCGATGCAGAAAAGGGGAACTCTCCTGCAGGCTCCGAGACTCACCAACGGCTCTGCGCACGTGTCCAAGATACCACAGGATACTCCAAGGGACACCAGATACCTTCGCGTAGGTAACTGAAACCACTTCTGGTATCAGGCGTCAAGTTTTACACTTCTCTTGGCTAAAGTGAACTCAGGAAGAGGCTCTCTTCCACCTGTCTCGTGCCCAGCAAAAAAAGTTTCCATCCTGCTTGTCACCATCCCTTGACCCAGAGGCTGCTGCTTCCTTAACTGCCTGCTCAAGTACTCTGAAACATGCTCCCTTCAGTCATTTCAGTGAAAATGACCCAGGACAGGTAAAATCAGTTTCAACAGCAGATCTTGTCAGTGCACAAATTTTATTAAAATTGGTTAGGAAACAGCAACCAGCTACTGGGAGCAATAATCTCTTTAGTTGACACATCTGCAGGATAAAGAAAGATACGTTATCAACCATCTAAAAAGATTAAACCTGTCTAGCTTCTGATCACGTAGCAGTTTTCCCAGGCAGCTTTGTTCTTTTGCAGTCTTTCCAATTGCTGCAGTCCTGTCCAAGGGCCAGAGGCCCAAACTGGATGCTGTAGTCCAATCGTGATCTCCCCAGTGCTTGATAACCCTAGCAATAAAGTTTTCATACTCCTTACTTAAGGTTGCCCTGCTTACACGTACATCGCATTTCCTTCGCTGGCTGCTGCATCCCATGGGAAGTTCATATTCAGTTGGTTTTCCATTATGGCCTTTAAGCCTCTTTCTGAATCGCTACCTTTCAAAAATATATCCTATTAAACCAAAAAAGAGTCTGCAGCAAAGTATACGCTGCAGCTAAAGACAGATCAAGTCCTGATGTAGTCTTTTGAAAACAACTTTAGAATTAACTATTTTCTATCATTCCTATTAGTGGACTTCTACCCAGCTCTGAACTCTACCCTGAAACGCTGAAGCACATGCCATAGAACGCGAAGAAACCGTGCTCGCATCTACTGAGCAAGGACGACTTTGCTTTCTGTCGCTTCTTCCCAAACTAACCAGCCTTCCCTGCGTATCTGCTTAACTGTAAGTAAAAACAAAGGCCTCTCGATTCTGAAACAGGTGGCCCTGTTTCTCTGAAGAGGCTTACTGAAAATGGGTCAAATGCTTCAGAAACTATCCACAAAATACAAGCAATTTAGAGGTCTCCCTTCCTTCTTCCACAATGGATCATAAGCCTACGAGTAGTGGCATACTGGAAAACTGCCAATTAGGAGCTTTAGAACACGTAGTCCTTCGTGCCTCTAGAAGCAAGATTTTCTTCTTGTTATCGTTTCTGAACGAAATGATGCGGTTGCCGGTGGTCGCTCGTTATTTTCCTCCTGCTTTTCTGAAAGAAACCTCTTAAAAACATACCTCTTTCATCTTCACTCGAAAAGAAAAGAAATCATTAACTTAAGATTGAAGATGCAATTCAGGTTCTTTAGAGGAAAGGCCTAGGAGAAGCTCCTCATGAGGACCAAACATCCTTCCTGCATCGAAAAGCTGCCAGTTTGTAGCATTTACTGGTTATAAGGTTTCGAAACCCTCTGCCTTATTTCTAAGGAAACAACCCACTGGTCAAAACGAAAAAACATCCAATTTGATCAACACAGTCAGTTGTTAAATAGAAACAGTACTTCCTGCATTCTGGGTTATGATAGATGTTTATTAGGAGTAGTAACACATGGATCAGAGTTCAGGTACTACCGCATACATTTTATCTTAAGAGGTAAAAGTGCCTTTATATATACACAACGTAACCTCTTAAAGTTGCCCTACTCGTCAGTCATTTAGGAGACCTTTTAATGCTGTAAGACTTGAATATTCCTGTACAACTGTAATCCAAATACATTGTTCAGTTTTACTTGTTTACTTTACCTATTTTAGAAGGAAATAGCGTTTCATCATCCAGCTGATCCTGGACCCAAGTCATCAGGTAATCGATGTACTTTGGTGCAGAGCACTTAATTGGTTTCTTTATGTTTGTCCCATCTGCCCAGTGGTACTCATATCTGGGTTGGGACGACAACAAGACGACATTTCTTAACACAAGTGAATCATGAATATCAAGGCCTGGAAGGTTGCTCTTCCTGCTCCGCTCCCCGTACTCCCACACCCTCCCACAGCCCTTCCTTGAACCTAAGGTCCAAATGCTCCTGAATCATCTGCAGCTGCTCCGTACCCAGCCTCCCCACTGCAACCCTGCTTTAGCTGGACTCTCTTCTGCACTCTGTGAAGGCCTCCAAAAACTTCACCCTTTATAGCACAACTCACTCATCCTCAGTTGCAACCTTCCTGCCAAAACGCACGTGGCAGCCTGCGGTCAAACCTGCATCCCTTTACATCAAAAGGTGCTGTACGAGTAGGGTGCCAAACGCTGAGAGGCCAATAGCTACTTACTCTTTTCTAAAGCTTCCCCCCAACACCAAAAGAAAAACATTCCAGCCTGTTCAAGTGAAACATCAAGAAGTTACATGAGGTTCTCGCACAAATAAAAGCTAAGCTCCAGGGCCCATATGCGTGAAGGCACCTGATTGATTTCTAACATGAAATTTCACCCCATCAGCCCTAGCAATGGACTTCTCTTCACGTCCACTGGCAGAGAAGAACTGCAAAGCGAGTGGCAATGGTCAACATCTGCAGCAGCTACCACCCAGACACATAAGACCCCTAAAAATCACCGAGTTTTTACAGTTGAAAATATTCTTGTAGATTTTGCATAACTGAAGACCAAATGCTATTGCCTTTTGCCAGAGATCCCAAATTATGATCGTATTAGAGACACAGAATAGATTCAGAGGTAGGTTAATGGCAAGGAATACTATTACAAAACTAGAAGGTGGTATAAAGTGCCTTTCAGCTAACAGTTAGAAGAAAGCTTCTAGAGTAAATAGTCCTCCTTCAAAAAGGTTGATGTCTGAAGGTCTAGTGCTACCACGCAGCGCACCGAGATTCAGAAAAACCTTGGTTTCCAGTTATACCACTGACCCACTCGATAGTTGCCAGCCCGTAACTGTCTTTTAGCTTTATTTTTCCATCTAGGTGATATCACACCTTTACGAACCACTGACACGAGTATGGAACAGTAAAACATGTGCTCTTTCTACCCTTTTCCATTCACAGAGCTAGTAATGTTGACATCTTTCACGTAGCACATTTAATGAGCAGATTCCAGCGTCATTTATTTTACAGTTATCATTTTAACTTCAGGAATTTAAAAAGCCATGGGAAAACATATTAAATGGCATCCATTTACATGCACAACCAGACAGAAACAAGTCCTCGTGAAATTAGAATGGAAGAGATCTTTTGACAGGCTTGGGGAGTGCAACCGACAAGTCCATACACAGGAGAAGGCGGCTAATTTGGGGAACATAGAGCTTAAAAAACCCAAACACTTTTAACATTGGGAGTCTGAGAAGACCAGCTTTCAAGCGAACCACAGTGTTTCTTTCTATGCCTTGCTGAGTACAAATGCATGTATCTTAATATTCCTCGCCAACCCGTAACATCTGAGCAGTTTCTTCTCATCGGCACAGAGCCGTGCGTAGCCCTCTCTTTTAGATCTCAGCACAGCCTCATCTCCCACGTCGGTTTTAAATCAGCCAGCCTTGCTGCAGAACGACTATCCGTGGGGCGAGCCTGCCTCCAAGCCAGAAGCCAAAAGGACTGCTGAGCTCTGCAGCTCTGAAATCCTCCCCGAGAAACAAATGAACAGTGATTCAGATGAGCTGCAACACTCCTCTTTTACAAATACAAAATTAAAAAAAAAAAAAAAAAAAAAAACCAAAAGAAAACAAAAAAACACCCAGCAAACAAAACAAAACATACAAGGATAGTGATGTCAGCTCAGTCATGCTTTTACAAGAAACATACCCACTTCATGGACAAGTTTCATCTCAGTTCTTTTTAAAAGAAGAGTTGTAATTAATAGTTAATACTTCTTTTCACAGAGGACAGCATGCTCACTTTGGCTGTTATTTCTCAGTACAGTAGTAGCATACCCCAGCGTTTGGGCTGCGACCACCGCTGTTTACACTTGCCCTTGCTATCTCAAATTAGCACTGTGCCGACGCTGGAGAAGGTCTTCTATTTTAAAGACCATACACATCATTTTATGCAAAGCTTAACTGTATCTGATAATTCTGGCTTCTAATTTTGTTTAACAAATTCAGTTTTGTCAGAACAGCAACTGACAGAACATTTTCACAATAAACACATTTTACCAGTGGTTACGAGGGTGCTGAGCACAATGGTATAAAAAGATCCCATTTTTATAACGGCAACAAATCAGAAGGTCTGAAAGCGTTTTAAAGTTGTAGTTCAAAACATGCAAAAATTCCGTACACGCTGAATGGACCACAACGTGTCTGCATTTCTGAAAAATCAGTATTCCTCACCACTCGGTATTGCCCTAATACTGAGATTTAAGTGGTATTAATGTCAGATAAATACCGAAACTTAGGTGAGGTGCCAGGTTTAGTCTGGAGACAGAGTAAGACGACAAACTACATTGCATGCTAAAAATGTCATCCAAACAACACGTATCTATAAGAAGCCTCCCTCCCTCCCCACCCTCCAACACTAAGGGTTAGTTCTGCATTTTTTAGAGGAAGGAATGCCATAGAATGACCCTTTAAGCGACACAGCTCTCGTATATCCTGACAAAAATAAAGTCAGATCGAGAATCTGAAAGTGTTCCGGCAAACACCCCATGCTCCACACAGCGGGCGTAATGTTCACGGTTGTTCCTAGGCTGTTAAAAGGCTCAGGGTTCGCAAGGGAAGGGAAAATGAACTCTTCCTACCAGACTAAATACCTCACTGAGAACAAATCAAGAATCCTAGCCCAACTTCTTAAACTAACAAGCAAGAAAAAAAAAAAAAAAAACCCCAAAACCAACCAACCAAACACACACAAAATATTCCCACATATTAGAATAATTTGAACTGCTACAGGAAACAAAGGATAAAAATCAGATTTCTAGCTCAAGCTGTGAGCTGACACCTACAGCTCTGGTGATATAAACAAATTAACCTTATCATGATAGGCAGTTCCTCTACAGAAAATACATTTTTAGAAACCGCTACAGTTTAGTACAGCCTTTTAAGGGCAAAACAATATGTGAAGTATAGAGCAAGAAATATACAGTTCACTTCAGCAAGTGCAGGGGAAAAGCTAACAATCCCTTACGAATCTGGCAGAATTCTCTCATGCTAATACACACAAGTTATTTGCCATCTATAAACAGAAAACCCAACTATGCTTCTCACACTAGAAAATATCCCAAAGTATAAACAATCACAGGACCAGCTCCTCTACCGCACAATTACATGTACATGGCTAAAAAAAAAACCCCAACAAAACAGAACCAGCTTGACTAAAATTAAAGCTGTTCCCTTGTCCAACAACAATAAAACGCAGTGGCTCAGTAATGCCTTTTAAAAGATTCTCAGGCATTTATTTGGACCCATCATCTCTAGATCTCAGCAAAACTGTATTACATCAAGACCGCTGAAAAAAATTTATTCTGTTTTGTCCCTCAGTCAAGTGACACAGGCACAAAGCAAAGCGTCACAAAAAGGCAAAAGGATTGATATTGCTAAGAGACACAGGGTATTTCAAGGACCCAATTACACGACCGATTTATTTTTTTGCTGCAGAAGGCAGCATGCGAACATTCAATTACACCGTATTACGCCTGTGTAGGATTTATGGGAGCTGTCCACTTCGGAGCGCCAGCTACTCTGCTTTGAACATATGAAGACAGAAGCACTGCACACCAACAAACCTCAGGAAAATCAGAAGGATTTCACTGCCATTAAGAGTGAGCTTAGCGTACTCATGCAAATGCCTAAATATGGATTTCAGAGCTCTAGTTCAGACATCCAGCTTTGCAAAACGCAGCAGCCATGTCCCTCCTTCATGTTCTCATTGAAGACTTACAACCAGGGAGGAAAATAAAGAAAATTCCCCCACCCAATGCTGGTTAACAAACATATTACTTCTATGGAAGTTCTTAACTTATTATCATGCCTGTTGCACTGATGGCAATACTGCAACTGATAGAAGAATGGCAAGTGATAACCAACTAGGGCTGGTTTGGGTAAGAAATGATTGGTCTCTGCTGAAGTGGTAAGAATGGAACACTACCGTGAGTAATCATATGTTTTGGAACAAGTTAAACCGATACTTTTTTCAAATTGTTAGACAGTGAGCTGTGCAGCAGGAGAGGGAGATCTGTTCTTGATTTTATGTCAATCCTTAGCTAACTCAACCTACTAATGCTCCGATGCAAGCTAAGTCAGCAATCCTTCCAACAAAGGCAAGTGCATCACAAAGGAAACTGATCCCAAAGCACACAAAAACTTACCTGCCTCAGCTAAGCCCTTCTGTACGAGATGGCTACTGAAAAGAACCAGTGGGCCAGAGAAGTAGCCACACAGCCCCAAGCATTTACTGAAAGGTAGCCCTTTAGAGAAGATAACCCTCCCTGTATCAAAAATAAAACACAGAAAACCAGACACGAACCTCAGTGACCTGTCTGTTGCCAGGTCCAACTTTTTCTTTTAAAGGGGTTGTAAAGGCCAAACACCGTACCAGGCAGCAGGTACAGGAACCATCACACTTCTGCTCTAGTTACCCTCTCACTTCACATCTGGTTTAATTCTTCCATAGAGTGCTACAAGTTTGTCAGCTGTGCTATGAAAATTGTGACTGAGCCACAACGAGCTCTAAACAGCTACCTATGTATGCACCAGCACCTTACAGCCCTTTTTTAATATACGGACCATAAACACTTTTCCAGTGGGAACGCAAAAAATCAGACTTTAGAGCCACAGAGTGCTTGCTGCTTTTGATTCTCTCCAGCTACTCATGCTACAGCTGCCTAACCTGTTCCAAACAACTTTAAGTTGTTTCAGCTAACTTGTACTCTTTTGTCTGAAATAGATCGGGATGCAATATTGGTGGCAGCTCAGCCACGGATATGAGCAGACAGCAACCTTCAGCCTAGAAATACTAATGACACCTAACACTCAATGCCTCTTCAACTAAGATAGCTTGGGCCAGACAAGAACAGGAAACAGAAAAGAAACGGGGGGGGGGGGGGGGGGGGGGGGGGAAACCCAAACCTGTAGATATCAGTGCTTTCATGCTGACAGGTTTTCCAGCAGTGCTTCCCTGAAAAAAAATTTTGCAGGCCATCTTTTAAGTGAAAGCAAGGCACGCTCACTCGAACTAAAAACCAGCGTATATGCTCCGCTGCCAGTCACCGCCAGCCTCACAACTGGCCTGTTCCTGTGCCTGCCTGGCCTCGGCCCCGCATGTGCACAGGCGCTTCCGAGGCTGTCACAAAACCCATCCCTGAGCACAGGTCGGGGGGCAGAGTTTGGGGAATGCTCTACAAACCCCTGAGACAAGATCGCCTCATTAAAACCTCGGCAGAACGCATCTTCCAGCCTCTAGCATCTCTCTTCTACCCTGCTCGGTAACTACTGGAGTACGACATAGATTGCTGTCAATGGTTATCGGTCTCTCTGGAGAGAAATAAATGGTTCAGTCTGGCAACCAGAGAGCTAAGCCTTTAATAATTGACCTCCACCCCCAAATAACTGCTTCTCAGCAGACAAACAACAACGCAAAGAAGTATTTTATACTCTTATTGAATAAATAAGAGTCTGTTCTGCATGCCAAAGCACAAAGCAGACCATGGGCTATGCTATTGCACAAGCTTACGCCGGAGTTCCTTTGCATCATGGTAAACTTCTATACCTTTTGCCTTTTCACCCCTCCCCGCTTTGCAGCGGCAGGTCTGCCTGCCCACGCTGGTTTTGGCATTCAGCAGTGCCCATTTTCAGTTTAAGAACGAAACCTTTTTGCATGTCCTCAGCTCTCCATCACACTGGCTGGCAATTACTGGCTTCAGACAATAACAAATGTCATTATAAAGGAGGAGCAAGTGGAGGAGATGATTGTTTTTCTTTATTGTTTATTTAAGATTTTACAGTCTTTTGAAAGGAAGCAGTGCCCTCCCTCTCCACTCGCTTAGAAATGCAGATATTTTCCTCCTTAGAAGACACTAAGCAGCTTGAGAGCAAGAAAACCCACAAATGTTGAATGCCTGTACAAAGCGTAAGCCAGAATCAAAGAAGTGAAACTTAACTGAGGGACAGGGTGATTCTTATCCAGAGTACTAAAGACTGTAGCCAAGCTTATTTCTACAATACCTACTCAAACACCTAAAAACACAACCGTTTTGGTAAGCCCTAACTGAATGCTTGTATATAAAAACTTTAAATGTTAATTTAAGAGGCCCTCATTGACATTTTAAAAAAAAAAAAAAAAAAAAAGATAAGATAGTTTTGATAATAACTTCCCAAGCTAAATTGGGAATTTAAATTGGGGGGGGGGGGGAGAAAAAACAAACAAGAAAAACACCCCAAAACCCCACCTTCCCATTCCTCACTCCCTTAACAAAGGTTCAAATTTTTTTCCCTCCACAGTTAACAAGAGAACACATCCTTTCCACCCACAGAAGCTACCTCATCTTTGTCACTCAACTGAGCTAGTGTCAAGTTTTCAAATGCAGAATCATCTCAAAAATTGCACACTCTCAACGTGTAAAAAATAATCTTACTTTGGGCCAGCAGACATCACGGGGCAGCTCTCTTCTGTGCAGAAGTCCGTAATGGTTCCATAAAGCATATTGATCTGGTTGAAGAAGTCGACAGCTGTAAAGCATTTAAACCATTAATTAACACTCTGCAGCGTAACGGCAACACAAGCTTCCTACAGCCTTAACTGTAAAGCGCACACTGCTGAAGAGCGCCTTGAAATTCTTTTTGTGAAAAAAACTTCATTATTATTGCTTTTTAAGATGTATGAGAAAGGAGATGCAGAACGCAACCACCAACTTTTAGAACAGCCTCTGGCAATAACTATTTAATTGTTCACTGCAACAAAATCTTCATTTGAAAGAAGGACAAGAGAAAGACGAGTTATTTCCTTTTCTGAAAGTTTGGTGCATTTTAGTAGAATCCCAAATTCCACTGGCAAGTCTGGAATAAAACAAAGATTTTCAGCGTAAACTTTCCAACTAAAGAGCTGTTGCTCATTAGGTGACACTAACTTCCCTTGGGCTTTGTACACAGCAGACTAACTTTTCAAAGAACATTTCATAGAATCACAGAATGGTTTGGGTCAGAAGGTACCTTTTAACACCATCTAGGCCAACCACCCTGCTATGGGCAGGGACGTCTTCCACTACACCAAGTTGCCCAAAACCCCGTCCAGCCTGACGTTGAACACTTCCAGGGACGGGGCATCTGCAGCTTCTCTGGGCAACCTGTTCCAGTGCCTCACCACCCTCACAGTGAAGAATTTCCTCCTTACATCCAATCTAAATCTGCTCATCTTTCAGTTATGTTATTGTCAAACACGACATGTATGGGAGGTGAGCACAGAAGTCATGACATCCTTCTGTTTCTTAAATTACCAATTCATTACCACAAATCAATATTTCATCCATAATGTTTATTCATTATAAACTAGTCTTGGAGTTTTCTTCTGGGGGGTTATTGCTTAAGTTTTGTTATATATCTGGGAAAGCAGTTCTCTTAGCCAAAACTTTTTTTTTTTAAATGGGCTACAGTTGAATTACTGAAATAAAAGACCAAAAGTTAGCCTATTTAAATATTCCCATAGTTCCTACTACATTAAATAGGTGCTTGATTACTTAGAACTCTCAGAAAGCAAGGCTCTTCTTCAATAGCCTAACGGCAGGTTCTGTACTTAGCAACTGCGATCACTGTAATCAGTTTATAAAATCCATTTTGTCTCCCCTCAATGAAAGGCCCCCTTGCATCTGTTGGGGAGCACAGCACATTACCAAGGTATCAGTATGCAAGTTTATCTTTTCAAACTGTCTTTCAGACAATGGATGTCATGAGTAAAAATTGAAAGGTGACCAACATTAAGCACTAGGAAATAGAAATTTAAGTAGGCTGCGTCAAATTCTTACGACTAAGTGCATGACATGGTTCCAGAATAACAGTTTTACTACATATTCCTGTCTCCCTTATCCTGCAACAGTTCCTGTAAATTCTGCTTTTGGATGAACCCACGCAATACAAGCGTACAGAAACTTCAGACTTGTGGGACTAGCTTTGGTGCCCTTAATCATCCATTTTCACGCATGGATGAAATTCAGCAATCACATAAAAACCCAAATCAAGTGTGGTGGAGTTCAGCGCCTTCTATTGAACCGCAGTGCTTTGCAAATTTAACCATTCCACCGACATACCCTCACCCTGAAAGGAACCATATGTAACATATAAATAGATTTAATGCCCCAGTGCCCAGTCCAGGCTCCATCGCTTGTACTGCTAAGAGCGTTGGGCCTGCCGCCTCTGACAACAGGAGCCTTTACAGCTAGAAACTTCATTTATGAATCATGTCTGCAGAGCTAGTCCTCAGCATGAGAAACCAGTGCGCAGTCTGTCCGGGCTCAACATCACTTACAACTTACTTCACTTCAGTGCTACCCGTCTTACGCCTGCTATTCAGTGTGCCAGTGACAAACTGTTTCTTTATTGAGACAGATTTCGGGAACACTCAAATAAAACCCCTTATCAGCAGTACTGACAGTCTAATCATGTCACCAAATAGCCATGTGTTTTGTGAACACTAAATGTGTTCAGGTGACAAAGCTCTTCATTCGGAACCAACAGGGAAAGGTTTTCCTGTGACCATTCTCTGCAGTAGACAAACACGCTTGTCTTAACTTAAAAAATGAGTTTAGAAAAATGAGTTTAAAGAAGAGTTACCACTTGCAACACTGAATAGTCTCATACAACCAAGCTGCAGGACACTGTGGAATTAACACCAACAACACACTCCTCTCAATCCGGCGCCACGCCAAAGAGAAGCCAGCACATTACTGGGTAGCCTGCCCAAATTTGTGTCCCTTGCTTCACTCTATTACAGAGATATACAGTCTTGCTGTAATGAAATGGAGATTGACATCCTAAATGCAAGCACTAGCAGACACCACGTACTGTGGAAGTAACCCATGGCTGAAGGAAAGGGAGGCTTAAATACTGCAGCTCCCCGCACTGATTTTTCCAGAGAATAAACATTAAAGATTACACAAACATCACGGCACCAAGTTACAGCTACCGTTCAGCAGATGCAGGATACCAGCCACAACCGTGTCATGCAACTTCCCAGGTACCAAAAAAGGGAAGCAAATAAGGAGTAGTATGGCATGCACCTAGCACAGCTCATGTCCAGCAACAAAATCTTCCCCTGCCTCCCCCGCACAGCAAAAGCAGAAAACAATAAAACAACATTAGGCAAGGCTGATAAAAAAAAAGTTACAGGGGACCAGGAGGACTCCTGAAGGTTGTTTGGGCGGAGGGAGGAGGCAGTTAACACCGAAGGCAGCAAGAAGTCGTTATACACAGCCCTTGTTTCTTAAGCGTATACAAGAACGGTTAATTAAGTTTCCATTCCCTGCTCCCAGTAGAAACCACAGCCCAATGTTTGCTTCAAGGCAAGCATGTTCAAAAAACCCACACAGACTTCAACAAGATGACTGATTATTGTGAATCCCACACTCGCAAGTCTCCGAAGCCCACGAGACACACCACCCATCCACCAAAGCCAGCAGTGTGTGACAAACAAGAGAAATGCCAGAACCTCCTTTCCAACATGGGCAAAGCTGTACAGTGCCTCTGCATATTTTCATTTCCTCTTTTTACCCGTTGTTCTTAAGTTTCGAGGGCTTAGATAATTTTTTCCAAGTGCTTTTCTACTCAAAGAAGTGCACGCTGTCTGGTCTTCTGTTACAAAGATACGGGCAAGGTGTACTTCTGAAATTATTTTTTAGTATTTTCAAATCAAGGAGATTCCAAATGCAACTCAAAACAAACTGAGTACACACTTGTCACCTCTTTTTACTTTGAAAACATATCTGAAAAATCTACATGTACATCAACTCATTATCATAAGACAATCAGCAGAGAGTTGAGCAAGAAGTAGAAGAGCAGAGCAATTTGTTCCCGTGCTCTCACTATTGTGAAGGGCAAAACCAATGACATCAGGTCACCCATTTCATTTCCTTATGAGAAATCTCAATCAACCGAAGCAGCTCACAGCTATCCTGAACTGGCACTAGGTGTGGCAGAGGGATCTTGTAAATGATGGGAGCACGTAAGCAGTTGATCACTTCTAGATAAAAAAATTAAACATTAAAAACCCACTTTGCTGCAGGAGGCATCAAAGAGGACCATTTCATTACAGAATGCAGCTGTTACCAAAAGGCAGCTCCCACTCTTTTGTCAAGTGCTTCGCTGCCTTTTGCCACCCAGCTAATTTAGCAGTTAAATCATTTAGGAAGGGAAGAACACCGCCACCACACAGGAAAGAAGAGACATGAAGCAGAGGAACCACCAAAAGGGAAGGATGCCAGCAGCAGATGAGGCATCTTTAGTAATGCTTACTCATAAAAATGGGCTGGCCTTTTTTCTAGACAGTTTTGCAACACAGAGGGAATAAACTTTCATAAAGAATGGTGTCAGCAATTTCAACATACCCTGGAAGCAGTGGCAAGTCATATACCAGAGCACTGTGTGGCTAATTAAGAACCCGAAGGTTGAAGTCAGTAGGACAGTTTCACTTCCCAAAGACGTCAGAGAGCAAGAAGAAATAGGCAGAACCACATAAACAATTAGAAGACATTTATCTTGAGCAGAATTGATACTGCACTGCAGTGCACAATCAATACCGTACAATCACGGAAGCACGCCAAGCCAAAGGCACAAAAGATGAGGAAATATCCAAACAGGGCACAGAGTCTGTGGCAGCCAAAACTCTGCACGGGCTACGGAGCATGACAGGACTTGGGTTAATCCATTCCTTAAGAGCAGAAGGCAGGCAGCAAATTCATGCAGCAGAGAGAGGAAGGAGGAGGAAACGTGGTCAAGCAATCAGTAAACTCTAATTTGGGCATCATTGTTTGGCCTGACCTAGCATAAAAGGAGAGAGTCAGGACAAACAGCTTTAGAGGAAGTTAAAATAATGACATCAGACTTACCAGAGCAAAGGCTCACAACTTGGTAGAAACAAAAAGAAGGAACTTTAGGAAAATCGCAAAGATCGATCTCTGGGTTTGTTACAGGCAAAAGGAAAGCCAGGCCACGCACACGACTGTAGCCTTTACCATCTTTTAGAGCTGGCCCTCACACTTAACTAAATTAAGGTTTGATGCTTAGCACGTAGAGGCTTGACTATACCACTGGCTAACAACCCTCGCTGAAAAAGAGCTAGATTAAACATATAAAGATGGCACTGACAGGCGACTTTCTAAAAACAGCAGTGACATTTCTACTTCAGCACTTGTTTGTGATCAAGTGCTCAGACTTTAACCACTAAGACTAAGAACAATTTTGTTAACAGGAACATATTTTTTGGCACAAGGAGATTAAGCAGTTTTTGCCTCGGTGAGACGCTCTGCATCTGCCAGCTCTGAACAATATGACATTCGCCTCTCCCAACAGCAGCTGAGCGGCGCATGCAGGACAGAAGAGCCTACCCCACAAGAAAGGAGTACACGGCTGTCCTCCCAGAAGAGTCAGCCCACATTCAACACCCCACTTATGGAAAAAAAAGGAGTAGCCGACTTACTGTTAACTGCAACCCATTCATTTAAGTCTTCGCCCTCTGGAAGCATAACGGCCATCCGGAGATTACCACTTCCAAGCGTGGCTTCGGCATGTTTTAGCAGCTCGTACTGGTGAGACCCCTCTGGAATATTCTTCTTTGGTTTGAAGGTTTTGGAAGAGCGACTACCACTGCGAAAGGGAGAGGAAGTATTTAGAGAACTTGTGGAAACGGAAGGGAAAAAGAAAGCAGCCGACAAGTCACACATAAGTACGGGGTTAACATTAAATACTTTCCCCACACCCACATTTTCATCTCAAAAAAGGATATTTAACAAAAACTGGAATGCAAAAGCAACAGGTGCTTTCACTTGTTGTTTTAAACCATTAAATGATTCTCCACTACCCTGCCTTCTCATCTGCTCACCCTACTGTTAAGCCAGCCGGACAACTGGGAACGCTCAGACTCCCTTCCGCCTCTCAGCAAGCTGTATCATGGGCAAGAGGAGACCAAAAATATTTCCTTCCCCAGAATTTGGACAGCCACATATCAAGGGTAGCAACCCAGCCAAACAGAAACATTATTTACGCCAAACAGTCAAGAAGCTTGTCACAGTAATTAAAGATACTATTTATTTAACAGAAAAACCATGTTCTTTCTGTAACACCCACCGTCATGAGACATGAAATGTCATCACACCTGCACAAGTGTAATAAGGAGGCAGGCACAGCTCGTTCAGACCCCTGTCTTTCCAAATCAGGTATGATGTGTTAAATAGTTACCGTCAATTCCTCAAAACCAACCTGCTATTACTTAGAAAAGCGTACTTTCTGCAGGCCTAGTTGATTCAGAATATTATCATAGAATCATAGAATCATCTAGGTTGGAAAAGACCTTTAAGATCATCCAGTCCAACCATTAACCTACACTACCAAGCCCACTCTAGACTAATCAAGGGTAGACCAGACTAAACCATATCCCGAAGTGCCACATCTACCCGTTTTTTAAACGCCTCCAGGGATGGTGACTCCCCCACCTCTCTGGGCAGCCTGTTCCAATGCCTGACCACCCTTTCCGTAAAGAAATTTTTCCTAATTTCCAGTCATATCTTAGCTACCAACACAAAGTAACTGTTACAGTACCTGGTATTGTTTAGGAACTTAGTTTTTAAAATACAGTTGCTCAAAAATACACTAACGCTTTAGCTGAAGACTGATACAATTCCACATTTTCCACAAGCTTTCTGTGTCATTTTCCCCTGGTTTCACAGGTTACAAACTTTTCAGTCCGCCACTTGGGCAAGAAATAACAATGAAAACTTTTACAAGTTACATTTAAATCATTTCCTTATCTATAATTTTGTTTGAAAAACATGGACTGACTTAGAAAAAAGTTTAGACATTTGAATTTTAAACGATGGCAGTAAGCCAGGATGGCACATTAACCCCTAACGTGTCAGAAACATGACATGGAAAATTAAATATTTGCAGGAAAGTGTCAAATGAGCCAATAATTGTGAATGGTTTAGCATATAAGCTGAGAAAAGATTTCCGTCAGAAAAGGAAAACTGAGCTCTGAACTCCAATGAAAGAAAGTGGAAAGATGTGAAACCCAGACAGCCTAATTTTCGTTGCAAATATTATCCAGTTCTCGTTTCTTTACATAAAAGACTGGGCCAATTTCTCACCATCTCTCTACAGGACCGAACAGAAATTTTTGTTAATGGGGCGAAAGGGTTCTCCCCAGCTCCCTAAATATTTAAACTGCACGTTTGAACACACAAGAGCTGTAGCTTATCTTTGGGGCAACGCTAGTGTAGTGACATCGTCACACAAAAACACTCTAAGAAACTTAATTCTGCATCTCATTTTCCCCACCATACCACAGCCAGCAACAGAAGATTAACCAAGCTCGCTCGCTTCTACAATCCTAAATGCCAACAGCTCTAGCAGAGACACAACGCGCGCCAAAGAACGCAACAAGCATTGTTCTTTCCAGAACACATAATGACAGGTCATCACCAACATGTCATTTGCCAGGCAGATGACTAAATTGCCTAAGAGTTCATTAAGTCTCAGTTAAAACCTGGACAAGTGCAGCAGCAGAAGAAAACATACTGAAACTGGAGATAAATAATGAGTTGCCCCAATTCTTTTGGGCCGATGACAACATCTTTGGGTATTGAACAGATCCCACAAGTCTGGCTGGTTAGAGATTTACATGGCCCTCATCCTATTCTGACTCTCCCAAGCTATGGAGGAGCAGCAGCATCCTTGCCCTCCGGACTAATCCTGTTTTCTAATCCAGCCAAAGCAGCACTTGGCTGGACTAACAGGGATTGTGGGGTGATGCAGTTGAACAGACCATGTACGCTCACACAGACACCAGAACAATACTAATGCAGTCAGCTACTAAATGCAACTCAGAGCCAAAAATAGGTAGAGGAAACGTATGCCTCCCATATATTCTGTAACAGGACACTTTGAACATGCACCCCGTCATTTGCATTTCACCCTAAGCAGGGATACCAGATTCAAATCTTAAATAAAATAATTGCCTCCCAGTGGGAGTGAGAAGCTATTGCGGCTCAGGGAGTTCCCTTCACCTCCCACCCCTCCAGCCACCTGCATTTGTTGCCAGGCCAAGTTCAAACCAACTCTGAAGAAAAAGCAACTTAAAAAAACAAAACAAAACAAAAACAAAACAAACCAACCACACAAACAAAATAAACCCCAAATCTTTTAACTGACTGCTTAAAGACCCAACTTTTTCTCTTCAGGAACATATCCACTTCATAGCCACTATGCCAACACAGCGGGTAAATATACAACTTGAAACATCTGGCAATTGCTTTGGTGTATGGCTACAGGGACAGCGCTGACGCAAGGTAATTCACAACAACTGAAGAGCAGGAGAGACTGGTATCGTTATCTTCCCACACGTGACAGCATAAGCAGAAGAGAAACAGCACATGCTAATAACAAGCACAGCACTTCCTAACTTGCTCACAAGATTTTGCTCTCGCTCCGTCGTAACGAAATGACGAGCAAAACCAACTGCTAATACTTTCATGAAAAGCAAGCCAAAGGTTTCCACAGGCTTACCACCACTCCAAAGCTCAGGTCATTCATTCATCAAAAATGAGAAAGGAAAATAAAAGAGAACCCTCCCCCCGGCCCCGCTTACGTAGAATCCCAATTCCTAAAGCCTACGTCCTCCTTTCACCACGTTTCAAAGCCTAACGCGCATCAGCTTCTCTTTCGCAATACTATCATTTTCATACATTGACAAAGACTGAAAAACTTCAGTGCTGCAACTAGTCGTGCCCAAGGCAAGATCTACAAGCTCATTAGAGAGACTACTACTGGGTGTGTGGAGCTCCCCGAGTGCGATGAGGAAAGCTGTGTCCAGACAGAAGGAGCCCTCACCAAGAGGACTCAGGTCGTGAAGGGCAGCACCCCACTTACAGCTTCAGCAGAAAAATCTTCGCTCAGGAGGAGAAGATGGTATAGAAAATTATGAAGCAGTAACTGGAAAAAGGTTATGAAATAACTAACCCAAGAAAGTGTTTGCATTTTAGCAAAAAGGGTAAGCCAACAGAAGGGATGAGGGTTCAAGAACAAGGCACAAGGAAAGCATGGTGAAGGAACTCCCTAAATAAAATCCTAGAATCAGAGAATCATTTAGGTTGGAAAAGACCTTTAAGATCATCAGTCCAACCATTAACCTACACTACCAAGTCCACACTAAACCAATCAAGGGTAGACTAGACTAAACCATGTCCCGAAGTGCCACCTCTGCCCATTTTTTGAACGCTTCCAGGGATGGGGACTCCACCACCTCAAATAGTCTAGTTTGAGAAAACTCTGGGTAGGAATTCACCATATCTACCCCACACTGTGAGCTTGCCAGATAACAAACTGAGTCCTTGCAGATCTGCTGAATACCCAGCAGAAATCCGCCATGGTCAAGGAAGCAGCACAACACTCTGGAAAATCATTAGGTATCACTTAGTCCCTGCTATCCTCTTCCCAGAAACAGGGAGTTCTTCCCATTAACTGGCAAAAGCTGTAACAAGAGGATACACGATGATTTTGTCCCGCCAACTATTCCAAATAAGCCATTCCCTCCTCCACTACCTTTCTGATCACCACTTCTCAAATTCAGCACAGCCATCCCAAGACAGCAGGAAATGGTTTCACACAAAAGGCAGGCAGGCATCCAAAGGGAAAAGTAGTTAGGATAAATGCAGGCTGCTAGTCGTCACGCGCTATGGAAATATCTGCAATTTTGGCAAGAAATTATCAGAATTCCGTGCATTTATGCAGGTCACTGTATGTGAAGCCCGTTAACTGCATGCAGGTCATACACTCCTTAATACAAACAAAAGTTCAGGGATTCAACAACCTAATACAGCTTCTCTAAGCCAAAAAAAACCCCTTAGAGGCCACGTTTGCTCTTGGGCAGCCTAGTTGTAAATGTTGCTGCAAACATTATTCCAACTGTCATCTTAGTTCGGAAGCTCTCCTGTTATTTAACCGAAAAACATCCTCATTTATTTATGCCTTCGCACCATCAGCTCCCCATGAGAACCCCTTCAAATGGTGACCTAAGTAATCCTGCTTCCTCCCTAAACCACGACCGCAGCAGCATCTTGTTCCTACTATCCCACATTACAATTCCCAACACTGAGCTGAAGGCATCTTTAAAAACCAAACCAAATAAATAATAATTTTTTTTCTATTATGTCAATCTGTTACATGTGACAGATTTTGGAAGTCTTCTTGTTCCAGGTCCATTTCCTCAACTCCTTGAGCATTCAGTGAAAAAAGTAACTTTCAAGAGTTCTGTCTGGTGGCCAACAATACACACAGCAATAGATGTCTTGATCAAGTATGACATTTTATTTTCACCTACATTCCATAGCAGAATTAGCTGTATCTGTGAGCCATTTCTCCCGAGATCTGCTCCGAGCTAGTAGGCAGCATGTGCCTTTCCCTGCTAAGAGTCTCTGACCTCTCCTTCAGTTTCAAAACATGACATTAATGCAGAAGTGAAAGGGGACAGAGAAACCCTCAATAACGCCACGCTGAAGATCCCATTTTCCTTGGACACAACAAGGTCATGAAATCAGGAACACGTTGCATCATTCCACTATTTGTCACAACCAATTTCTTATCTCCCAAGTAAGAACTGACTTCTCAAAAATTTCTTGCAATTCCAAGGACGTTTTGCTCCCTGCACTCCCACATCCAACATTTCTAACAAATTATGACCTTCTATTTTTATAGGTAAGTACAGCTACAGCAGTGCCAGATGCAGTTTGCCCTAGCACTAAATCAGGAGATGTCTTTAAAGCAATTGACTCACTGAGCCGGGATGAGTCTGGAAGCCACACCTCCGAGGCACAAAAAGCGCTTCCCACTGTCAGAATCCCACACGCCGCTTGGCCTCACAAAGACGTCACAACTTGCTTGTAAGCAAGATGACAAAATTTCCTCCAAAGCTGTGATTTTTATCTAGTCATCTGCTGACAGGGAGGGTTTTTAATGATGAGGATTCTGCAGGCTGTTCCGTCTTAGGTTAGCAAGATGATGCTTCCAGCAGAAAGGAAAATGTTCAGGCGTCCTGCTTACACCACACTTAACCAAGCTGCCTCAGCAGCCCACTTCAGCTTCAAATGCAGCGCTGGCACATCTTCTACAATCAAAGCAGCTAAATATCCAGCGTAAACTCTCGATACGCTTCTTGTTAACCGCAGGAAAGGAGCCGCTTAAACCTTCGCACTCCTGAAAGAAGCACTTTGGCTGACCCTGCTTAGACCTCCTCACGCCCAACTATTTGTGCACTGGAGTCTTTCAGTGGAGCTTTTTTTATCAATTTCCATCAAGTCTGTTGCATATCCAGGCAAACTTGAATTAAAACAAAGAAATTTAGGCTCCTTATGCATAAAACTTAAGACTTCACAGCCTGTTCTTACCAGAGAACCAACCTCAAGCTCTTACCTACTGCTGTGTCTAACACGGCCCAAACTGACAGGGAAAAATCCTTGTCCTCTATCTAGCGTGCTTCATGATCAAACATATGGGTGCAGATCGAAGCCCAAATCCTGCCTCTGCCCAGACTGCCAACCTATCCACTTCGCAGCAGCACCACAACCTAAACCACTGAAATATTGGCAGTTCTCCAAAGTCTTCCTCAAATTCCTCTTGAGTGAACAAAACCGAAGCAAGTTATCCCATAATTCACTACCAATTCATTACAGCATCTTGAACTAATGCAGTACTTACAGTACCCCATTACGATGCCATTGGCAAAATGAAAGAAAAGACGCCACCCTGGAGAAGATGTGAGAATCCAAAACCCTTTCTTCACCCCCCCCCCCCACCCCCCCCCCCCCCCCGCACACCTACTTGCACACCACATACCAAACTGACATGTTTTACAAGAAATTAAGATTTTATTTTAAAATATCACAAGCATTCAACTTCCATGGAAAGTATAGACCACTGCTCCTCCAATCTGTTTCAGGCTACCTGTAGGCTCAAGAACACAGTGCGGCAATTACCGTAAAATCATTTCATACGGGGTTCACCAGTGGACTGTTTCATCAAACACTGCAAAGGACAGAAACCTCCCCTGGGGAAAAATAAATAGAAAACACGGCAGCGGCACCATTTTCAGGATACACCTGCCACCTATATTCTTCTAACTCGTACATAATGCTGAGACGGTGGATCATCATCTTTCTTTCTTTCTTTCCTCGAGGGAAAATGCAAGTAACTAACTTCTGCAAGTATAGCTGTACCGCTCAGTGCCTCCCAAAAGTGTTCAACACCATGGTCTGACTGAAATCAGCCTTTCAAAATACTTGGAATTGCTCAAAGAGTTTCTGAAAAAGCCTAACTCAAGACAGTACACAGAACATGTACCTGCGGCATGGAAACTTTTCGCATTTCAACTCCTGCTTTTTCATCTTCAAAGGCCTTTGCAAGCATTAATTAATCCTCACAAAGTACCTTTGAAGTGGGCATCATTAGCGTCTCGTTAGACACAGGGAAACTGAGGCAGAGACTCATTGCCAAAGGCCACTGAGTAAATTTATCGTCAAAGTCCCCAAGTTTTAGTTCTGTACCTCCTTGCCTCCCTTCTCCTGCTGCACCTCTTTTTAAACCCCAATACACAGAAACACTGTAAGGCAAGAACCAAATCCCAGAAAAGCAAACATTTCAAGCCTTCAAACAATAATATGGCACTCCAAATGATAACATCCTGCTAAGAACTGACACATCAGAGTATGATCACGGTAGTTTCCAATAGCCAACATGTCAAAATAGAAATTAAAACAAAAGCTCAAGCTACTTTTCGGAAATCAAATCAGTAGTTGCAGCATTTAAACACGTTTTCCCTGTGACAATCACAGCATCAGAAGGGCAGCAGGTGAAATTAAGTCGTACATGTTCAAAATCTGCACTGACAAGATTTAACTTGAGCATTTCTATTTATAAAACCCAGTAGTCACAACATTGCTGTTCTGAAGAGAGATGGTGTGCAAGCCAGGCATTACTTTCTTCAGCTCTTACAATACCAAAAAGCCAATTATCTTCCAGTCAAAGTCCCACTCATTAAAATAAGCCTGTCTCAATCAGTTCACTTGAATTTGGAGGTAATAAATCCAATGCAAGAATTCTGGAAGCAAGCATTCCACAACCTCACGTTCCTGTGACGTACCATGCAGCCGGCCTAAAGACAAATAAAGTAACCACCAACTTGGGACAGAGAAAGACGGCCAAGAAAGCTTCAACCCCATGCTGAGAGGTTACGTACAGCTGCAATGGGCCAGAGAAAGGAGCGCTTCTGCCAGGCTCGGGGCAGGATGAGAAACCCCACAGCCCAAGCTATTCAAGAGCTATAGGCAATTTTGCAAATGCTGTTCTACTCCCCAATGTTAGTGCCCATGAAGATGACTCTGAGACCCCTTGAGCAGAGCAGGTTAACGGTTTGAAATGAGACATGGTGCTATCGGGACAGCCAACTCGAATCCAGAAGACCGAACTGCTACGGGACAATACAATACTGGGTTACAACTCAACATTAAGAGGTATTTGAAGGCTGTTCGACACGCTCCGAGAGGTAAAAGCCAGCCAGCATACGGGTTAAGTAGAGACTCTAAGTGCACAAGCTGATAGCTCCCACCCTGAAAAAAAGTCCCTCTGTGTAAATTCTTCAGATACAGTCACTGTATTATTCTGAACACTAAAAAAAGCAACATGCTTCTAAAGAGCACTCCCATCAAACAAAAATAACTTTCACAAACATTAAGCTGTAAAAAGTATAATTCTCTTCACATGGAGGGAAACACAGGCTCTGCCAAGATCACTAAGCAAATCAAAGCAGCCCATCTGGGAAGCAGTTAAGAGCTGCCAAGTCCTTACACAACATAGCTGCTCTCCCAAAAGGTAAAGCAGTGGTTAGAAAGCAATTCCAGGCCCAGGGTTTTTGTTTTGCTTTGTTTCTGTTTGGTTTGTTTTTTTTTTTTTTTCCAGGAAGAATCAGTTGCACTGACTTGAAAAATTTCCACAGACATGGTCATTCCTATAGAAACAGAATACATGTTGTTTATTGTTTATACACTCTATTGTAGGAAACAGTAACTGAAAATACCTAGATCAATGGCACACAGCTGAAGTTGCGCAGTGTAACTAGTATAAGAATAACCTGTCCACTACACCTAGGTAAGTCCTTGAAATTAGAAATGTCAGAGTTAAACATGGTGAAAGTAGGGGTGCCTAAGAAATGACTCTTCCCAAAGCTAACACTGCACTTGGTAACCCAGAGGCCTCCCCTTTATACGGAATGTCTTTGTGAGATTAACTCACCTACTGCCTGCCCAAGCCACAGCCAGTTGCCAAGGCTACAAAAGACCCGGGCCACGCTTCAGAACCCAAGGAGGAGTTGAAGCCAAGTCACTCCTTTCCAGATTTCAGCATGCTCCTTCTGCAGCACTGTCATTAGGAAAGCCGCGTGGAGCATCTTCAGGAATAAGTACTTGAGCCTGCCAAAGTAATAATATGGCTTCCAGACCTTTCTGTGCAAACCCATCCCCATCATATTCCTACAGCAGCTCCCACTTGCTCCAGAACAGGACCGCTTCCTACGCTAAGCTGTCCTTTCAGTCGCCTGACCCCCTGTTGCAAGGCAGGGAGCTTGCTTTCCGCCTCCCGGTGTCCTGGTTTCGGCTGGGATAGAGTTAATTTTCTTCTTAGTAGCAGGCACAGTGCCGTGTTTTGGATTTAGGAGGAGGAGAATGCTGATAACACGCTGATGGTTTAGTTGTTGCTCAGCACTGCTGATGCCAGTCAAGGACTTTTCAGCTTCCCATGCTCTGCCAGGGGCACAAGAAGCTGGGAGGGGGCACAGCCAGAAGAGTTGATCCCAACTGCCCCAAGGGCCATTCCATACCATACGGCGTCATGGGCAGTATAGAAACTGGGGGGGGGTTGGCCGGGGAGCAGCAATCGCTGCTCGGGAACTGGCTGGGCATCGGTCGGCGGGTGGGGAGCAATTGCATTGGGCATCACTTGCTTTGGATATTATTACTATATTGTTATTATCTTTATTTTACCTTATTTTATTTCCATTATTAAACTGTTCTTATCTCACCCCAGGAGTGTTTCTCACTCTCACTCTGATTCTCTCCCCCATCCTATTGGGGCAGGGGCAGTGAGCGAGCGGCTGCGTGGTGCTGAGCTGCTGGCGGGGGCCAAACCCCGATGCCCGGTGACAGGCTCCCCCAGGCGCAGGCTGGCGAGGGGGCCCAGCCGTACCTTCCCCGTGGCCAGGCGCCCGGCGGTGGGTCGGGGAGAGCGGCTCCAGCTCCTGCCCTGGCCAAAGGCCTCCCCGGGGGGGCAGGCAGGCCCTGCTCCGCTCGGGTCCCCTCCGTGCAGGCGCTTCTGCTGAGCACAGCGAAGCTGCCCACGGCAGCTGCTTCCCCACAGATCTCTGTGGCAGTTTTTTCCCTAAAAGCCCCAGGTCCTTGAGCTTAGCAGCTTAACGAGAAATTCAGATTTAAAAATAAATCCCAAGGTAAGAGATACAAAACACAACCTTCTACAAAAGGCAGGGGGGCCTTTCAGAAGAGAAAGGAAGGTTTTTCAAACCTTTGGCTTAGTTTTAAACACCATTACTTTAAGTACTGAACACCACACTTAAGAAAAAAAGCCACCAGCAAACATGAATCAAAAAGTTTCCTCATCTAAAAAAAAAAAAAAAAAAAAGTATCACAGACCAGTGGAATTTACAACAATGTCCTTATCTTTCAGCACACAGAATTGACAACGATGGCAATACAACATAGGTTATTTCCAAAAGAAGAGCTTCTTCAGATGTCTGGAAATGGAATAAATACAAATCCAGACAAAGCCCCAGATCCCACCTTTTTTTCTTTTCAGTGAAACACTGTTACCCATCCTTCCTCATCCCACCCGTATTCTTTGCTACACTATGGAGTAAGTTCAATTTTCCGTAGGTTTTTCAATCTGAACGCGCTTCTCAAGGGATACAGTGACTGTTATCACTATAACTGATTTGAACTATGCCTCCTTCTACCAAAGTAGTGACAGCAAAATAGGTATTTTGATGAGATGTTTTAATTCTCTACCCATCAAGGCAGGGACTAACATCTGGCTTCCCCTTTTCAGAAAAATAGCAGTCTTCATAGACTGAAGTTCTACACAGGATGGTATGAGAGGAGGCAGATGAAGTCATCATCTCATCAATAGCTTTTCAAAAATACAGGAATCATTACACACAAGACTCTGCATGTTAAAAGAGCAGAAGTTGATCTGATGATTCACATCCAGTAAGGAGAAAGTTATTTAAGGTAGCCCTAAGGAACAGTTTTGCTTTTGCTTGTCCCAACCATCACCACCCAGTGCTGAAAGCTGTCATAACATGTACACGTCCACATTCTTAAAATACATTTTTTTCTTCTATACTTCTACACATACACATCTTAGAGTCGGTGAAATCAAGCAAATGCGGGATTCATCCAGCAGAAGTCAGCTGCTCTTAAGCGCACCGGAACACGGCTGAAGACAAACTTTTGCTGGCTGAGCTATGACTAGGGGACAGGTGAGCGGCCCTTGGAAAGGGGCCATTTAACTCTTCCCTCTGACACACGGCCTCGCTCGCCCTGCGGCGGCGGCACGCTTGCTGCCAAATCCACAAAGATGTTAGGTGGCCACAGACCGTTTTCTAGCCGAGCCAGTCACCTACGCTTCGCCGCGTCTCTCCGCCTCCGTTTTTCCGTCTGCGAGCTCAGAATGTGCCTGTAAACAAGGGGAACGTGCTATGCTACAACCCCCGCGTCTACTACAACCCCGCCCGTGTAGGTGGCAATGGTGTTCCTGCTGTTTACCCGGTTGGATGCAACCCTTCTCCCAAATAATCACAGCTCCTAATGCAAGGAACAAGCAAGCGTCCAGAACACCATCCCGCAACCAGGAAATCATTATCGGTTTGCTATGCTCACACGCAAAATAAATTCCCTTGTTTTGTTTACAACATGTTCGTTTAATACACTTTCCTCTCGTGGAGAATCCTCAAAATAAACAAAGCAAGTCACAATTGCCCTCACTGGATACTACCAGAGCTCTGTCTGTGCGCTCAAAACCACAATTAAACTAATTCCCAGAGCAGCCAAGAGTCGCGGAAGTGACTCAACTTCTCAAGCGTTGTCCTCTGTAGGACTAACAGCAGCGCTGGGCAATGCAAGGAGAGGGGTGGGCCAGAGATACAAGAAGTATACAAAAGTATCCATCAGAGAAAAACTTAGATGAAAAAAGAAAGAAGTATACTTTCAGCCAAGCATGCCCCATTGATCTGCAGAGACCACCAGGCAGGCGTGCAGACAGCAGAGGAACTGCAACGTGTTCATGGTGCAAAATCTGCAGCCTCCCGAAAGGCTCGCTCTGCATGTCTTACGAACATCACTGCACTGCTGCTCCCAAGTTTCTCCACAGACTTTTTCAAGAGCTTTAAGACCACCAAACACCACCTGAAACAAGTTTTCACTCCAATTTACAAGAAAGAAGCTTTTAGCAGAGACCCAGGTATCTCCACATGTTCTCCTCTGACATCCATTTGAAATCTTGTCACATGAGAGGAATCAAGATTATCCAGAATGTTTTGCTGCACGCTCCCAGGTATCTGCTGACTACCCCGAGGCGAACGCAACGCTGTCTTCACTCACAAGATTTCAGCCTTATTACAAACAGAAGTCAGATTTTTAAGAAAGCTGAGGACTGGTCTTGGCTGTTCTGTTGGGTTCTTTCAATCAGATCCAGATTCCTCAACTATTTTAGTACTAACGTTTACCGGGTACGTACACACACATCATGGAACTGCAGGGCATAATCAAAACCAGATTTATTTCTACAGATTCTAATACCCCAATAATCAGGTACTACTTCTTTAAAAGAGCCGGCTACTAGCAGCTTTGAAGAAGGTAAACACAAAGTATTCCTTCCACTCCAACTGCTTTGTTTTTTCCTACAGACCACTGAGATGGCGTTCAGTATCTTTACCATTTCAGACACCAATTAAGCTCTCTGCCAAATAAATAGCACTATTTTCTCACTAATGTTCCCCTCTTTTCTCAGGAAACCCTTATTTCTGTCAATTAGCACCAGCTCACTTAAAAGGGAGGGCACAGCACGAATTCAAACAGAAGTTTGAACTTCACCAAGTTATGCTTCAAAGTTTGATTTCCAGGAAGGTTCAAACCTCAGTTTACTGCATGAATGTACCTAATAAATCATTCAGGAGACATAACTACACTTCTTTTCTAAAACCTACCCTTTCCCATACATAAAACTTGGCATTAAAAAGCCATTTGAACACTTATTTCTGCTGTACGTGAATGTATGGCGTGTTTTCCTTTGAAGAAAGAGGACTCAATCAAGCTGTAAATAGCAGACTACTAAAAGCAGCTGGAAAGGCTGCTGAAAAGGATGCCGTACGTACCCTGCAGCAAGGGCTGCTGGAGGAGAACTCACGCCACAGAGAACGCAGTTCTGCCCTGTGGCAAGCAAATTCAGAAACAGCATCAAATGCCTGCGATGAAAGATAACATAGCATTTGTTAAGAAAAGCATACCTACGCGCTCCATACCCATCGGAACCTGCAGAAAGGCTCAACCCTGCAAAGTTTGCAGTCCAAACCGTCTCAGATGGTCTCCCTCCAATTTGCTACACGCATAATGAAGACACAGACCCCAGAGCAAATGCAGGAAGAACATTTGTGTATTTTTGAGAAATTCTTAAAACCTGTCACTCGGATGTTTCCAAGAAAATGCTATGTTCTAAAGGAAAACAATTACACAGAGGGAAAATGCTTGGTAACACATGTGGGAGTGAGGATGACACAGCACATGTTATGCAGATGCACGGAAACATGAAAAGCAGTAACAGACAACTCGAACGTCATGTAGAGCATAAGGGAATGGAACAATTTTTTTGTTTGTTTTTAAGAGGCAAGCAATAACATTCGAGTCCTGGCCTGGCAGTCAAAGTGAGTACCAACAGGAGAGGGAAATAAATCAACCACAGAATAGGAGCATCCACAGATGATCAGAAATCAAAAGTAGAAAGTAGCATTACGCATGCAACTCAGCAAATTATAAAAGACATGTAAGGAAATATATACAGCTACAAGTCTGGGTTATGTCTTTCAATAACACAGCTGATTGCGTTTAAAGAAAAGATACTGGAAACTTTAATAAAGAAAGAAGGTTTACTAAACCATTTAACTAGGCATCAAGGAGTTCAAGATCTTTCAAAGAGTAACGTGAAGTGGCCTGGAGAGCTGCAGCTTGCCTCGGGCAGCCTCACACACTGCCAGTCCCAAAAAGCATCATCCGGCTTCTGGGGCAGGAGGAAGAGGAGGGCATGTCAAATCAGTAAAGCAGGCAATTAACGGTATTTGCCTACCTGTGATTTCTTTACTGTAGTACTTTTTCAATTTCATAAAACAGGGACAAAAGTGTCCCATACAAAAAGGGATACGCTACTTCCCACAGCAAACTGTTCCTCCTGCTACAGAGGTTCCCTTACATTCAGCTAAATTCTCTTTATGTCTTTACATTACTAACACGCTCTGCATCTTAAACCGTATCTGCTGGTAACGCTCACACCCTTTAAATACATTTAAGCAAGTAGGAAGCAGAGCTCTTCAGAAAGCTATCTACAAGCCGTTGAGGATGACAAATTGCAGCAATAAAAGCTTGGCTCTAGTATCAAATTAGATCCTTACTTATACACCAAATATAGTGCTTGGAGAACATGCCTCAGAACATGGATGGTTTCCCAAAATGCTGATCAGTGCTTTTGAAAACCAATGCTTTATGAATGACTAAAGCAAATCTAGTCATAAAACCTAAGAAATCACAGCAGGGCATTAAAAAAAAAAAAAACAAACCCAAACCAAAAAAACCAACCAAACTAACTAAAGAGTTTAAGACAGTCTTCAAACCTTTTAAACACAATAAAAAGAACAATCTGTTAATGTGTTTAGGAAAAAGGCAAAATTAAAACAGGAGAGACTTAACTAAATTTTAATGGGTGAGGAGTCCCTTTAGCACTTTATGAAAGGCTGTCTTCTTATAACTCCCTTGCAAAACAGGCTGATGATATGAACGTGGCAAATGAGAAATACTCGGCAACTTCCCAACAGAAAACTTCAAAAAATATACATAAAATCACACTTACAGTTTGATTAATAGGCTAAAGGGGGTCTGAAATCGGGAAGTAACAGAACAATCATTAGAGGCAAGAAATAACGCAGAGAACAACAGGAAGAAGAAAGGGACAGGAGGCAGTAATGAATGATCTAACAGCTTTCCAAAAATACACCGCATTATCTCATCACCAAGCATTTCTTACACATCCCCCATATTTAATACCTTCTCATAGGTGCTGTGAGTAAACATCTTCAGTAAGATTTGCTTAGGTCTTGCAAAGTATCGTATCAGGAAAATCCACCTGTCTGAAGCATCTGAGGGGGAACAATAGCTCCTACATACACAGGAGAACATTACTTTTTAAATTATTTACGCTTGTGCCTCTGACAGTTGAGTCAGTTTAACTGTTCTATGGTGAATTTAAACATACAGGTTTTTCCTCTTGTACACTGCAGCAAGAAATTTTAAGATGAGCTGTCAACCACAGAATTTAATAACAGGACATTAGAGACACTGGGTTTTTTTGTACAAGTTACACTTCAGCATCAGAAAAAACAGTATTTTGTTGCCACAAACTATGACAAGTAAAAGACACAGTAATGCCATTTTGATTCCTAGATCTCGAACACTCAGCAAGTCCCTAAAACAATTACTCCATTCAAGCAAAACCAGGACCGTGCTACTGAAGCTGGTAAAAACACAATTAAAATACCAGCTAGCAAAACAAAATATGGGTTATTTTATTAAGGTCAACATAGGAAACCCACCCAATCATGATTTGGGTTGAAATTATTTCTGTATCAAAAAACAGACGTCTCAATTTTTAGCAGAAGAGGAATTTACCAAAGCTTACTTAAGCTCCTTTATTCTCTCCGTGAAAAAGAGAGGCATTAGACTTGCGATAAAGACAACAAATCGGGCATTATGAGTTCTTATCTGCAAGATACTCTTCTTCACTGAGGAAGGGATTAAGATTTTGTACGTCAGGGCTGCTCATATCTCTAGGACACGAGCAATTAACTCTGGAGGTAAGCTACCAAATTTAAAGACAAAGTGCAACGACAGACAACCAAAAAAAAAAAAAAAAGCCAAGTATGTGGAAAAGCAGCAAACTTCAAATAAAACTCAACTGAAATATGGGTAGGATCACAGGAGGTATGTAAGAATAACAAAAGGAATGGATTCCTGCCAAGGAACAGCTGTGAACTGGAGAAGGAAGAAAGGAAGAGAGGAGAGGTTGAACAAGATAGAAGTGTCTTCACAAAAAAAAAAAAAAAAAAAAAAAACCAACCACACACAACACCAACAGAAGGAATGTTGGGACAAGAAGCAAAGGTCGCAGTTGGGTTTCAAGATGAATAGGAAAAGACTGAACAAAGGAAGAAAGACCATTTACATTTCCAAGTTATATCAGAGCGACTGAAGTCAATATTTTGAAGGGCAAGGCCTAAATGGACCAAAAAGCTGTACCTTATCCTTAGCTTTCTCCTGAAGAAAAACAGAAAAAAATGCAAGAGAAGAGCGAATGAATTCACTTGAAGTATTGCTTTTAAAGTTTCAAAATACATTTGCAAGGAAAAAAAACCTACTGTTACCTTCATCAATTCACCAGGGGGGACTGTCTTTTTCTTAACACAAAATTACCATCTCATATGCATTAATTTACTGTCTGCTGACTCAGGCTACATATTTGAAACGGAAAGCAAAGACTTTAATTACACCAAAGATGTCCAAGATGCGCAACACATTTTACTACACTGCACAAAACTGGGTATCAGGTCATGGAAGGTGTACACCTACTAAGCTAACTAAGAAGTCATTTCAAACTTACTAGCAAAGAACCCAGTTAAGCTGCACGGATACATGCCCCCTAATTCCCTTCTTTCAAATCCCTTCCCCAAAATCTTGACCCAGGCGGCAGCGCCCTGGGAAAGCATTCGACAGATCCACATGCAGACTAACCAGCACGCTGGCTTTGGGAAATTATTTGAAAAATCCTAACATGAACTTACTTTATGATCCGCTTTAAACTGATCCAGAAAAGCTGCACACGCATGGTTTTAGATAACCTAGTCAGAATGTACTGTAACTCTGGAGGGAAACTTATAGCACCCTGCTCAGTTTTAAAATTCAGTGTATTTCCTTCCAGAAGAGGTAAATGCAATTTATGTCTTCCTCTCGAAGAGAGCCCCCTGAAAACTTAAGTATTTTTCTTGCCCTTAGTTGTCTCACAGAGACTCCGCAAAGAACCTTTCCCGTTCTTCCTCCCAAACGCTTTCAGCATTGCTCACTTTTTGACCTTCCTACAACACAGCATGGTCCTTCACACCAGTAGAAACACGTCCATCACAGCCTCTCTTCAGTAACATTCACGTACCACGCAGCAGGTGGAGTTACAATACCAACAGGCAACACTACACTAGTGCCACAGAAGTGCTACCGAAGTGAAAGGGAAGGACACGCCACGTTTTAAAATGCAACGCACACAGAGATGACAAAGCAAAACACTGGATCCTGATAGTCCCACGTCATGAAATTTACAGGCTAGAAAAATTTTAGGAAGTCTGTGAAAAGCAATGAAGTTGTATTCAGTTATAGCTGAAAACAGATTCTACAGCATTTGAATATATAACCCACAATGTCCCTCTGTGTACTTTAAGGGGGGGGAACAAAAAAAAAAAGACAAAAAACAAACAGCAAGTTCATTGTAGCTCGACTCATATTAATATGAAGTGGCCTAGTTTACACATGCTAAAAGCATCGCAAAGCATATCCTGTGGTTTAGGTTGATTTGTGGGTCAATGGCTTATTGATAGCTTTGGCAGCAATTATCTTTCTTCTTGCTTACTACGGAAGACTTAAAGTGGCATAATTAAATGCAGCTATTTACTTCTGTAAGTAAAACAAGCAGCTTCATTCTGTCAGCCTTGGGCACGAAAACATATTACCACACTCGCAACTCTTAAGCCACCCCTCAGTGGACAAATGCTTCTAATATTTTATCCTTTTCCAAACCCCAAAAAGAAGTCTATATATCTCTCAGGACACATACAGTGTAAGATGTAACTGTGACCCCTGCGCTGTCCTGACCGTGTCGCCACAAAGAGATCCTAAATCCAAAGACCTGACAGAAAAATCCCAAATGCTTTTGAGACCTTTTCAAGATTAAAAACCAAGCCACTCTACACATGCACAAATCCTCCCCTGAAAGCCATCCTTCTTCCACCGCTATTCTCCTCTGACAAATGTAAATAGCTTATGGCATAGGTTCACTTACACTGCAAAGACAAAGAGAGAAGGACAAACAAGGGAAAACAATTGTGGCATAAAAGCAAATAATTAGGAAGCAATTAAGACCAGCCATCACTGCGATGTAGTAAACACAACTTTCACACTGAACAATGCCTTTCTTCGTATGTTTTTTCCATATTTATGTAATGCTCCTATACTGAGAAGGAGGCATCTAAGAACCTTCACAAGTGCCAATCGCTCAATTTATCAATTGCATGTTCCCCGAAACAGAGTATTGGCAGCAAAAGTTGGCTTTTTTTTTTTTTTTTTTTTTTTTTCCCCTCCCCAAATACAATTCCAAGCTCAGACATCTTACAGCCTGAACCGGTCTGCACAGCTCACTCATTCTGAGGCAGACTCGTTCTTTCTGAAATAAAAGCCAGGCTGCAGCATAAACTCAGCTTCGCAGCCCTCTGCCTCCAACCTTACCGATAAGGCAGCAGCACTCATTTCATTGCCGGCTACAGTTATTTCCATTTCACCGTACGCAAATTTGATCAGCTACTTCTTGAGAGTGTACGCTTGTTCACCACAACAAGCAGGCATTTCACCAAACTCACCAAGGAAGAACAAAGTCAGCGATGGGGGAACGGCAAGAACTCAGCTACCTAAACAGGTAGTAACGCACACAGCAAGCCAAATGAAGTTTGAAGGACAGGGTTGGTGCCACTGCTAAGTTATTCGATTGCCAGTTTGCACAGAAAAAGAAGCTTCCTCCTCCTCCCTGTCTTTTGCCATGTCCAGACACTCCTGCTGCTTCCATTATTCCGACACCATCCCTCTTGTCACTACACAATGACGCCAAGGAACTACATTAGCAAAAAACTAATCCCACCGAAAAGGCATTAATAGTTTTCTGCTGCATCTTCTTCAACCAGCTCATTAGAAGGATGAGAAATGCCTCGGTGAGCTTAACCCTATCAGCAAACTGCACCCTAACAAACAGTTTTGGGGTCTTTGGGGAAGATAAATGAGGAGGGAAGCAGAGGGACAAGCACTTTAATGGGCCTTTTTCAAGAGACTTTGAGAACTGTAAAATGACTTGTACCACAGGCAGCACAAGGGGCAACATGAACACCTCTGCCTAAGTTTGTTGTTGCCGTGGTTTCCGGAAGCTTTCTGTTCCTTGGTGCTCCCTTCCTTGAAAGCAAAACCAGCTGCCAGCCAAGGAGCAAATCTTTTGACAGCAGGCATTTCAAAACAGGCATTAAACACACAGTTAACACTGTAAGTGAAGTGACATGCTTCAACAACAGTAAATACAAATTTCGGCTAAAAGCAGATACTCCCACAGCCAATCATTCAATGAATCATAGAATCACTTAGGTTGGAAAAGACCCTTAAGATCAGTGAGTCCAACCGTTAACCTAACACTACCGATGAAATCTATAAGCAGCTTAAAAAAAAAAAAAAAAAAAAGAGGGGGGGGAAAAAACCAGTTTACTTTCTGTGAAGTTCATTGTCCGAGCTGATTCCATATAAACTCTACCTCCAAGGAAACCTTTTGCTTTCCTTAAAATTACCGTTACCGAGGCTTAATAAAAAAAAAAAAAAATATTTAAAACATTGGCAATAACTTGGCAGTTCTCTCTCAAATTAACTCATGGGCAAACTCAAGAGACTTTTCATTCCTGGTACTCTTCCAAAAAAAAAAAAAAACCCCAAAAAAAAACCCCACCAGAACTGAACACATCACTAATGGTAGTGGTTAAACAACAGATTGTGCAGGAAGGTAACACATTCACGTGTCGAGAGCCTCTACTCTGATGTCTGTGCTAGGAACACAGCCTGCACTGTAGCATCACACTAATCGAGCAAAAACTGAAGAAAACCAGTACATTAAAATACAGGGAGAAAAGTATCTGAATGTTCGATAAGCATGTACTTCCCATTTCTAACAGTTTGAAAGTGCCTACATATTGATTTACAATGACCAAAATTCCAGTTTAGTCGTGCCTAACAATCTTCTGTGGGAGCACTCGATAAAGAGGAGATAAACACCACATTTCCAACTTTTAACTACACAAGGATCGCTCACTAAGCGCTGGGCTGCTCTGCAGCTGGAGTAAGCTGAAAAACACTGCCCAGTTTAGAAACGGCTTTCATTTGGTAAGTAACAGCAACTCAACACCTAAGAAAGCTGAGGAAGGGGAAACAACAAATAGCCATGATGTTCTTCAACAGCAGGAGCAGACTGAGAAATCAGGAAGGCCACAATGCTTGTCAATCTGGAAACAAACACACCAGCTCTGATTTTGGTATTACTCTGCAAGAGATTGAAAGGGAAAAAAGTCATGTCCCACTGCACCTTCTGCCCATACCTATAGACACAAACTGTGATTTTTAACTAGATTTTTTCAAACAATGAACCCACGCGCACCATCAGAAGCGGCTGCTAGGCTCCGCTGTGCTGCATAACATGACAGAGAAGAGCACAGCTTTCCCTCAATTTAGTTTACAAGTCAGCTTTGCAATGTCATAAACACATGTGCCCCAAACAACAGCTACTCGTCCTCACCCTTAACTTGCTGTTTCCACCAGCTCCTAGTCTTTCAAAGTCTCATCAGTTACGACCAATTACATGAATCTTATTTTCCAAAAATATATGCTGAGAAGTATTCACCAATACATAGATGGCTTTTTTTTTTTTAAGAAAACACAATTTCAAGACTTCAGTAATAAAAGCGAATCTTTTCCTTTTAAAAATAAATGGTTTTCATCTAGCTTCTTTTTTATGTAAGTTTTGCCAGCGTAGGATAACACAAGCATGTTACCATATGGCACGCCTACCAGAACTATCTTTAATTTTTTTCCTTGGAGATGTAAGCTGAAGTACCTGCAATTGGGCTGTAATTTCCTTTTAGAGAGAACTTACCAAGCTGAATTTTTTTTTTTTTTGGAACTGAAGATATTTTCAAGTTCAATTCCCATTTTTTAATTTTTTTTAAAGATTCAGGATAACCTATTCAGCCACTGGAGAGGTTTATAAAGTCTTTTCAGAAAGGAAGAAACAGATCAGAGGGAGAAAATAGTGGCACTGAAAATAACAATTGCTGTCAAAACCGAGCTGGATTAATTCACTGACTCGTCTCACAAAACAGCCTTTTTATAGCGTTACCCATAACGAGAGAAGACAATGGTTTCCCTTGATTTCTCCCCCCCCCCCAAACGTAGCTTTATATGTCACTGGCCCTAGCAACAGCAAAGAATAGCAATGGATTTGTCAGCGGACACGGCCCGTGCAACGGGCCCGTGAGGGGGGCCCCAAGCACCCTGTGTTACCCAAGCACAATCGCCCTGTTATTTGACATCAGGCAAGTCTGCAAGCAGAACACGGCCTTTGATACCAGACTGGAGTGTCAAACTGACAAACTCCAGCCAAGTTAGCGATGAGAAACCTGCGTGACAGGTTCACCGCAATTTAGAACACGTTTCCAGCCTAAGCGCGCAAGGACAGTCCTCATCTGCCGCGTCTTTAAGGCGAGTTCAAAATTGTGACTCGGTTCACAAAAAGACAACAGCATCACTGATGCGGAGAAAACAGCACGGACGAACAATCAATTTTGCTACCTCAACGCCAAGGAAACACTGGGTGAAAAAGGGGGTGAAAAAGCGCTACGAAAAACTATGTCAAAAGCACCGTGAAAATGTGGGGGGTTTGCAGCTCAAAATACAAGTTTGTACTACTAAATCTGTAAAAGTGTAAAGATATCCAAGCACTATCTTTGAATACCTCTATTGAGTTAACGTGAAATTGAAGTTTGACAAAAGGTGAGGCTAACTTTCTGGATACTTTTAAAAAAAAAAAAAAAAGAAAAAACAAACAAAACTTAACTACTTGCCAGTAACATAGAAAGTTTCCCTAGTCTCCCTGAGGCCTACAAGGCATATTTTAAATTTTTTTTTTTTAAATCCATTTCTAGGCTGCAGATGAGCAAGTTAGGTACCGTCTACAACACTCTGCCAACAAGAGCCAAACACAACTTTGCCAACATTTCTAGCTTTGCCTTGCAATAACTTCAGTTTCCATTTCTATATCTCATCCAGCAGAACCACTTGAACCAATGGAGGTGAGGGTAAAGGTTTGCTTTCCTAGGTTTCAGAAGGGTCTGGAAAAAGAAATAAGCATCTCATTATTGCCTGTGACAGAGGGTGGAGGGTTTCACGCTTTTCCGTTACCGGTTAGCCAAATGCCACGGAGAAGGAGGCTCTCTAATTTGCAAACCAGACTCCCAGGACACCACCGTACTCGAAACCCTGTCCCCCCTTCTCCGTCGCAGCAGCTGAGAATTATTGAAGGAGGGGGACAGCTGGGCTTCTCATTAGGAGCACTGCGCCTGAATCCACGGGCTGCCATTTGTACCCACCTCCCGTTCGCAGCTTCCACCCTGCAGCTCGTAGGTGTCTTTCAAAAAAATCTCTCTTGGGGTAAGGCAGCACCGGCGCAAGCTGGTTTGGTACGGCGGAGTTAAAAGATAAACGCAATGGAGAGATTTAGAAGGAAGCCGGCGTCGCTGTTATTTGTCTCCCTGAGAACACAACTTACTAGAACACTCCAGTTCCCCAGATAAAGTCTCTTCTCTAAAAGCAGGCTACATATACATCTGTTGGTTATCAATATAAGCCTTTAACAACTGTCAGATATTATGGCAACGGTCCCACTAACTGCTCGCACGTTAACCCTGAGCGTGCAAGAACGCTCAGCGAAGGCCTGAATGGAGCTCGGCTCTGCCAGGGCGGCTTTTTCAGCTGCTTGGATTTCCCTTCTCTCCCTAGAGCACATCTTCACTTTAATTAATAGGTCACTGAACCGGTTTATGTTAATTGTCAGAAGTACCTCGTCTTTGTTCCCAAGGGGAGGGACCAAAGTTCATTCAGTTGCTGTCTACCAAGCAAAATTGCAAATCGCAAGGTTTTTGCCCGCACCTAAATTGCCACCGACTCCTAAGGGAGCTTTTTTATGCCGCAGTAAACAATTGCCTTCTCATTAGCAACGTGGACCCTGCCAGCGAGCCCTCGCTCGGCTGTGTTTGCACCCGATCGCCCTCAGTCACCGCGCAACCATTACCTCAACCTGGAATTAACTTTTAAACGCTGCTGCTGCTGCTGCTCACCGAGCCCGATCCAGTTTTAACTTATCTACCGCAGATAACGCTACGGGCGCCAACTTCTGCCCGCGCCGTCCTTGCTACGGGTGAAAAAAGAAGAATATTATAGAAGAGGGATCGGTGCGTTTTCCCTCAAGGCTGCTCTCGCCCTTCCAGCGATCCCCCCCAGGCTCGCACCGCAGCGCTCACCGCCAAGGCCTCCCTCCCGCGGATGTATTTTCCACGCGTGGCTGCTTTTTTTTTTAAAGAAAAAAAAAAATAATAATAATAATAATTCACGTCCCCGCTGTGCGACTCGCCGGGCCGATAAAGGAAGGTGGAAGCCCCGCTGGCGGGGCGAAATGCCGCCCGCCCAAGGCCCTCAGGGCGCGGAGGCGCCGGCCGGCCCCGAGCAGCCGTTAACTGCCGGCTCCCGCGGCTGAGGGGGGCGGCCGGTAGAACCGTGAGAGCGGCCGGTAACAACCCCGGGAGCGGCCCGGTAGAACCGTGAGGGCGGCCGGTAACAGCCTCGGGAGCGGCCCGGTAGAACCGTGAGGGCGGCCGGTAACAGCCCCGGGAGCGGCCCGGTAGAACCGTGAGGGCGGCCGGTAACAGCCCCGGGAGCGGCCCGGTAGAACCGTGAGGGCGGCCGGTAACAGCCCCGGGAGCGGCCCGGTAGAACCGTGAGGGCGGCCGGTAACAGCCCCGGGAGCGGCCC
This sequence comes from Pelecanus crispus, assembly GCF_030463565.1. NCBI lineage: Eukaryota > Metazoa > Chordata > Aves > Pelecaniformes > Pelecanidae > Pelecanus > Pelecanus crispus. The sequence continues at coordinate 2,298,529 of NC_134646.1, forward strand.
GGTAGAACCGTGAGGGCGGCCGGTAACAGCCTCGGGAGCGGCCCGGTAGAACCGTGAGGGCGGCCGGTAACAGCCCCGGGAGCGGCCCGGTAGAACCGGGAGGGCGGCCGGTAACAGCCCCGGGAGCGGCCCGGTAGAACCGGGAGGGCGGCCGGTAACAGCCCCGGGAGCGGCCGGTAACAGCCCCGGGAGGGCGGCCGGCAGAGCTCCCCGGGAACCGGGACACAAAGGGAAAGAGCGGGCTGGGCGCCGCTCCGCCGGCGGGACGGAGAGGAGAAGAGAGGAAAGGAGAGAGGTGCGGAAAGCGGCGCCATGCCGGCGGGGAGCGGCCGCCCCGCTCCCTCAGGCCGGCGGGGAAGGGGGGCGGGCGGGCGGCGGCCGCCTCCCCTCGGCGGGCTGCCCTGCCCGGCGGGACGGGGTAGAGCAGAAGGGACCCTTCTCCCTCCTCAGGCGGCCCAAGCAAGGGCAGCCTCCTCCCCACAGGCAGCCATGCCCCCGCCGCGGCAACTCACAACAAGAAGCTCATGGCGATGGCGGCGGAGCGGGACCGGCGGCTGCCTGGGCTCGGCGCGGCTCGGCTCGCCTCGGCGCTGCTCGGCTCCCAATGGCAGCGGCGGCGGAGGGCGGGCGTGTGCGGGCAGAGCGCTGCGGGGCGGGGACAGGGCCCGCCGCGGCCCGCCCGCCATCGCCCCCAGCAGCCCCCGCGGGCCGCGCCGCCCCTCCGCCGCCTTCCCCTCAGGGCCGCAGCCCGTGTTCGCCTGGCTCCGGGCACGGCTCTCCTCCTCAGCCATCCCCCTCCGATATCCCCGGGTCCCTCCTTTAACCCCCGCCCCGCCGCTGGTCCCTCAGGCCTTTCCCCTCAGACCTCTCCCCTCAGGCCTTTCCCCTCAGACCTCTCCCCTCAGGCCTCTCCCCTCAGGCCCCTGGAAGCAGGCACCCCCCCGTCCCCCCAAATATCCCCCCCGCACCCTGCTCTGTGGCAGCGGCCTCAGCCCCAGAGGCAGCACAGGGCTCCCTGGAGGCATCTCCCCCAGCCCTGGGTGACCCGAAGGGCTCCGAGAGCAGGGCACAGCCTCCTCGGGTAAACCCCTGCACGGCTGCAGGCCGCAGCGGCCCGCTTGTCGCTGCGCAGTATTTCTTGGGCACGGGCATAACATAAACGCCACTGACAGCCTTTAGGTAGTCCTGGCAGCGAAATCTCCCTGGTTACCTACCAAATGTCGCAGGGGAACCACGAAAAGTGCCCAAGCAGTAGTGCAGCCTGCCAGCATTCATCCCTCTTCTACCCCAAACCGCCGTGCGGAGCGTACCCGTGGGGTACAGCAACAGAGCAGTTCGCTTCGCTTTAGCGTGTCGTGCCAGGGACTCAAACCACTTTACAATTTCATTATTTATGCCATCCAAGCTGTCTTAGGCGGTCTGTCCCCATTTTTCAGGTGCACGACAAAGAGGTTCAGGTACCCAAGCCACAGATAATCACCACGGTCACAAAAAGAATAGAATTCAGCATTTCTACCTTCCTCACACAACAGCCTGACCCTTTTGAAAAGAAGCGTGTCAAAATGGCTTCTAATATTTCAACACGAATGTGTGATTTGTGAGCAATTTTTAACTCAGCTGGATAGGACCAGCGGTCAGCGAAAGGAAGGGGACGCCTCAGATGTGAAGATAAGGGCAGCTGCAAACTACTGCGGTCAAAAAAATCCAGTTTTTCTTACAAACCCTTGGCAAGTCCTTCACCTGACCTCTGCCCTGAACCACCTCACCCTGTGTCAGCGCGGTTCAACGCCACATGTCCTCCCACTTGTGGAAATGTAACATGCAGCATAGTCAGACTGTCATTTCAGCGTAAGTTTTCAAATAAGCACGATCGCGTCTTTGCTGGCAGCGATTATCACACCGCCTGCGCTTCCCAAGCCAGAGGGCTGTTCCACGAGGCGCAAGCCGAGGGTGCGCAGTGCATCGCAAAAGATGTCCGGCTGCTCATTCCACACCAGCTGACAGCTGCAGGCTGCGTTTTTGGGGTCTGGGGACTGTGCTCTGGGAATCCCTACCTCCCCTTCCCAAACCAGGAATGATGTTCTTCGTTTTTAGGTTTGTCTCGGTCAGTTTATATGTTCCAGGGGAAACAAAGATAGACGGCAATATCCAGAATGCTTCAAAATATTATATTCGTATCCAACAAGGACCACCAATTCCACTGTAGAGTTAGCCACATCCAAGTGCCACCCCTTTATGGCAGAAATTACAATCCCGGGGTGTAATATCATGTGAAAATCTGCCTCCATTTAGGTCAATAAGAAGCCGGCTGGATTTCAGAGAGGGGACAGGACAGGCAGCACAACCCCCAGAGATTCCCTCCTGCCCCAAGGGGATTCTGCGAGCCCTGGCAACCCCGTAAAGCTGACACTGCTGCAGGTAGGCCAGAGGAAAATCCGCTGACTTTCAGATTCGTTATCAGGCAAATTCAGTTCATCGAAACACGCTACAATCCCGCATGGCATTACATTTCTGTACGGCACGTAAGGGGTTTCAGCTATAATGCCTTACGTGGCAACACTGACGCTCCTCTGCTTCTCTCGTGTTTTTAAATGCTGAAACAGCATTTTCTACTTTTCTGGCTCTGTCCTTCAGACCAAGTCAGAATGCCAGGTCAGTGCATTTGTAAGCAAATTAAAGTTACACGACTGTTTTTAGGACACTTTTAAAATCAAGCGTTTTACTGGGGCAGCGAAGGTGTGGTTAAAAAGCACTTAATGACCTTTGCAATTTTCCTTTTAGCTGTATTAGTAAAAGCAGGCATGAAATGGATCTCGGGGTACTTTTTAAAACAGATGCTGTCAGACGAAGTCGGCAACGTAAATCAAACTCAAAAAAATAGTGCTGATCTTTCTGGCACGTTCATGCTGGGACACGAATAACCTCCGTTCTCTGTTCCCACCCATACGCTTCCTTCTACCCACAGAACGTTTTATTTTAGCGGCAAGTTAAAATTAAGTGTCTGTTACTGCAGCAGTCAGTAGGAAATACTTGGCCTGGGCGGCTGTCAGGAGAAGCGCTTACGTAATGTGTACATTTTATGTCTCGCACGAATACTGCTCTGCTCGGGATGGCGAAGGGTCACATGAAGTGCTCGCTTCGGACGCGGCCGATACAAGGGACTGGCAGCGTGCTGCAGTCTTGCGTAAGAGTCGAACCGCTCAGTTGCTCCAGGAAAGGCACGCCGAATGCACCCGTGGCCTCATATCTGTCGTTTTGGTTTATGCATTATACTGTTGAGCTTCAAAATTCACTCTGAAAGGGCCCTCAAGCTGATGAAGTGCTTTGGTCCGGAACTGAACTTCACAGCTTTTGCAGCACAGCTCGGAAAACACAGAACCTTCCAGCTGAAAAAATTTCAAAAATTAAGATCACAATACTTAATACGTATGTTATCGGGAATACCAAAAAGGAAACGAAATCTTGTTTTGAAATGTAAATAATACAGTATGTAAATACTAAGCTCTGTAAACATTCTCCCCACATTCTAGATTAAACTGATAGCATCCATCAATTTTTATAATTGCATAGGCGTTTGTGCATTAAGGTAAGGGATTTGATTTCTGAACAAGCAATACCTAGAAGACTAGTGATATAAATGTAGTGAAGCATTTAAGTATAACCATCAGATCGAACCTGTGGTATGTACTTGGTAATTATTCTCCACAAAAAATGCAACAGATGAAGCAACTATGAGGTTATTACACAGTGGTCCCGAGAGTCTCACTAATTCTGGAGCTGGGATAGTACAGCTCAGCAGCTCTGTTATTGCTGGACTGTAGAGAGAAGAACCAAGTTTGGCCCTCTGTTGCCTTCAGAGCTGGTACGGTGCTCAGATATGCGTCATTCCTGCTACAACGCTCACACACTTCAGTAATAATGTCTCCAAAATTATTTGTGGAGGACCTGCTCCACGAATCTCAGCAGCGTATACGGAGTGGACACAGTCCGCAGGGGGGTTCACGCTACTTAAATTTCTCCACGCAAACTACGCTCTCCTTTCTGTTTTCCAGAGCTGGTGGGCTTGCGCAGGCTCAGCACGCTGTCTCCTGCTGACTGCCAAGACAGTTGCAGATGAGAAATTGTGTAACACACTCATCTTTCATAGGCAGTGGTAGAAGCCCCACTGCTCAAGTAACTTAAAGCTAAATGAATAATTTTGGAAAATACCACAACAGCACACAAGTTCCATTTTTCTTGATGACAGATTACACAGAGTGATAAGTAATGTTTCCCAGTAGAAGATAAACATTTGTTTTAGTACCAACTCAGAAGATTTTTATTTTTCCTCTGATCACACTAAATAATAGCTGGTCTTAGTTTTTCTTAACAAGAACCTGTTCAACATTAGGTATTGAAAAAGGCATCTTCCAAGGTAGATAAACCTAACATCTTGGTCAACAGCAGTATGGAGGGGCAGCTCCCGAGTCTTTTTATTTTTACCGACAGTAACAGTTGTCCTCTCATAAGTAGACTTCATTCAACACCAGTTCTGTCGAGTGACTAAATGCAAATTCTATTGTCCTAGGACGGTTTTTCTTTTCCTCTTCATAGGTGCAGAGGCTTTGATCCCTCACATTTGGAAAGGAAGCTCTGGGATTCCTGGAAAACTTCAGTGCCAACAGATGCCCAACAAAATGGTGCCCTCTAAAGGTAATTCGCTCACATTGACAAGCTACGAGACAAACAGCAGTGGGGTATTTTTTACTGTGCTTGGGAAGCAAACATATTGAAGGATAAAAGGGTGGAAGACGTGCATCTCTCAAAGAGACTCTTCCTTGCACCCTGCTCAATTCACAAGAGCGGAACGCACATCACATTCCCTTGGTCCGTAAGATTCAGGGAGCTGCTTATTCAATTACTTAAAGCATGAAAGCCAATCTAGATAAAGATAAGTGTTCAAGATGAATTCCTATAGTTATCTTAATTTTTTGCTCCCATAAAATCTGCTTGCTTATTTAAAGAAGGTTTTGAAGAGAAACCTGACATGTAGACTCTGAAGAACTGGAATGTGAACCACTTGAGTACCGAGGTCAACATTCCTTTGAAAATGAGTATAACACATGATTTACCTTGGAAATTCAAAAGAGTTGAGAGCGCTATTGTCAAGAGACTGTGCTATTATCAAGGTAGCAGTCTGTCATATGAAAGTTTGTTACAAGAAAGAGTTTATAAAAGCAAAAGCCAGCAACAAGATGACCTAAAATAGCTTGTTAACATTTTCGAAACGGTGATAAGGCTTCCGAGAAATTAATGGGTTGGCAGTACTACAAGCTGAAAGGCTTCTGCTGAAAAACCCAAGACTATATTTTGAGTGATAGTTTGCAGTGGCTCGAGATCACAGCTCTTACTTGGCAATCCCAAGGCTAGCACTACAGGAGGCCAGACAGAAAGAGGAAGATCTTCCCGGTCGTGGCTGTCATCGTCTTGCCAACGCCAGGGTCCACATGCCAGGAAGGCCTGGTGCGTTCTTTCCGAACAACCGCCCAGACACCTGCCTATGTACCCCGGATCTGAGCCTCTGCAGTCTCCTTTGGCTTCCGCCACTGCTGGGGCTTTTTTTTTTTTTTTCGCTTGTTTTTTTCCTCTTCCTGCTCATTTTGCTTCATCCTAAAAATTTTTCTTCAGGGTTCAGCATGACCTACCTTCCCTGTGTTAGAAGCAGCCAGTGCTGGCTCTTTCCCCCTTATCCTTCAGACAGATGCAGCAATAACAGCAGCACTGTTTTTCCAGATCACGTGAAAGTTCCATGTTCCTCACAAACAGGTTCAGCCAGTACTGCTTCTAATATGTAAAACTATCAGGCTTGATGGGAGCAAGGGGGAAAAACTCAGCTCTCTTTACAGAGGTCTACAGTAAAGGGGTGCGAAAGGTTGTCGTGCTTAAATCTGACTTAACGCTTTACATTGCAAATATACAATGTGGGGTTTTTTTCTTTCCTGTTTTCATAGAATCATAGAATGGTTTGGGTTGGGAGGGACCTTTAAAGATCACCTCGTTCCAACGCCACTGCCACGGGCAGGGACGTCTTCCACTAGACCAGGTTGCTCAAAGCCTCATCCAACCTTGGCCTTGAACGCCTCCAGGGATGGGGCATCTACGGCTTCTCTGGGCAACATGGCCCAGTGCCTCACCACCCTCATCATAAAAAAAAAAAAATTCTTCATTATGTTTTGATTAAAAAAAAAAATATATAAAAATGTGAGTGGTGACAGAAACTCCAAATGAGTATAAGCCAGTCATGACTTGTGAATCCCTGAACCTGACTAAAAAAATTTATGTTTTGATTAAAAAAAAAAAAAAAAAAAAAGTAAGAATGCGAATGGTGACAGAAACTCCAAATGAGCATAAGCCAGTCATGACTTGCGAATCGCTGAACCACGCTTCGGTGCTGAGCGCTGCCCCGGCTCCGCCATTTCCTCCACCACCCCCTTCCCGCAGAGCCCCGCCGCCCTCTGCTCCGCACGACGGGAGCCGAGCCCAGCCCGCTGCTCTCCCCGCCGCCTCCCCCGGCCCTGGGGCCAGCCTTCCGCCGCCTCCTCTCCCGCCTAGAGCTGCCGGAGCCGGCAAGCAGCCGCCGCGGCCTGGACAGAGCGGTGAGTAGCGGCCGGCTGCGCGGAGGCCGCCCGCCGGGCCCCGACCCCCAGAGCGGGCCCCGAGAAGCGGAGCGGGGCCCGCAGCAGCCGCTGCCCGGGGAGGAGACCCCCCCCGCTCCGCCCGGCACCGCCGGCGCCTCCTGGGAAGGGAAAGGGGAGGCGGAGCCCCCGAGCCCCCGCCCGTCGCCCATGGCCGTCGCCGCAGCTCGCCGCGGCCTGGCCGCCCTGCTGCTCGGCCGCCCGCCGCTGCCCCGCCTGCGCCCGCCGCCCGCCCGCAGCCTGCCCCCCGCCCTCGGGCCGGCCGCGCCGCGGGCTGCCGCTCCGCTCCGCGCTGCCCTCCGCACCTACAGCCAGGTAGGGGCCGGCGGGGCCGCGGCCTGAAATGGCGGCGGCACGATGCCGGGGGAGGCGGAGGGGACCCCGCAGCGCTGGGAGGGAGGGGGGGCGCGACCGCGGCCTGCGCCGGTGCCCGGCACGGCCCCGCCGCCTCGGGGGCTGCCCCCGCCGCCTCGCTGCGCCCGTCGGCGGGGCCGGGGTGGGTGCGAGAGGGGCGGCAGGGCCCCGGCAGCGGCGGGCGGCCGCGCCATGTGCACCGGCTCACTCGCCCGTGCTCCTCCCCGTCCTTCCCCCCGCAGAGCCCGGTTACCGCGCCCCTACCTAAAGCGCCGAACGTAGCGGGGTACCCCCCCCCCAACGGCCTACCGCGCCCCTACCTAAAGCGCCGAACGTAGCGGGGTACCAACCGCTGAGAGCTGCACCCTTCCACCTTTTAATTTGGGCTTTTGGGTTTCCCTTTCTTTTTGGTGACAGGGTTCAGTGCGCCTCCCAGGAAGGTCCCCTCCTCGGAGCCCCAGCCCCCGAGTCACCCACCCCCCCGGCCCACCCCCCCCCCCCCCCCCCCCCCCCAGGGGGACACGACCCTCCCTCTCGGAGCAGCAAGCAGAGTCACCCAAGGCAGAAAATGACAACGTCTTTCTCGTCAGGGCGCAAGGATTCCCCTTCTCCTGCACCGAAGAGGACGTGCTTACCTTTTTTGATAGTATGGGAGATCATTTGCCTGCATAACTGTTCACTCTTGTGTTATTGAACCCACCAGTTAACAGAAAGAAAATGTGAAGGTCATTAACCGGAGAAAGATGAGTTTTGATATTGCTGCAGAATTATTCACGATTTACACATATAAAACAAATAACCAACTTCCAAACTGCTGGAAAGTAACTAGAAACTCACCCTTATAGCATTTCATATTTAATTGGGCAAGTCTCTCCCTTCGTAGTTGGTATCTCCACAGTAAAGGCAATCCAATTCAAGAGTGGTTCCTTTAAAGACCATTATGGTTGGCTTTTTCCCCAACTCCACTCTTTTAAACAAACTGGAGTGGTTTTTACTTAGTAGTTTTAAGTTCAGCATTGCTTTCTGATCCTAGTTAATAGGCTTGTGCATACCTCTGCAGGGCTGGTCCCTCCGTACTGTAATATTATGATGCACCCTTCCAGAGTAGACTCAATGGTCACATCCAAGTTTTTAAAACGGTTTAATAACCTGCTGGACTAAATCAAGGCAGTTTGAAGTCCTAGGGGAAAGGAACACAGAGCAGGCAGAGTATAGCTGTAGAGAGTGAAAAACTGTAGTATTTGTTCTTGATTTCAAGTAACTCAGAAACAATTAAGTTTACCAACAATATGAGAAAATATATTGTCCGCTTAGACAGCTGTGGAAGCTAATGGATGTCAGATCAGTTTCTTACCTGTGACAAGCATTGTGTGTTAGAGTTAAGGTCAGAAGTAGGAGTTTCCTATCCTGTGTCTCGACAGTATTTTACCCCGCTAAGGGGGACAGCTCTACGCAGAATATTCAGTTTTCATCTGCAATCGAAAGAACCCCATGTTTGATGCAGTTGCGTATGTTTCTGTATCGTGTGTTCCTTGATTTCTAGGCTGTAGAATTCGAAACGGTGAGAACGGCATACACTTCCTCTTAAACAGGGATGGCAGACGCAGGGGGGATGCCTTGATCGAACTGGAGTCGAAAGCGGATGTCCAGAGAGCCTTGGAAAAGCACCTGAGGTACATGGGCCCACGCTACGTGAAAGGTGGGTTTGAAACTGCGGAAGTTACATTGGAAGAAAACGCCCGATAAAGTGATAAGAACTGCTTGAATAATAAAACGGGCTGGTGTGGAGGGGTGCAGGCTGCGGAACAGAGTGGCAAATTAGCCAACAAGGCGCCGTTAAGCCAAAACTTCCTAGGCTGGACAGGAAAAGCCAAGTGGCTTGTGTAGTGAGGGGCAGCATTGCAGGACCATAGAGTATGGGGTGCGGGAGGAAACATGACGTTTTGCCGGGGCGGGAAGGAAAAGCAGCCTTGAAGAATGTCTGCAGAGTGCCACCTTCCGAGTACCGGGAAAACATGTTTTGTGCCTGTATTCCTTGCAGTTTTTGAAGTACACGATAGCGATGTGGAAGGCTTACTACAAAGTCTGCGGAATGAGTCACATGCCATAAATGATGGAGTTGTACTACTCAGAGGCCTTCCATTCAGCTCCACCGAGGAGGATATTGCAGATTTTTTCTCAGGTAACTCAGCCTAGTCTGCACTTTTTGGTTATGAGGCGTTTACTGCTCCAAGTCGATGCTTTGATAGGCTGTTGTTCCTCTAAGTGAGAAAAGCAAAAGCACACACAGCCTTGAACACCTTAAATAGTGTAAGGAATCGGTGTCCCCTTGCAGCTAGAAGTAACTAAAGCTTTCTGAACAAGCATTCTTTTGGGGGGCCAGGGGAAGGCAAGAGAGGAACCTTGATCCTATTATCTGCAATTGGATTGCTACCAGTGCATAGTTTGGCAAATTTAAGACAGGCAAAAATGCCTGTATAATAGTTACAGTACAAGTGAATGCACTGTGGGTTTTCACAGCTGTATGATCATGGCAGTTAGATCACGTATGCCACTTAAAACTGTTAACGGCATTTTTTTTTTTTTTTTATTACTGGCTTGTTCATGGCTGTGAAAGTCACCTGCATCATTTCTCAGCTGAGCAAGTACTGCACAGTGTGTGCGCGCACGCTCGTGTTCCACGCTCGGTGCTAGAGCAGTCCAGGCGGTTGCTGCCTGCATTTGTTGGGAGAGAAGCCTTTCCAGGTTTTGCAAAATAAATTGACATTTCCTTAGGGCAAGTTTAAGTTGTAGACTAAACCAAAACCAGTTCTTCCCCCCAACTTATTCCACTCGAGGTAGGCATGCACACACAGTCCTATAGCACTAAGGCTCATAATAACCACCACCATGCTGAAAACAAAGGTTGCCAAGAGTAAATTTTTCTATTGATAACCAGTAGTTCAATAAGTTTGAAGGCATCTAGCAGCAGAGTTACCACAATGAGGTGACTAGGGCAGCATTGTGGAGCAAGTATTTCCTTTTCTTCAAGAGCTTGGGGAGACCCTTTGAGAAAATAACAACATGCAAAGAGGTACACAGAAGCATTCCCGGGGGAAAAAAAATAAGTGTAGTAGCCTAGCGCAGTGTGCACTCTGTATCATGTCAGATACAGCTATTTACTGGATTACAGGCTCCCCAAGAGCATATTATACAGCACAAAAGTGGAAGTTCAGTGAATTGGACCTGGGTTTTAAAGAGATAGGAAAAAATTGCCATAATATTAAGAGAAAGTTTCGAGAACATTTGTGCTCTGTACCTCCTTGTTGTCTAGAACTTGGATTCACTTGTTACTTTCATAGTTATTTGAAGACTCAAGGCGATTCATTATTGGCAATTAAGCCTTCTCTGAAAACTAACTTAAAGCAAATAAATTGGACTTAAAAGAAAAAGATTAAAAAAGGTATGTAAGCCAGCATGAGCAGTTGTTAACGAACTATTTAACTGCCTGATTTGCTTGCAAAAACCAGAAAAGTAAGGGGAGAAATGTCTGTTTGAGCTGTGGCACAGGTTCCTGACAACGTAAATGTCATCTTCTCCTCACCCTTCCATAGGTTTGAAAATAACTGACATAGCTTTCGTTTACCGGGGAGAAAGAAGAACAGGAGAAGCTTTTGTGCAGTTTGCAGCTCCCGACATGGCAGCTAAAGCCCTCTTACGACACAGGGAATATATGGGAAGTAGGTAGGTGCTTCACTGGGGGTCACGAGGGTAGAAAAACGTGGTATGAAGCGTGCTGTGTGGCTTACAGCTTGCTTCTTGCCAGGTGAAACAGCTCATCTTAGGCTGTCCCATATTCACATTATTATTATTAAGGAAGCTTCTGCCTTTATTATGGTTAAAACCTAGAACTCAAGACTTTAGACTCAAATGTCAGTAGAAATCCTAGCTAAACCTTTCTCATAATGGTGTCAGACTGTTACTGTGTGGTTTAAAAGTTTCTCTTTTTTAATAGCACCCTCTGAAATACTTTGTGCAACCCAAGCTTTACCTACTCTGGTGAGGTTTGTTTTTTTTTTTTTTAGAACTTTGACAAAATTAGAAGAAGATGAAGCTTTTTGCAGGCTTCCATGCACTACAGAGGCACCTTCAGTGCTTGTAGCTAGGGGGAAATTTGGGGCCTCTCAGAAGAAAGTCTCAGTTCTTCTTAAGCATGCGTGAAGGCAGGCTCATCCCAACCAAAATGGGGTGACCGCGTTCAGAGGGGGGAACGCCAGACAGACACCACCTGCCCAGTCACAAGCACACAGGGATCCCACGCCTCCTACAGATATTTGCCCCTGCCAAATTTCCATCGTGTCCCCAGGGGTTTTCCACAGTTTTGGCAACCCTCACCCTTCCCTCCAGCCCAGTACCAGGCACAGTCCGCGTCTCCGCTTGGAGAGTACATTGTGCTAAGCACAGCTTACCACTCGCTTCTGGCTCGAATCCGTTCCTGACGTTGACTGCTGGCCGATACCATACAATCATCTACCTCTGTGGTGACCACATCAGCTGGGCGGTTCTCCTTCCTCACCAATCTACATTTAACCTTTTTCTTCCAGAGCACCGAGCCCTGTGCCCCATACTTCTCTCACAAGAGCCTCTTAAGCAGAAGCATGTACTGCTTTTTCCCAGAATCCTGAGCTGCACTCAGGAAAAAAAAAACCCCTAAGAATGCTTTTAACCTTTCTGATTGTTCTTAAATAACCCACTAAGTTCTCCTTCTGAATACCAGACAGCAAAAGACCTTTCCCACCCTTACCACTTCTCTTACACTCTACATAGCACCTACTTCCTTTCTTCTATTTCCTTATTCCTTGTTTCCAGTCTGCATTCTTTTGTGTTTGTCCCCCCACCCATATTAAAAGAAAATGGCTGCTCTGTAGCTGTGCCCAATAATTGAATTAACTGACACACATCCCTACCCTCCAATAAAGATCAATTAATTTGCAAGCTGCCATTAATTTTTTCTTCCTCACGCCTGAACAAGAGCTGCTCTGACTCACCTACCCGAGCTCATATACCCCTGTTTCTGTATAATTAGCCAAGAAACCGAGTGGTTTCCAAAATGGCTGTCAACTTGGCGCTCGTTCGTTCTTCCTGGGCTATCAATTTTATCTGGAAATGGCCTTCAGCTGTGCCCAGAATGGCGCGTGGGTTCCTGGGGGCTGAGCTGTAGGCTCTGGCAGCCTGTACGGGGGGGTTACTTCCCGTACTGTAGCCGCTCTTTAGGGAGGGAGGAAAGCCTCCTCACTTGGCGGTCCACATTCTCCTCTTCCTCACATTATTCCATCAGTGCTGTGGAAACCGCCTAATTTAGCACTGCTAGTTAAATTTGTGCGAGGCCCAGCTGGTACTGTTGGCAGCTTTCTGAAGGATTAGGACAGGCAGTGCCGAATTAAGGGGTTGTGGGGTGGGTAGATAGAAATATAACGCATTATAAAGTTACGCATTGACTAAACCTGCAAATAAGGCTTTGTTGGGTGTTCTTTTTGTTCCCTTTCTGTGGTGTAGGTGGGCTCTTGCTAGAGCCCCTTAATGTTGCATTACATATTGGTGTATTAGCCCCATGACTTTCTCCCCCCTCCCCATTTTCGCCCATCAATTTCACAGCAATATGTAAAAGCTTATGGCTCCGCTGAAGTATTTTGTATGATCCTGTGCATCTTCTCTGCCTGCCTGTTTCAGTAACCTGGTTTGGGTTTGGCTGGTTTTTTAATCTGGGGTTTGCAGAGATGGGAATAGTGCAGTTTGCACTGAGGGGAAAACAGCCTCGCATACAGGGCTGTTCAAAAGGGATGCATGCTGCTGAAAGAAATAGAAAACATTTTTTTTCCGCGGAAATAGATCTGTATTTTTGCAACAAAACAGATTTTTTTTGCTTGTAAGTACTGATATTGCTCCTACAAGAACTTTGTATAAGGCTGTAAATGAAAGAGTTAGCCCAGCCCAAGCCGGTAATCTGTCTCTCAGCATGTGGGTTTGTACGGCAGAGGGGCTGTCACTGCAAGTTGAAAAGGGCTTTCAGAAACATAACTCTGCATTTGAAATTAATTAATTCTGCAAAACCGTTGCTTGCCGTACCATGGCTCTCACACCTAGTACGTGAGCAGAGCTGAGACAGGAGAATGGCCTGAAGGTACTTTCTCAAAACAGTCCTTCGCGGAGGCACGAGGTGTGCCACGTAATCTTTTCCTTTGAATTCCAGATACATAGAAGTGTACGTAAGTAGAAAGCATCAGATGCAAAGGCACGTGCCTTACGACAAGCAGCTGGCGACCTACCACAAAGCGAGACGAGAATACGAATCTGTTTCTGAAGCAAGGGGCTTGAGCAACACGGGAGGCTCCGATGCTGAAACAGAAAATAGTGAGTCCCTCCGTCGGGTGTGTTCTTGGAGGCCTCTTCCTTTCACCCCCTTTGTCTGCTCTGAGCACGGCCCTGCGCATCTACAGCTTTCACAAGAGGGAGGTGATAATTGCAAGCGCTAATTATGTTTCTTTCTCTGTTCCACAGAATTGTGCAGGGAAGGAGCCGAAAGCTCTGGGCATGTAGAATCTGGGAACATCTCGTCACCACTGCACTTTGTCCACATGAGGGGTTTTCCCACCCAAGCTAGCGCCCAAGACATAATAAATGTGAGTAACGGTAAAAGTATGAATAAAATTCCGTCGTCATTATCAGTGCTAGCCCTTGATTAATTGTTACAGATGAAGTGCCCTCCAATTTTTGATTTATCTGTGTCAGTCCTCAGTGCCACGTGGCTTCAGGCTGAATGCATTTGCAGCCTTGAGCTTGCTGAGGGTTACGGGCTCCCTGGGGCAGCTGCGGCCTCAGTAGCGATACGCTCACCTCCATAAATAGAATAGAATAGAATCGTTTAGGTTGGAAAAGACCTTTAAGATCATCCAGTCCAACCATTAACCTAACACTACCAAGTCCATGCTAACCCAATCAAGGGTAGACCAGACTAAACCATGGCCCCAAGTGCCACCTCTGCCCGTTTTTTGAACCCCTCCAGGGATGGGGACTCCCCCACCTCTCTGGGCAGCCTGTTCCAATGCTTGACCACCCTTTCCGTAAATAAATTTTTCCTAATTTCCAACCTAAACCTCCCCTGGCGCAGCTTATATAAGCTTAAATAAGAATGGGCAAAAGCTTGCTGGGCTGCCTTAATATCCACCCCTTAGACTTGAGTAGCCATTTATATAAAATCTTAGCTAGATTTCAGAGTAGCTGATTGTACAAAAACGAATTTCAGAACCTTTTTAGTATCAATTTTCCTGTATTTTAATAGTGTACAGCGTCACAGAGTGAATGTAGCTGCACTTAATGACTGGCATGTACAGAACATTTGTGCTGCGAGAGGATTTTTGTTCAGAATTCCTCTGCCAGGAGCTTACAGAGGGTGGGAGGCTGTGCACGGTGGGGTGGGGACTTGGGTGTGCCTCAGCTTCCCCCAGATGGGAAAGGGGCCTTTTGCTGCTCCCGAGCGCAGACTCCCCCAGAGCTGGACAGGCTTCATGAGTGAAAACATCAAGTTTCTTGATAACAGGGCGCGTTACACTTCTGTTTCTTTCTCACCAAACTCTCTTTTGTTTTCCTCTTTTTCAGTTTTTTGCTCCACTGAAGCCCACAAGGATCATGGTAGAATACAACGCCCACGGCGATGCCACAGGAGAAGCGGACGTGCATTTCGAGAGCCGCGAGGACGCAGTCGCTGCAATGGCTAAGGAGGGGTCACAGCTGCGTAAGTAAAGGGAGGGGGGTTTACAACCCCGAGACTCAGGTCCTCGGGTAGTTTGGCACGGCTTGGCAAGCTACTACTAACACCTTGTGCAAAAGGATCATCTTAAATGTAAATTCCCAAATTACCCTATAATGGGATGTTGGCTTTGCGAAAGGAAAAAAAAGGAAGAAAAAGAAAATGTCACACATACAAGTCAGTCACCACAGCCTGTCTCTCTGAAATTGTTCCCCAGAGTGCAGTGCCGTTGAATTATTCCTGAACGGACACCCAAAGGCAAAAGAAAACTGCCAGTGACAGCGGCGCACTCTCAGAGTTGGTAAGTGCAGCCTTCTCTGTTGTTGCTGGCCCGTTTTTAGCAGCGTGTGCCTGAGGCTTGCTATTTCTGATGCTCTGGACTGCAGCTAGCTTAAAGGCTAAAATTGAGAGGGGCTGAAGGGGATCATCACAGCTAATCTGAGGGCAGGCAGCGAGCCTGCACCCTCTGGCCTGCGAATCCAGCGTCCATGGGCTGAAAGTCCTGTGGCGAAGGGGCCGCAGCTCCTTGCTGAGGCTACAGCCAGCGCTAGCCCTGCTCCGCAGCCGCTTGCCCTTTCGCAGCTGAGCCCTGCTGGAGTGCACAAGAGATAATTTTTTTTTTGTTGGTTTGGTGGTTTTTTTTTTTCCCTCCTCCCCTCAAAACTCTGCTAGTGTGAGTGATTAAAGGTTCTGAGAGGGCTGTATTCATTCCCTGGCATGAAAGAGGAAAGGTGGCTAGATGTTTTCCACAGATGTGGCTTAACAGTAACTTGTCTTCTGGCGGGGGGAATATTACTTACTTATTATTACTTAACATTACAATTACCGCCAGTGGACTTTGACAAAGTAACATGCCACAGGTGATTTTTTTTTTTTTTTTTTCTTTTTTAATCCATCTGCTGTTCCAAAAGCAGGCCAGTAGCCTAGGTAAGTGTGGTAGTCAGCCTGTTGTCAAAGCAAACAGGTTGTAATGTTTTTCACGACGCTAACCTTGGGCAGGGGGGTGTCCTGTAGCAGGACACTTTTTGCCTTTTTATGTTTTTTGGTTGTTGTTGCACAGAAACTGCGTATCTCTCCTTGCCATTTACAACAGAAAAAAAATTGCAGGCGGTGTTGGGTGTGAGCACGAGGGGGGGTGGCCCTCCTGCCAAGGCGGGCACGCTGCGGGGGGCAGTTCTTGCTGCTGAAACATCACCAGGTCACAGCTGTGACTGAAAGCAGCAGGCAGCCCTCCCTGCTGCCAGAGCAGGGTTTCCCAGGGCTACAAGCGTGAGGCAGAACGTTTGTACCAGGAAGGACATTTCCATGAATTCCCTTCTGGAAGTGGGGGGTGACAGGCGCCGCTCCCCAAGGTCCCGGCCCCCGCAGCAGCAGCAGGGAGGGCAGGCACCCCCCAGCCCTGCATTTCTAATCCAGGCCAGGGCTGAGCTCTCGGGGCAGATTCCAGACGCGCGCCGAAGCGTGCCCTGCATCCCACGCAGCCTCCCGGCCGCCTTGGCGCAGCAACAGCCGGAACGGTTTCTGGCTCCTGCGCTGGGGCTCGGCCCCGGCAGAATTAAACACCCCCCGCCCCCCGCCCGCAAACGCCTCGCCTGTCGGAGCCGTTTGTGTCACCTTACCTTTCTTGGCGAGATGCTTTAGGATTGCCAAATTCTGCTACTCTAAGTATTGGAGACAATAATTCGGAATAAAATGCAGTGGTGCATTTGAAAAAAGGAAAGCGATAAGCTGCGGTAAGGTAGTGATTTTTTTTCTTTTTCCTCTTCCTTTCTTTTTAGGCCAAAGCGAACACATTCCGTGGGTACGAGCGTAAAGATGGAGTACGAGTGTCGCTGCTCAGTAACAAGAATAAACTGTATAAAATTTAGTTTAGCCTTGTGTAAAAGCATGTAATAAATTGTGTTGCCATACTGTGGAAACATTGTCTCTTGCAAAAGCAGCTGTACGGGAGGAATGGCAAATGCTGCATGACGGAGCAGTTCTACCCTCCCGCTGCATAACGGTGCACAAAGCATTAATAGACCACCCGTATTCCCAATTTACCAAACCAGAGCCGTTTAAGCTCCTCACATGCAGAGGTCAGCGGGCACGCTGCGTAGTACAGCCACTACCTCATCCCTCCTCTCGAGCTGCATAAGCATCTGTCAGTGGTGCCCAGTTTTGACATTTTTCATACGTGTAGCCAAAGCAGAATGGGATCGAAAGACCAACTCGGGACACGGGATACAGGTGATCAAGTTTTTATTACCGTGTGGAAAAAAATTAACATCAGAAAAAGTGCCCCCTGCTCCCCCCCGAGCCGAATGTCCAGGTGTCAGCCCACGCTCCAGCGTGACAAGCGGTACCTGAGCAAACGCGCCTTCAGCATCCGCAGCATCCCGAAGCCTAACGTCCAGTCCTTGCAGGCAGGGACGGTCACCGGGAAGCGACGCCAGGAGACGCCAGGAAAGAGGCAAGCGCTGACACAGGCAGCTGGCAGCGAGCGCAGTCTCGCTCTGACCTTTCCAAATGCCAGTTCCCATTACAGCCGCCAAAGCTGTACGCTGACGGGTTTTGGGCCGCCTCCCTGCTCCGTCCTGGGGACCTCGCGTCGCTCCAGAGGACCCGCTCGAGGGCTGGCCTGCTTTTCACACGAACAACACTCACAGCCTTCACTTGGAGCAAGCGGAGCGGCAGGCGCTCCTGCTGGCACAGTCGGAAGCTGGGTACAGGTCACAAATCGGCTGTCGCTTGGGAGCTGCAAAATGCTGGACACACCAGCATGAAAATTACTGACAGTAAGGGGCCGCTTTCCAGTTTAATCCGCTTAACATGGAAATTGCTTGGGGCTCGCTTTCTCCTGGGGGATGAGCCACGCTGGGTTTGGGTGCAGCAATCTGCAATCTCGTAAATGCGTACAGCATGTACACGAAACTAGTAACACTAAATTCCTTATCTCCTCCATTCATCCCTGGTGTCGCGCCCCCGCAAAGCAGCGTGCCCGCACCTGAATTCTAGGCTTTTCGTATTTTAACCCTGTTTACAACTACAAACCTACTTTAAGGGACAGCAGCAAGGAAACCTATCTGGTAACTACCATGAGGGGGGAAAAAAAAAAACAGAGCAGAAAAAGAAAAACTTAAAGTTGCTCCCCTGTGAAGTGCTCTGGCTCCGAAGGGCACTGAGAGCAGCTGGAGAACTTGGGTGGCTGAACACGCCGAGGCCTGGAGGGAACTAAAGAGAGTAATTCCTGCTACAGACTAGCACCAACCACGTCAATAACCTCAGCTCTGACACGCTTTTTAGCGCCGTTCCAGCCAGTCTAACGAACAGAAAAATCCCCACTGAGGAATTAAACACTAACCCCTAGTAAAATTTGTACAAAACCAAATGTTTCTGTCACATATAAATACATCAGCTTTCTATGGACTACAGAACATTCTGCGGTCTTAGCAGGCTTCCAGTATAAAACAGACCAGACAGAACTGTGACATGCTGCGGGCTTCCGGAGGAAGCCACCACCGCTTTTTGGAGCAACGCAAAATTCCTTGAGGTACCGGCAACAAAGAAGGCTGTAGCATGAACTGTGAAACCTCTTTAAACTGTGTTTCAATCTCTAGAGTAAGTGAAAAGCATTCCCATTTCATTTCACCTTCATTTTGATCTAAAAAAAAAAAAAACCAAACCAAAACCAATCAAACCCTGCAATGCCAGGTTTGTGACACTGATTTTTTTTTGTGTGCACAAGGGGGAGCGGCGATCGAAGCGGCCCTAAACCACCTGTGTCACGATGAGGATTTGATATCTAAGTACCGGGGAGTGCAATTCCTCCCGTTACCGAGATAGGAAGTACGGTTACACCCTTAGCGCCGACCACCATTTTGTAGTCACAAAGTCACAGTGAGGGTCTCCGAGGGGACCGTGGGAGATGCCCGAGGGCACCTCCGTGCCAGATCAGTGCAGGTCGTCAGTCCTCGCATGGGGCGCGCCTCAAAAGCGCCCACCCCACCCCCCCCCCCCCACCCCCCAAAATGCAGAAGGAGAACTTCCACAGCTTGGGTTGGGTTTTCGATACCGATTTGCATAGCAAGCCCAGGGCCAGAGGGCTGAGCCACCGAAGCGAAGCCAGAACGCGTTTATTGGCGCCGTCCCTGGCCGCCCTACAGCCGGCACCGACGCAGCACGGTTGAGGCAGTCAAAGGCAACTGGGAAGAGGGAAATGAGATTTCAAGTGCAGCCAGACAGGAGGATTACAAATGCTCCCGTTTTGCTTCCAGCGAGCCTTTGCTTCGCAGCAGCATGCTGTCACGCCACACGCCTGAGGACGAGACCGTTCCCGACTTGCACACGCAGACACACACGCGCACGCACACGCGGAGCTCTTTTTTTGGGCGAGGGCTCCCTGTTCTCACTGCGCCCTGAGGCTGCGTGGGCGCACCTGGGGACAACTTTACGCGACATTCCCAAAGCAGTTCTCCCCAGCACAAGCTCAGTTCTGAGCCCAGGCAGGTTGTTGTACAGGGGAAGGCTCAGACTGTTGTTTCAGTCACGACAGACTGTAACCACCACGAAGCTGCTTCCCCTCCGGCTTCCAAAGAACACAGGCAAGCGTCGTCTCTTCACATTCCCCCTGCACAACTCCAGAAACCATCCATCGGCCACAACCAATTTTTGGTCACCTCTCTTGGCCACCCGTTCCCTACAAGGGACTGGTGGAATACTGCTGGATGAGCTGCTCGTGACAGGGGTTGCAGACGCGCTCGGGGTTGATGCTAGACGGGAGGGGCAGCTCGTGCGCCGAACAGGCTTCACAGAAGATGCCGCCACAGTTCTTGCAGATGTTCTGGAATGCAGGAAGAGGACAGAAAAATTAAGGAGATGCTCAAGTTACAAGCAACACAAAGCAACTTAGGTTTTCTCTATCATTCTGTCAACCCAAATCCTCCAGTGGGCTAGAGAAAGACGCTCCAAAACTCTGCTCTTGTGCCCTCTGAAGACCAAAAGTTTGCTCCTGTGCTCAGGACCCGTTTCTAGCAAAGCTCCTTAGGTCAAATGAGAGCAGGTGAAGGCTTGCAGTGAAGCAGGTTAGAGTCACCCATAAGGAACCATTCAAGTTTCAGTTCGGTTGGTCTACTTGAGCATTTTGTCACGAGAGGTGCACGTGTATATTTTACAGCCATATAAATACACTGGAACAACAAGTCTTGCCCGAGATAAGTATTTCAATGTGCACATGCATTTGGAAATGTATCAAAGCCGGATATAAAGCTGTGGCATTTGCTTTGAACTCACGTGTTTTCTCAAAATAAACACAGGAGAACGGGAAAGACGAGAAATCCTACACGGAGTACCCACGCGTGCAACAGGAGAGGTTCATGGGGGGTTGCGGGGGGCAGTCGGGGCCCCCCTCCCTGCCTGTTCTAAGCGTCACGGTTCTGCGGCGCTGGGGAGCAGAGCGCTGGCTTCTGACCACGTCGAGGAACGCCGCCTTCGCAGGCGCCGCGGAGCGGGCTGGCTCGGGAGCAGCTCTTTACTCCGGCAAAATCACCGATTGCCAGGCCCGGCCGTGTGCCAGGCGGCACTGCGAGCACAGCCGCAGCTGGGAGCCCCTGCCCGGAAAAGCAGCAGCTCATCACCCGTCCCTTGGCCCGACGCGGCCTCTCCACCTCAGCCTGAAAGCCTCCTGGCCAGGTAACCTCACTGTGCTCCCCAGTCGCCCCCCCAAAATTTCCCAAGACCCATCTGGAACCAAGATACAGAGCCGGCATCCCCGGCGCTGCCCGACAGGACTCCTCCCTCCATGCCCAGCTCCGCAACCGCCTTCTGGCTCAGGTTTTGCGGATCAGCTAGGGGAAAGCATCCCCAACCCAACGTCGCCGTCCAGCACCCCCCTGAAGTACTTGCACCAGCGTGACCAGGACGCCTGCTGCACCGACAGCAGCCTTATCAGCGCCTCGACTTGTTTCCTTGCAAACTGCTCCGGCTCCTCGGCATCAGTGCAAGAAAATATCCGGATGAAGGCAGCCCTCCCACTGAACACCCTTTTGGGTGACTCTTGTAATCCCTCTGGATTCAGACTGTAAAGAAGTCAGGAAAGGAAGAAGGGCTTCGCCACAAAAAAAGAATAAAAAGAAGAGAAAGAGGCAAGGTGGCTTAAGTGGAAAAATAACAAAGAAGCGTTAACACCTCCTATTCTCACTTCTGATTGATCCCAAAAAACCCCCACTTAGCTAAAAAGGGGAGAAGCTGCTAAGGGGAAGGAAAAGCAAGGCCACTGAACACAGAGCAGAGTGGGGAACCCTCAAGCCACCGCTGTTTAACAAGTTTAAGGGTAAAGCAGACTTCAGGAAAGGGCTCATTTCTTTGTCCCACGTCAGCAGTAGGAACTCTGTGCTATCTGAAAATGAAAATCAGAGGAAACGCACATTCAGCAGGTGACGGAGATGACGATACAAGTCCTCGGCGTTACCTTTTTTTTGTTTCGGCTGCTTTCTTGCTGGCAGAGCTGGCAGATCTCGGCGTTTCCAGGTCCTGACAGCTGTTCCTAAAGCCCAAGCAAAAACCAGAACGTTCTGCTTTACACGGCACCTGTGTTACAGCTCTGCGGCTGACCCGCACCTTACAACGGGGAGGAAGATTTCACGCGCTGGTGTTTTTCACCCCTCTCTATTCACGGCGCACCGCGCAGCCCCACGGGCCCTCCGTGCATTTGCAGTTGCCCGGGGCGGACGGGCAAGCACAGCACGGCTGCGTGAACCGAGGACCACGCAGCTCGACTTTCAGGCTGAGATCCAGGCTGCCGGCCCAGCAACAAGGCGGGAACTAAACGTCTTGTTCACTGTGAAAAAGAGCTGTCTGGTGCAGAAATTCCCCGTAGACAGGAGACAAGGCGGGTGTTGCAGCATCCCACTGACAGCTAGCAGCCTAGCCGTGCTTTGCCAGGCAGCCGGGGGAGAAAGAATGGATTCCGGTCGATTTGCCATAGGTGGAAAAACCAAACCAAGCCAACTGACCAAAACACCCCTTCCCTCTAGCCTACAGCGCAACTGGCAAAGCCCTAGCCTGGACCAAGGAGGCTAAACACCGCCACTCGCACAAACGCTAAATTATATTACGCTTTCGTTGTTCTTCGTAGACACACCAGCCCAAGGAAAGGCATGGAGCAAAGGAATAATGAAAGGGGTTAATATTAATTTGAAAAACAACGTGGTTGTGCTGAGGAGGCAAAATGAACTCACGTAGGTGCAGCGCTGCCAACTAAAAGCCTTTCTAATGAGATAAGCAGCACTTTTCCACGAGGGAATGATTGCTGCTACGGACTCAACAGACAAATCCTCACCAAGGCAAAACCTGAAGGACAAACTTCAGGGTATTTGGGCAGGGAAAATGCTGCAGCGACCCAGGAGCTCCCTCAGGACCCCTTGCCCTTCAGTATTTCAATGCAAGGAAAAGAATCACCAACCTGCTCTTCCTGTGTGCCGCTCGGTAACCTGCAAGAGAAGAACATCGTCACTTGGAGCTGACACTTCAGTCACCGCTACACTTAAGAAAAACATCTGGGCTATCAGAGAATTCCCTCATCCTGTTTTTAAGATCCTACCCGGACAGATTTTGGGGTTTGTTTCTTCAAAACCCCGCTGCCAAGTCTGCTTGCGTGAGGGATGAGGCATTCAAAAGCTTCGTCAAACAGCGAAGCGAAGAGGCAGCGCGTGACTGCTGCCATTTGGACACGCAGCACCACAAAGGGGAAGAGCGGGAGAAAAACGTGCAAAACGCCTTCAGAAGAGCGGAGGAAAGGGAGCACGAACATAGAGAAGACCGCTTAGATGGCACAAACACGGTTTAAAACTGGCTTTAAACGTATTACTGCGAAACGTTTGATCCCCTGCGTCTGCGAACAGGCAGCAATGATGTGTTTTGAGGCCTCCCGGATCCATCGGCAGCCTGACGCTCACACTGCCCGAACACTCAAGGTGAAACGGGGGTAAAAAGCATCCAGGGCCTGGAAGGTTTTTAGTATCTGGTAAAGCAGATTTGAATTGAGCTCATGCTATTTTTAAGACAATACTTTTCAGATTAACTTTATAATTGGCATTCAGCGCACTGTGTCAAGAGCACCGCGTTTTTTCACTGACATTCAGAGTTCTTCAAATAGGCTGTGACCATCTCTGAGCAAAGTCCTCGTTACAGAGCTGTTCCTGGTGGCTTTTAAAACGTCTTTTCACATTTAAAACCAAATCTGAAACTTGGCTTTCAAATACTAAACAAATTCTGCAACAAGAATCGTCTCCTCCGTAATACTGAGTTTAGCAACGTGCTACCTGAACTACATTTTTATACAACCCTCTCCTTGAAATATTATTTCAAGTTCCCTTTCTCCAGCAGCTTCTATTCTTCTCTAGAAGCCACTGGTTATCAGCTCCAAACGCCATCGATCCACCAACCCTTCTCCTTTCCCTCACCAAAGATACCTTCTTTGGACTCGGAGTACCAAAGGTCCAGGTCTCTGCAGCATTTGGCTTATGAAGGTTCATTAAGAAAAATCAGTAAACAGCAGATTTATACAGAAACACATTCAAAGGTAAATTGGGAGAGAGAGCTTTGCGGATCCAGAAATGCTGATGGCCAGTAGTAGAACCTCCTTCTTCCCTTTGAGAGCTATGAAACAGAAGTGAAGAGACCTCAACAAAGGGCGTAAGGTTGAAAAACCTGTTTTAGAAAGCGAAGTTGCGCTACTCCAATCAGTACAGAAATTAGGGAAGGCAGGACTTAGAAAAGGAGAAGGCAAAAATGAGATTTCTTTGCTTCCATACTTGTGTGGCAGGACGCTGTTCTCCTCTCTTAGCGACTGCTTCAGTTTAGCGTTTTCTTCCTGGATTTTGAGCTTCCCATCCTGCCAAAAGGAAACATTTACCCATCAGTCGAACTATAGGAAGACTCCGGTTTCACCCCCGCCACCCCGCAAAGGGCGACTTCACGTTGCTATTTCGGGAACACTGCTCTGCCCCTCCTTGGCACAGCGGTGTATTTGGACACGTGAAAGCATACAAACACCAACCCACCCCAGGAGCAGCTCTGCGTGCTTTCCTTTTGCTGTGAACAACAAAGTCGACTTGACATTTTAGAGATGGGCACTTAAACATATCCAGTGACCTCCTTTTCAGCAGGAAGTACAGGAAACTTCACAGTCACCATTTTTCATTTTAACAGCAGAGGTTGAAAAGGTAGACGGGCTGGAAAAGGCTTTTTAAAGACTGATCAGCGAGACAAATCCTCTCAGCCAGGAAAGGAAACAAATCCCCCCCTCCTCCCCAGCTAAGACCTGGGTCACAGCCCGAGCCAGGTATCTACGTACCACCACGCCGAAACACGACCGTCAAAAACCAGCCGCCCGCCTGCGCGGCAAACGCTGGCAGAATCACCCACGCATGCTTTGCTCCCAAGCTGGGACTACAGCCTCAGTGGAGCTCTTCAGTTCCTGCCAGCGCAAACCTCCACCGGAGCGAGCACCGCCTCCAAGTTTTGCGGCAGAAGAGAACCCCGCTCTGAAATCCCTCTTTTTGTGTGTTGGCCCCTTCGTTCCTAGTGGGAACGCCCCACTCGCGCTACAGCGCTCGCCTAGCGAGCGAAGGAGGATAACCCCACGCAGTAACCCGCTCCCAAACCCAGTGACAGGCTGTCAGCTAAGCAGCAAAAAAAGCAGCTATTCTGCCTTCCAGAGAGCTAACCGGCTTTTGCTTTAGAGATCAGGCTACCCAGGTTTGGGTTTGGGGCTTTCTTATTTGCATTTTTACTGGCCAAGCGCATGGCACTTAGCTCCCGATTCCCTCTACTGAATTGTAGCTGTTCTGCTACAGCAAACATGACTTTTCGATAAATGACTCATGATGTGGAAATAGCTTCACTGAAATTATGTGTAATATTGGTTAAAAAAAGAGAAAAACCCCTGAATCGTTCAAGCAGCCCGGGGAGCCCAGTGAAGGCAACTCTCCAGTGCAGCAGCACACACAAGAATTGCTGAAACAACCCCTATTGCTTCACAGTTCTCATAGCTACAAGTTTTGTTCTCCAAAACAACTCCTTTACTTCCAATTCCCAGCGAAAGAGCCTGTTTCATTTCACAGAAAAAGCTGCAGAGCCTATTTTTTACTTTCAAAGGCAAATTTGCTGCTAAAAAGAGAGGTTCACTTGGGGACTATGAGGTTTACTCTTGAGATGAACGCTGCGCTTTGTTTTAAAACCTACCGAATTCACTAATGCGCAGCACTGTAAGAACACTGGAAGTGATTTGTGATGCCCTCAAGAGAGAATTTTCTTTTCCAGGGTTTGCTATTTACCTCTTTCGGGAGAATTTTCCTTATTACGATGCAAAAAATGAAAACGAGCAAGTGTGCTTTTCCTAAGATATAACATGTATCACATCTCTCCTGCTGTAATACACTTGGTTTTATTAAACCAGTGAAGGAAAAGCACAAGCGCTGTGAAGATTTTGTCAGGTGCCCAGCTTGGAAGAGGAAACCAGTGTTGTGCAATGAAGTGTAATGCTTGCAATGTTTTTGTGAGGCTCAACTCAATAAACTGCCTATTTAGCGCGTGTAAAAAATGTTCCAAAGCTCATTTTGTTGTGGCGCATTACCAGTATGTATTTAACGCCTAGTAAAGCTGCGGAAAAGCAAACGAGCAAAATGAAAGTACACGTCAAACACAAGCCAAGAAGAATAAAAGTTGTATTACCTGTCTCATCCAATTCTTTGCGCCTTTTTTGTTTTCTTGGCTGTGTAGGTGACTGCGCGACCATCTGTCTCTTTCCCGCCTCAGCTCTAGTTCAAGGTGGTTCCTAGAACATCGGGGCGGAATTGTGAATACAGGCTCTGGCTTTGTAACACTCAACATCGAGAGCTAATGAACTGGTTAGCCCGCTCTTCATGCTAAAGCAATCAAACCCCAACTCAAGAGCTGAAAACTGCCTCTTTGAATAAAAAAAAAAAAGTTGTCTCGCAGCGTGTTAAGCCATATGTCAGGATGGAAAATCTAAACGTTCCTCATCTAATTCTAGCACAGTTTTGTGGGAAATAAGCCTCTTGATTAAGTCTGCAAGTCCTTAAAAACCACTTTGTTTTTCACCTAGCACAGAACTGTTGATCAGCGCCCTGTTCAAAAAGACGTTCTTCAGCACATCAGCTGCTGCGGGACAGGCTCTGAAACCAAAGCCAACATCCTTGACCATTCCTCAAAGCCATCCACGCGGGACGGATGGACTGCTCCTCCCCGAGAGCCGCGGCAATTCTTCTGACGCCTCACCTGAACGCGGGCCGTGGGCCTCGCGGAGCAACCGAGGGCTCCTCGGCAGGAGCGCTCTGCAGCCTGCTCTGCGACCGGCGCTGGCCGAGCAACGGGGTACGAGCAGGTCAGAACCTGGGCTTGAAGAGGAGAGGCGAGCCCAGCGGGCCGAAAACGGGGTGCGTGTGCTGTTTTATGGACCGCAGTCCACTCCCTGGTCTAGCCTAACCTGTGACGAAGGGACGGCGCGTGCTCCTTCAAGACTGCTCAGCAGCTCTAAACCTAGCTGTGGAGCGCAGAGCCTTTACTCGGGGCCACCAGAAAGCTCGACGCCTGCAGCCTGCCCGCGGACAACAGCGACAAAGCTCTCGGAGCACACGGGCCATCGGGGTCTGAAGCGCCAGAAACCCCATTTTCTGAAATCATTACAAGTAGAAATACGGTAGGTGCCGTAGGGAACGACCCCTGCGCCGAAGTCAAAGCCTAGAAACTGAGTATCTGCTGGTAAAAGCAGTGGCAAGACTCAAACTACAGAATGTTCAGAATCCTCGTTGCTATTAAAACCTACATTATCCACTATTACCCTCGTTAGCCTCCATATGGCTCCAACAGTTTTTTAAGTAACTCGCTATGACTACAGCGTCATTAATTACATAGCCTAACCGAAGTGACTAAAGCAGGTGGAGACTTAGATCCAGAAATGAATCCTCTCCCGTGATGACATTTAAAAGCAAACCGAGGGAATTTTTGTTTATAACTTGATTTAAAAACGCCACCACAAACATAAAAAGCCCGGTTTCCCCTTAAAGGAATATAATTCAAGCAAGCCTACCCACCAGCCACTGCAGCACCCTCCAGTAACTCGCTGCTTCCGAAACTCAGTTAAATCAAGCAGTACAGCCTCTCGGTAAAGGAGGCTCAATCATTTTCATACTGTCATCTTGATTTAGTTTGAGCGTGGAAGGAATCGGAAGAAGTCCAACTCACGCAAAAATAGACCAATTTGCAAACGTCCTCCCCAGGTAGCTACGCCAAGTTGAAGTGACTCAGCGTAAGGTGCATATGTGGAGAGATGCATTGCCCATTTATACCCAAGAACACCGCTAAGCTCACCCATGCGCACCCGGGACCTCGTACGAATTTCTGGTAAAAGCCATTTGCTGGCTTTGTGGGCACCCTCGGCAACTTTTTGAAAAAGGAAACAAAAAGCTACGCCAGGAGGAGAGGAGGGGACAAAAGAAAAATGCCTCCAGCGATGCTTCCACACAATTCATTGCAGTGACCTTGCAACAAACAGAAGATGCATCATGGGTGCAGAAGGAGAGATGCTCTTCTGTTTTAAGGTAAGAGGATTTCTCTGTTTTCCTGATCCTGGTAAACTGATGACATTGCAGGAGAAAATACGATAGCTCTCACCAAGTTCTCTACATTTGGTTTCCAACCTTCTGGAAAAAGCCAAATTACGCCATGACAGCGGGAAGTCTGATGCAACGCTAGGCTTTGGAGAGGTCTACGTTGCCGCCAGCGAGACCTGACCGCGCTTTGAAGCGCACATCCAGCTAACTCATTCCCTAGAGCAGCCTAACCCGCAACGCGACCTCGGCGCGCACTGAGGATCTACCCAGCGTCTCAAACAGGTTTTGCAGCTTGGGGTAATCTCCGTCCTGTATCTCTAGTGCCGCAGGTTTTCAGAAGAGATGGTTATCGGCAGATGCCCAACGGATCTAACCGCAGCGCGGAAAGCCCCCACAAACGTTTCAGTGTTCAGAAAAAATATCCTGACATTGCATTTCCACCCAAGAGATGTTCTGCAACCTGCTTCTGATATTCCACCGCCACGTAAGGTTTGTACTTCCGCTGGCGGTTTCTGCTGACCGTGTAAGCTCTTTTGCGTTTCCTTCCAATCTGATTCTTCAAGTTGTAACTTTAAAGACACGCGTGTTAAAAGGCTTGCCATCTTGCAAAGCATTTCACCTCCCCAGAGTTAATGCCCGCCTGGCGTCTAGAATGCCACTGTCTCCCTCCGCCTCCAACCCCAACCTCCTTTTGCGATCGCCCTGCCTGCTTTCCTACTAGACACCGTAAGAACAGCCCAGAAAATAGATTAGAAAAGGATCTCTTCACCGCTGCCTGGAGAGCTCTTCCACTTCTAGCTGGAGGCTGTTGATTTTGTCCCCAAACTCCTGCTTGAAGAGACGGTTGTCCTGCTGGGCCAACTGACGGTCCTTCTCTGCCTGTCGCAATCTGGATTTGAGCCACATGAACTTGTGATAAAAAACAAAAGCCATGGTGGGGAGGAAGACCGAGTTTAACCAACAAATAAAAAACCCAGTGAAAAGGTAAAGCCAAAAAAAAAGGAATGGTAAAAGCAATGGAAAGGAAGAAAATATTTTAAAGAAAAGCAAAATGTAGGTGAACCAGGCAGAAGCTCTGATTTTCAATAGTTTTTATTCTATTACTACAGTTTACAGCCATTAGATGAAAAACATAAAACATCACTTTTATCCAGATTCAAAGCAAACCTCAAGTACACAGAATTTTAAGTCAAATTTGATTTTAATGTACGTTACATTTCAGCTTTACACATGTAACTGGAACTTGCAACATAGGTTAGCTACTATATTGAGAATTAGTGCATTTTCCTGGTCTCTTCCACGGATCGACACATTGGCTCAAGCGCCCAGGCATTAGCGCACCAAAGCGTTTCCACTTTGGGCCTGACATCAGAAATGGCCAGATCCTTAATTCTGTCTTATTTTAGCGTTACTGGGAGAGCAAACACCACCAGCCCAATCCCCTACTCCTACGGAAGAAATCTGGGGAGGGGCAGGGGAGTTAACTGCTCCAACTAGCTATTTGGACACCTTGATGAAAGCTTCCACCTTTCTCTTACTATTTTTCTCCAGGTACTTAAATTGAGCTTCTAGTAAAAGGTTAAGTTTATACTTTCAAGCACGCGACTTGGGCATCGCTTAGAGATTTAAAACAGGTCTCCAAGTCTCCTTGGGTGCGGGAGTCCATTAAACAAGCCAAGCGGTGGTGCACGCTCACGTACAGGAGGACTAGGCTGAGCCTCGCAGATTTTTGAAAGGTACCTAGTGAGAATCAATAGGTGATCTTGCCCCAGTTGCTTTTCAGTCACATTTGCCACCCACGGCCCCAAGGAGCACTACCCCACAGGACAAAGGGAGAACTGGCACCGAAGAATTTCTACAGGCATCTCACCAGAGCAAAAACCCCTTATTCAACACAGAAAACCCCCAAACGTGATCTTCTTGAAAGGAAAAAAAAAAAATCTCTAGGAGCACTTATAACCTAAAGCCTGTGACAGGCCAGCACGGTGAACTTCTGCGGCCACAGGGAAGAGGACATTAGTTTCTAATAGTCCAAGCTACAGTTACTTAAAGTTTTGCACTGGGGTGTTAAATTGGCAATTATTTTTCCTATTGAGAGCTGTTTCCAAGCTTTAGCTGTTCTTTCATTAGCAAATTCCATTTGTATCGAGCAACAGAATGAAAGAAGTGTAATAGTAAAAGGCAACTCTTCCTTTTAAACCACTAAACTACTCAGACAAGGAATGGTCAAGTACCAAATTACCATTTCTACTCCCCACCACTGCACATCTTGTTCCTTTTTTTTTTTAATTATTTTTGTTTCTTTTAGAGTATAAAGATCAGATTATTTTCCGTACGATGTGTAGCTTCCCTTTCTAGGAAGGGGAGCACCTCTCCTCAGCTTCCTTCAGTCGGGAAGAACCGCAACGTATGTCTAGAGGGATTCATGGCAGAGGTAGAAGGCAATGCAAAGAAAAGGAGGTTTCCACTGAACTTACCACTCTATCATGTTACTCTAAGACACCTAGCCACTAATTCTGGACACATGAAGTTTAAAGGAATAAGGATAAGTCCCCACCCTCCCACCAAGTCCCTAAGGCGAAATCGTTGCAAGCAGTCTCGGTTACAAGAGGGCTGGTCTTCACGGTGACGAGCTACGGAGCAGCGCCCGTTTGTCTCGGACTTGGGGCTGAACCCGCAGAACAGAAGTGGATGGGTAACAGCTTGGGGTACGCACACAACTACTTTCAACAACTTCCAGGGATGCATTTTTTTCGTCTACTTCACAAAAAGGGTAACACAGAAAACTAGTTGACTTTCCAGAGCTGGCCAATCTGATATTGGCTTGACCCACGCACCTAGTATCCATAAATGCTGAAGACTTGTGCTGCTGTATACGGTATGCATCACCGGGATGTACAGAGCCACATATCTCCCGTTCCTTATGCTTTTCTGGTGTGTTTATTGGCCAACTCATTGGTACTTTAACACAGTTTAAATGGCAAAGTTAGGGATTTTTATACCCGACTCTAAATCTCTGAAGAAAAACTCACTGATTTTAAAAATTCAGCAAATTCCAAATCAACTTTAGGTGACAATTAACATTTTAACAGTTGCTTTTAGCAATTCTCAAGTTCTCCCCTCATAAATGAGTTCTGATGTCAGAGCTGTGAGGTGACCAGACATAAAAATGTCTAATGATGCTTCTGGATCAGTTTGTTTGCTGCACTATTTAAGGTTTTTGCCTGTTTCACCAAATCCTTTTCACTGTATAAGTAAGTCAGAATGAGGAGGATGAGAAAATGGAAAAGTAAGAACAGCAAGAGAAAGAGAGCAAATCAATTAGCTGAGTAGATATCATAAAACATTTCAAAATACAAATTTTCTACAAACAAAATGATCTTTTTTATAAAGAACCATTTACAATATAAACCCTAAAATAGGAGCGTTAATTTAGCGCAATGCCCTACTCATTAAATAAGTCCCAGACAATACACGTTGCTGAAAGCTATGCTTTCCCCTGATTTTCTCGGAGCTAGCAGGACAGTCAGGGCAATTCGCAGACACTGAAGTTCTGAACCTTTGGCCAAAGCCCCGCAAGGCCTGGCTTTGCGAGCAAGACAAAGGGGAAAAAAGGAGCACTGCTCCTTATCAAATCAATCCGACTGCGATGCTGAGGCCCTCCTAATTTCGTGAGGGTTAGTAACATGAGAGCAACACGGTCATCAGGATGGAACTTGTCCCAGTCCAAATGGATATTTTACCTATGGGCTATCTTTATCAACTTCTAGCAGCAGCCTGGCTGCCCTCTCATCTTCCTCCATTTACTTTCACATGAGGATTTTCTTCATGCTCACCTTCCTCAGAAAGTACGAGGCTGTTCATGAAGAGAATGCTTCAGCTGGGGGTATTTTTTTCAAAACGGTACCAGAGAGATCTGGAATAACCAGGCACCTCTGAGCCTGGCCTCTGCTGCACGCTTGTCCTTCCTGCTCCCACTGTAATACTGTCACTAACAGGCAAGAACTTCTCTGAGTTCATGTTTCTATTTTTTATCAGTGCTACTAGAGATAGTGATTGACTTGTAATGACTGGATACCATACAACAGTGCAGCTGATGTAGATAAACAAAGCTGCTATGTTAATTACTGGTTTAGTAGAATATTCTTTTCTAATGGAAGCTCTCCTGAGCATGCAAAGCATTTCTCCTAACAGCAGCTCAGAAAATTAGCAGCAGCTCAGCAGAGCACTCGGACTCTCTCCTGGTCCATTCAGGGTCAGTGGGACACTACCACTAGAATACACACATGATTTTATAATTGTAAAAGTTTCTTTTTTTTACCTTTGTTCAAGCTGTTTGATGGTGGCAGCCATCTGATTTGTTTTTTCTTCCAAACGGCTGTTTAATTCACTCTTCTGTTTCACTCCCATGTCCGAACTCTGGAAAAAGGAGCATCATAGGTTTTTTGTAAGTAGCAGTAAAACCAAAACGAACCACGATAAATCATGTGGCACATGAAACGAAAGGGACGGAAGCCAAAGAGGCAGGAGAAGGTGCTCAGAAAGCAAATGCCAGGTCCATATCGTGAGGACAAATGTCTTGGCACAGAGGTGCAGGCTACGTCTGGACCCTGCAAAAGGGCAACGCCATAATCAATGAAGCTTCCCCTATAATCCCTATTAATGCAGTACCTGCTAATATCATTTGACTGTTTTGCACAGAACAATTGACTCAAGGAGACCAGAAGCTCCTCTTTCCTGTTCTAAAGTTTATTTTAGGATTTCTTTCTGAGCATTGTGTGCTGCTCTTTGTCTTAAGAGTCTGCTTTTGTTATGACACAGTAACGTACCTAATTACACCATATACCTTCAAATACTAGATCGTACTGGAAGAGAAGCTACCATGGCTCAGTTTTTATACCACAAAGACACAGAAGATGCTTTCCCCAGTCACACACATTCCTGGATCGTCATGAGTCTTTCTTCAGCAGAAGCTGCATTTTCCTTTAACCTCCACCACATATATTTTTTCAAGCCCCGCAGCTTTCTTGCAGCAAGACAGAAGTATGCTATACGGCCTGTAACCCTCCCACACCTAGCACCTTTTAGATTCATAGGGGGGAAAAAAGAACAAGAGCTATCGCTTTTATCTGGAATTCACTGCGTCCGATTTAATTATTTCCCTACCTGCAGCTTGAAAGACAGTTCATGCTTTAGGGCCCTGAGATCATCCAGTTGCTGTCTGAGCGCCACCAGCGCATCTTGCTTCTCGCAAACATCTTTCTCCAGCATCTTCATGGCTAGCTCCATCTCCTGTCGCATCCCGATCTGCACCTCCAGCTCTTTCTCCACATCCTGGAACATACGGATCAGTCAGCGTTACCAGCCAGCTTTCATAGAATCATAGAATCATAGAATCGTTTAGGTTGGAAAAGACCTTTAAGATCATCCAGTCCAACCATTAACCCACACTACCAAGTCTACTCTAAGCCAATCAAGGGTAGACTAGACTGAACCATGTCCCCAAGTGCCACATCTACCTGTTTTTTAAATACTTCCAGGGATGGGGACTCCCCCACCTCTCTGGGCAGCCTGTTCCAATTCTTGACCACCCTTTCCGTGAAGAAATTTTTCCTAATTTCCAACCTAAACCTCCCCTGGCGCAGCTTGAGCCCATTTCCTCTCGTCCTATCGCTAACTACGTGGGAGAAGAGACCAACACCCACCTCACTACACCCTCCTTTCAGGTAGTTGTAGAGAGCGATAAGGTCTCCCCTCAGCCTCCTCTTCTCCTCACCACGCACAAGATAACCACCCTCGACCGGTGCTCCTGCCAATGCAGTCGCTACCTAGAAGCATGCTGCATTGCCACAGCGTCACAGTTACAGATCTGTCCCATCAAAGACGACTAAGGACAAGAAATCCACATTTTCGGTCCAATATTCAAGCAATGCAAACAGCATTACTAACAAAGAGTCAGAAAGGACTATACAGGCCCATCTTTCTGAGGGAGGGGACTAGAGAAAAGCTGGCAGACTTTTTATTTCCTAAAATCATTCTTCTTGGGCATTTTTCTCCCCACCAGCTGAACACGCTATATTGAATAACAGTTCAGACAGCAGCAATATGGTTGGGCTTGATGATCCTAAAGGTCTTTTCCAACCTAAATGATTCTATTAATATCCTTGTCTGCAAGGGAGATGTGTCAGACCTTGAAATGCAAGTGTCTTGCTCATTTTGAGAAGCAGACCTCGAACTGATCAATAGAGCCACAAAATTAACATCGCTTCTGACGAGACTGTCTCAGGTCAGGCTGAAGCAGGCTGGCAGGAATGAAAAAACCCCCCTAGCCAACCATTTTCAAAAGAGAGTGTCTGACACGGAGTTATTATGTGAAAAAGCCATTTGTAGCGAGCTCCAAGCTCACACAGTCCTTACCAGCCGCAGCTGAGTCTCCTCCTTTAACTGTTTTCGTGCCTCAGTCAGTGCATGTCCATCAGCAGTTCTGTCTTTAGTGACCTAAGTTAATGAAGACAGCCAATTAGCTTGTCATTATATGCTACTAACCCTCACATTTGTCGATTATTTGCTCTTCCCACCACTTTGAACACGATTTCTGCAACTATCAAAACTCAGAGCTCCATTCAGTTAATGCAGCATGCAGCTTCCACGTGAAATTACTCTATTTCCGTTTCTCCAAGGTGCTCAGTGCACTTCAACGGATGTGAAATAAATGGACAGACTGCCTGTTTTCAGAACCTTCACAATATACTAAGTACGGTTATACAACCTCAGAAAAAGATCTTATGGGTTTTAAAACGAAAACCAGATTCTGCCATAGTTACTAGTACTTTCAGTAAATCAACAACAAAAAAAAATAGTATAGATCCTGCTCCTAGATTTCCAAAAAGGGTAGCATTTCAGGCCAAAAAAGCAGAACTCCTATGTCCAAATTTTTCTGCCACCCCCTCAGTAAATCATCCTTCCTCCTGGCCCTTCGGACACCTCCGCCCAGCAAGCCAGGAACACGCTGTGCTAGCCCTCGGCTCTGCGCACGCTCACGGTTTCATCAGCTACGGCCAGGCAGGATTTACTGTGGCCAGGGTCCATCTGTCACCCTCTGCGGAGGACCCACCTGGAATCACTTTTATCTAGTGCAGTTTTTGTGTGAGATACATAAGGAAATACACCTACTTCTCAGTCCAATTTGGGCTGGGACTGCCCAAAAGGTTCAGTAATCGTTCACACACACCAACCTTACGATTGGACTCTAGGATGTAAGAACTTTCTTCTTTAACCCGTTCCATCTCTTCTTGCAGTGTAATAATCCTGTTGTTTGCAACCGCAAGCTGTGAACAAAGAGCAATGGTAACATATCAAAAATATACTTGACCATTTTTTTCCCCTCTCTAGACACATTTTCTGTACTCATTTTTTTACAAAGAGAAAAAAAAACCCAATATTTGGAGGTGGCAAAAGACAACTCGGCCTCTACCATGGCGAAAGACTATCTGGGAAAGCATCAATTAGTGCCAGTGTGATGGATTTCAAATATCAGCTAAACCAGAGACTTCCCAACCTATTTCGGTTCCTGTCTTTCAGTGAAGTTACTGACTTCTTCAGGTCTCTCTACCTGCTAGACTCTGCGTAACACGTGGCTAGCGCAACTCAACAGAAATCCTCACTCCGTTCCCCTTCCCTTGCCAAAGATATCAAAAAGGAAAAACGTGAAGGCACGGCAGCCAAGTTTTGTTGACTTCTAGCAACTGAGATGCATTACCAGAGAAGAAATACTCGCGTGGCTTTGCTAAAGCTTCAGTAGGTTTGGGCACACTGCTAGGTAGAGCATCTGAGATGTAAGATGCTCAAGGATTTGGGCAGGAGAGGCACAATGAGGACCTCATCAGAAGAGGAAGATTTGGCTGGAAACGAAGGATCATTAGCACACATCACCCTTACGAGACGGGGCATCTGCCTCAGAGGAATTCCCAATGAAGACATCACCGCAGACTAAAAGATTACTTTGAGCGTGTGGTCAAAGGCCAAAACAACTTCAGAAAACTCCTTCCGGCTTTGTAAATTGTAACTTACATAAGCCTTGCGCACAAGAAAAGCTCAGTGACATTCCAAGAGACCAGCAACCTTAAGTGACAAACCCAAAGAGAAATTACCCTGATAAAACTGCGAGTCTTTGGTACAGCTCAAGCCAAATACACAAACTGATGTGACATGTGACGCAGTTCATTAACTACACCCCGCAAACAGCCCTGGTTGGCACAGCGTGTTCCAGCGTCACTTCAATTCTTGCTCTGAACAGCATGCAGACTTCACTAAGATACAAGCAGGTAAATTATTGAAAATAAATAAAATACTTCAGTCAACATTGCAATTAATCTCACAGGTACCATGCCTAATGGGCACGGCACTCATACTCTGCGGGTAATAAATCAAGAGCCACTTATTATAGTAGCGCTGAGAAAGGTAGCCTCTACTGCAAATTTAAAAAAAAAATACTTTAATTGTAAAAAACATTTCTTACTCCTTAATTGCAAGAGCGGATACACTAATTTCCATCACTACAGCTTCTCATCACTTGGAATGCATCCATTAGAGTAGATGTTCAATAACCAGACACACAAACCTCCTTTAGCGAGGGCAAACAAGCAAAAAAGAATTTCTATTTCATATTTCTACTGCAAGAGCACTGAGACAGCCCAATCAAAATCATTCTGCTGAGCTAAGTGACAAGCGGGCAGAGATACTGTAAAACCGCTAGGATGAATCCTACTGTCACCCATTTGTCAGGGAACTGACCCCAAAAGATTTTATTACATTTATGCCACTACTAATGAAGCTGCAAGACCAGTTTTAAAACACAGGTTACACCTATGACTCACGCACCAACCATTTTTCACGCTCTGACTGAACAACGTTTTATCCATAATGATAATTTTTCCTTTATTTCTTGCAAATTGTGACAGGCTAGAGGGAACGTTATTGAAACATTTCAATTACTATCTTTACACCGTAGCAAACTTCTGCACCTGTCAAAATAATATAATAATAACAGACATCTAAAAAATTCTTTGGCATGTCTGGACATCTGGTAAACCTACATCAGCTGTACAGCATCCGAAACCACACCCACCGTGCAATTTATTCTAAGACATATTCAAAATATCAGGAAGCACTCAAAGACTTCAGAGGGATGAAGTGTATTCAGCAGCTTTTGGTTTTTAACATAAACATTTGGTTGTTTTTCCACCTCATGCTTAGTAGCAACAGCCAGTGTAATTCAGGTTACAGGCAGGTCAGTTATTCCAGTTCCATCGTTAAACACTCATCATTACCTACACCAGAAATCTGAAATTAACTCCTCCCTTACCTTCTGAATGCCCAATTCCAAAACCTACACCAGAAATCTGAAATTAACTCCTCCCTTACCTTTTGAATGCCCGATTCCAAAAGGCCAAAACATCCGATGATTTTCTATTACACTTACCTCCTCGGTCAGTTTAGTGTTGGATTTTTCTAAGGCATCCACCTTGGCCTGTAGGTTGTTTACTGTAGCGCTGTTGGAGAGAAAAAAGAACCCTACAGTAATTCCTTCTTTTTTAAAAGCCATTTTTCTATTTTGCTCGACTACATAATAAAGAAGAAATGAATCATGTCTTACCTTAAATGTCTATTGAGTTCTTCTACATAGTTCTTCTGGTCCAAAATAGCAGTTATCTGACCATCTCTGGGAAAAAGAAATATCATTCAGCTCAGCCGCCTGGATTCAAAGAACTAAGAGACGCCATTAAAGGTGTAAGAGGAAATGTGGCAGCATCGCCTGCATATCCAGCGTCCCGATACCCTAGGTCCCAATGAGTCTACGTGGTGCTTATGAAATAGCGAAGCCAAGGTGCAGTCTATGCCTTTATAATCACTCACTGTCCCCTGACTGCCAAGAAGCTGAAACCGCTCCATTTGCCTGGACGACGTTCAGGCATTTTGTGACACACAAAACAGAATGATTAAGGCAGACGACATTTCAAAGAGTACAGGAGTATTTCAAAGAAAAAAACCTGGTTTCGCACCACATTTATATTGGCCAGGAGTCATCTCACCAAAACCCATTCAAGGAAAACTGTCAACAAATGCATGTTTTGCATGCACTTCCAGCAGGAAATCTTAACTAAAGAAAAGGATGTTCTAAAAATGAAACTACAGATAAAATAAATGCAATCAAAACACCTGATCCTGAGGGATAATTATTAAATATATACCTGAATTCAAACTAGCAGAACTTCCTTAGAAGGAAGAAGTACTCTTGAAGAACCTCAAAAAACCGCAACACCTGACCCGTTTGTCAGTGTGCCCACACTGTAGTTTTCACCTGCTTGCTCTGAATATTGCACAGCTCCATTTGTGTATGCTGGTACAAGTACCTCAGGTTATTATTACAGTTACGACCTTTTCCAATTGGAGAATTTTTTTTTCTAAGGATATTAGGGTGCCAAAAATAAACTACTATCCTGCTAGCCATACAACTGGTGAAGGCTGCTAAGCTACTTACCTGAAAGGCTTTAAAGAATGGCAGACCTAACTCAGCAGAGGATCACTTGTAAAATATTTTTATCTTCAATCGCTAGCTAAGGAAGAACACACAGAATTTCTGGGAGACTTTCCTTCTCCCCTGCTCCCTCCCAATAATTCCAGTATCTTTTATATATATATTATGGTTTATTACAGAAGAACAATTCAGTCTAAGTAGCTTTTTAATTAAAAATGTAACAGCTTGCAAGGCAACCTGGAATTCTTGAATAACAAGTTACCAAGAGATAAGCAGCAGGACAATTGCGCTTGTACCTACCCTTCGCTGCCTTTCGTGCTGTTCCCGTCTTTCAAATACATTGAGAAATCAATAACTCCAACCTAGAACAGAAGAGCATGCATTTTACATTAAACACTTTTTCTAAGACTAAACACTGTCCATAGGCATGAAAGTTTAGAGTCATTCAGTTAGGACATCAGTACATGTTGTATTACAGCAAGGATTCATTATACCAGTAATCTATTCAAAATTAATGAAAACGTGGCGTATTTCAAGCAAAAATGCACGAGGATAAGCAGCAAGCTGGCAAGCGAGTCTTAGGACATAAGGACAAATCATTACCATCACCCTATCGGTATATACACTGCTTATGCAAGCTGGAACATAACTGCATCCAGGCTCATTTTCTTTTGTTCAACAGCTACAATGATCTCATCACACAGCATGAGTGAATTAACAGTTCTGCCCATCTCTCCCCTCCTTTTGGCTAAGTCAAAAAACAGGTAGATGTGGCACTTCGGGACATGGTTTAGTCTAGTCTACCCTTGACTGGCTTAGAGTAGACTTGGTATGTAGGTTAATGGTTGGACTGGATGATCTTAAAGGTCTTTTCCAACCTAAACAATTCTATGATTCTATGATTCTAAGTCCTTCCCCGTTTTCGCCTCCTTTTTCATTTACTACACTTCACTCCACAGCGACCTGCACACAGACCACAGCAAAGCATAACAGCAAGAGAAAACCAAAATCCTGAGTCTGACCTCAGCGCCGCCAGCTAACCAAACACCACAATCGTAGTAACAAGCTTACATCAGTCTTCTGCTACGTGTAGTAACAAGCTTGTATCTCAGTTGATCCAAGTCCTCTACAAAGGAGAATTCTTCCAATTTAAGTGAGCAGAGAAAAAAACATTAACTGAACACCCAGTACCTGTGAGTCCAGGTCCTCTCCTTTCATGCAGAAGTTTGCGTCGATGACATTCAAACCTACTAGGAGGCCAGCAATGATCGCACCTTCTTCTTCCATCATCAGTGCATTAGGCTCATAAAATTCACTGCAGGATGCACAGCAAGAGAAGACAAGTGTTGCATCTTTAAGAATCAACTAGAAAGATGCCAACTAGCACGGGATCCCTGCTAGTTCATAGGACAATATAATGCAATCTCAGCCCTAACAAAAACCCAGGCAGCGGCACATAGTAGACGCAGAAACTTACTCCTACGCGCTATCAACGTACTCCTGCTCTGCCTGAACCAATCTCTCTTAGCACAGGGAGTCTTTAGGTGAGCCGAAGACCCAATACGTAGGTGACCTGGCCCCTCAGCTGTTGAAAGGTGATGGAAAGTACGCATGATTCTTGAGTAGTGGTACAGCACACTGAAGATTTAAGACTGGGGCTTAATATCAGAGTTTTTTAAGTACCATACTTCTACTACTCTATTACATACTACTATTAACACAAGCCACTGCCCCATTTTCCAGTGGACGACACCACATTCACCTTTCTAACCCCAAGTCAGCTATGGCTTTACATGGACAGCCAACAAAAACCTGCTTGTTTGAGCAAAGAAACACCAGCGTATTTATTCAATCCTACCGCATTACACAGACATAGGAGTTCAAATCCACAGACTTTCAATTAAGCTACAAAATTATTGCTGGTTTATGAGCGGGAAGCAGAAATAGAGAGAAGTGAAATGACTTGTTCCAAGCCAGATGGTAATGAGGTGGCAAGGTCAGAAATAAATCCAGGGCCAAGATTTTGCAGACAGGGAATGCTGTATCCCCTCTGTACAAATATTTCACCCAAATAATCTCTTAGGAACCAAAACTTGTGTTTATTCTAATGGATATTTGAGACAAAGCAGAGAAATAAGAGCTTCTGAATTAAGAAAAAATGCTAAGCATTTTTAATTCCTTTACAGGAAGCTCTGCATTTCACAAGTATTACCTTTTCTCAAAAAAAGTACATGCATACTTTACCATTTGGGTGTAAAAGATCGTAAAGTTCTTACAAGAGGGCAGAAGATAACCTAACCTAATCCGAGAGCGAGCTCGGCGCTCACCTGAGAAGATCCTTTCTGTTAATCAAGGCTTTCATGTATTCTGAAAGTTTCTTCTGCATTAGAGCCAGGCGAAGCCAAGCTCTTCCTCTACCCACAGGTGTCCTGCAAAGGCCAGAAACAAAACAGTTAGAGATACTGCAATGCACACTCACAAACAGCTTTAATAATCCCATTCTATCTGAAGTTTCTGCATCTCAAAGATAGAGCTGGCACTGATGAAAACAGGGAAATACAAGGTATTTAAGTGCAAATAGTTATGGACAAGTTTATCCAAGCAATCACTGCTTCTCTCACAACTAATTATCTATTTTTTGTTATACTAAAAATATTTCCCTGACTTTACCCCTGATGGATGTGACTACATAGACAGAGATCAGCTGCTTCAACACCTCACCTTCTAATTCAAAATCAGTTTTGCATACGGCAAGTCAGAAGAACACGTGTATACTTCAGCTCAGCACAGATGCCCGAGCACCACTCTTTCAGGTAGGTGTTAAGTTGGGTGAGACTCCACAAAGACAACCGGAAACACAAATTCAGTACTGTTCAACTATTTTGCTCAC
The DNA here is from genome assembly GCF_030463565.1 of Pelecanus crispus. Lineage (NCBI taxonomy): Eukaryota > Metazoa > Chordata > Aves > Pelecaniformes > Pelecanidae > Pelecanus > Pelecanus crispus. The sequence continues at coordinate 2,339,384 of NC_134646.1, forward strand.
GAACACACTCACAGAATGCAGTGGGTTATAGTCACAGTCCTTCCCCCGCTGTTTCTCCTGGCAATCTGAAGCACGCAGCTTTACAAATACGGCAACCGATACGCTGCATCACAGCCCTGGCTCATCTACCCTGGCACGCTGGCCAGGAGCCAGGGCCAGATGCTCCCAAGGAAGGTGTAAATCCCCCGTGTTGAGCAGTATTCGGATTAAAAGGAAATTTCTTGTCCATCTCCAGCAGTCAGTCAGCTGTCTTATAGCAAACAGCACGTGGGGCACTTTATTTTCTAACCTTAACTAGTATACGCAGCAACTGTCCACGGAAGCCAACTTCATTACTCCGCACTCTTGACCTCACTAATACATGACATGACGTTTCCCAAGAGTTACTATGAACTCAAGGCCAAGGTTTAGAAACTTATTCTAAAACTGTTCTTTATTTCGATTTATTTAACGTTTCCATATTCTTTTACAACAGGAAAAGGTAACAGGAGCTCTGGCACAACACTGTTGGCACTCCAGGCTGGTCCTGTAAGCTGTTCCAGGAGAAGTCCTGCACAGATCTCCAGTAAAAAGCACTTGTCCATATGTACACCGCTAAATACTAACACGAAAGAAACTGTTATTGAATCTATTCACCTCTTCTTTCAGCAAAGAAGATTTAATCCTTAGTCCTGCTACTCATACAAAAGCTTCCTTATACCCTTTTTTCTGTTCTCCAGGCTGAAAGCTTCTTACAGTTTCTTTTTAGTGTGGAAAAAGCAAACCTGAATGTGTGGTCTGAAATAACTATGACATTTTTAAAAGCAATATATGCTTAAAGTGTTTTTTTTCCTCCCCTCTTTAACATAAGCTAGTATCTTCTCCAACTTTGTGACTGAGATTCCCTTTTACACAAACTTCACAAGTTTACCTGAATTTATTTAAAAGAAAAACTACCTCTATCAGCATCAAAACTATTTAACCTGTAACCACCTTCCTTCCAATTCCCTTCCTCTTCAGTCTGACTTCAGAGAGTCAGTAAAGGCTGTTCCCATTCCTGAGACACGTCGTCACACGTTCAGTGCTAGCAATAAATGCACCGTTGTCCATAACACCCCATGTACTTAACACGGAAAGAATATATCCTATCCTCTCCTTCTGCAGTTCCCTGATTAAGAATAAAAGAGAGTAATGATCCATTTTTATCAGCCAAAGGGGGCAGATGTATTCCTGAAGGTGATGTTTGCCCCTCCTTCTCTTCTTCACCATCCTTCTTAAAATAAAAAAACATACGTGCTTGCGCAGTAGGAGACTGTACTTACTTCAGCCCTGGGAGATCCTTAACACTTGCTGTAATTTCTGCTGCTTCAGGAACAAGTTTTTCTACTAGTTCTAGAGGTCCCCAAAATGACTTATTTTGCCCAAGAAAAGTCTTTTTGGCTAGAAAAGAAAAAGATATAAAATGAGCCTGTTAGACCCGTGCTGACTAAATACATTCTCAAACATGGTCAGAGTGCATGAACGGTAGACAAAAACTGCCAGAAAGATTCTTCTGGGACTGCTGCTGGGCAAGTACAACAGATGACTTTTTATGGCCAAGTGTGGCAATTACCGGTATCATTCAAATAAGGTAACAGGAGCTTGAGACCGACGCCAGAAAATATTCCCTACACCCCCAACATGCCAAAACAACAACATCTGGTGATAACCAGCAACTTCGATTCAGTGCTAGAGGTCAAAATTTCTACTAGGATGCTGTCACTGTCCCTAAGTTACACTTGTGTGTGCATGGGAATTTCTTCTCACTGACCATCACACTACAAAGAAATGGACCGCACCACTTTGAACCTGCTCTTTCTCCGTAGCTGCCAGGGGCTTCTCTGCACATCCCTTCCTCCCTCAGAAAAGCTTTCTAGTGAGCTCTAGGCACTAAAGCTGGAAATTATTTTTCTTATTCCATAGTTCTTACTGCTAATTTCACAGCAGCAGTGAGAAGACCCGAAAACTCTGTTAACTTCAAACTGACGACACTGGCAAATGGACAAAGGAGCTGAAGAATAGGAACACTTCTCCCTTGCACAATGTTACTTGAACCAGCATAGGAATCACTTCTTCCACACATAATGCTGAACACGACTACTAAAGAAGCACCGCAGGATGTACGTATGGGTGCCGAGAGGGCATTTAATATCCTCTGCTTTTCCTCTCAAGCTACTATTGTGCAAGGGCGGCACATCAAGAGAAGTACTCTGGTACTTGGCAATTTTAGTTGTGACTCCATATTACATCATTAAGTATATGCTCTGCTTGCTATTTTAGAAAGCAGCTTACAAGACATTAGCTGCACAAAGCCAAAATCCTCAGTTTTGACAGAATTGCTGAGATAGGACCTCCGTGTTGCAGTTCCTCTTCCAGCAAGAGGACCGCTGCAACCCTAAAGCACGAGGAAGTGCAGAAAAAAAAGGGAGTCATGAGGTTGCTGAGGAGCTAATTTTATCACTGATCACTTAGTTAACACTGGAGTCATCTGAAAAGCTGTTTTAAAACCAGCAAGCACCTGCAACAACTGTGAACTTTTCACCTGCAGTGTTATACCTTCAGGAGATATTTTTTCTTCCCCTTTCTGTGGCCTGTCAAGCCACCTGTGACCACAGCAGTGGCCCTGCTCACCCTCTCTTTAGTCTACTGTAGATTACAAAACCAGATTTTTACAAGAAGATTGCTCTTTATCGCTCCTACACTATGACAAACAGCCCGGGAGGACTCTCCTCAAGCGAGGTTACCTTTCAAGCCGTGCTTAAGGCAATGTTCCATCACAACGAAGAACTGCTGAAGAGGTGCATAGTCGGAGTCCAGCGTCCTGCCCAGATTGAGCGCCGATTCAATCAACCCCTTGATACTCAGTTTCGCCATGTTCATCAGGTTCATGCGTTCATTAGCCATGAGATAATTAGGATCTATTAAAAAAGGAAAAAAACATACTGTTGAGTAACAAAAGCTATTTTTCACACAGTAAGATATCCTGTATACGCCTCTTCTGTCCCTCAGCTTTGAAGCTGTTTTCAGGGGCAGTGACAGTTTCATGCGACGCACTCTCTTCAGGCCTTTTGTTGAGAAAAATCAAAACCTAACTAGCATTTTATGGCCGAAGCCACAATGACACAGGAATACGTCATATATCACATTAAGGGTGCCTCAGTATTTTAAATAACCACAAAACCTTTAAATTTTCAAATTTTGAAGACAGGTATTATATTGTGCTTTACATCTCGACAATGTGTTACTGAATGCTACAGCCGTCACTTGCTCCAACTCAAATCCCCAGCTACATCCAGCAGCTACAAACTGGTAAGAGTTCTCCACTCGTGATTTGTTCTTCCATCTAAAGCCAACCAGGAATCCGCTCGCACTTAATCCATCAATGCGTCTTTCCACCCAGGTCTTGCATCTTTACTTCTCATGACTTAGAAAAACCCCAACCAACCAACCAATCAAACAAACAAAAAAAACCCCCCAAAAAAACCCCAAAACTTAGATGTAACATGGAGCTAACTCCCAATCATCTCTCCATTTTATCAACACTACTGTTTTTTACCACTGACAGTAGGGAGCTGATCTTCATGGCTCCTCTGACAGCTCACTCTAATTCCCAACACGCATAGCTCTTCCAAGACTACGCTCTTCCTCTACCACATTATAAATATTCAGACCTTTATGCTTGCTAGTTGCAAGAAACAAATAGACATCCATCTTCCATTCTACACCCTGCCTGCAGGCCTCCCGCTCCCTGACCTGTATAACGTGCCCGCGCCAACACCCATCCTTTCACAGAGCACCTCTCTTCCCAAACACCATCAGTGCATTTCCAACACCTCAAGAAACAAACTCGTTTACAACAGTACTGTCCCATAACTGGAGTGAAATTGTCCTACGGCCACAACAAATAAAGTGCACTTAAGCTTTAGGCCTGGAGATACCCAGTAATAGAGAGAAATTCTTCCTACAAAAAGGATGTTGCATCAGTTGCGAGTTTCGTTCGCATCTGTTGCGCCTGCAATCTCCCACCCAATTTTTGAGCAAAAGTTCCTTGGCGCAAGGGGGTTCATAACCCTGTAAGGCACATTTACTCTAGGGCTGCTGCAAACAGCCATGGACCTGTGAACCAATTTACCGCCTTCGCGAGGGAATTTAGTACACCTAGCAGCAGAAACATGACCAGAGGACATCTAAGACGACATGTCTAAGCACAGGGCACACATTTTATCTGCCGTACTTAGAAAGCATGCTTGCATTCAACAAGCGAGTAAATATCAGAGACTGAAAACCCTCAACTAGAACAAAAGAAGATACACTTCTAAATAAAATGCAGGGGAGCACGTAGCTAAGTTCAATGAAAGAAGCCATTAAAATGTCTAGAAATCTAAGCAGGGGAAGAATGGCTGTTCCTGCCAGCTCTGTGGAGTACCACCACACAGACCCACCCAGCGACGCCCACAACCCTCGGGGTGTTCTGAAGCTCTTTTTGACTGTTTGTAGGCTCTGTCTCTTCAACATACGGACAGCTGAGAGCGATGTTTTAAGGAGAGACATAGGAACCTCTCATGGTGAAGGAGGCGGGGAAGATGCAACCCTCATCCTCAGGGGATCCAGTTCCTAAGTTTGGGTTTGTACTCAGCAGGTTTGCCTCTGAGTAAACATCAGATCTCTACTAGTCAGGTGGACTTGAGCTGTCTGGATCATTAACAGTTCTCATCCTCTTGTCAATACAACCATGAAGAACGATTCCATAGAATCACAGAATCATTTAGGTTGGAAAAGACCTTTTTTCTTGCCATTCAAAACACAACAACTTAGCCAAAAGAGGCCAAGGGATATATTCTTCTGAGACTACTGCAGTCTCCTACAGGACTTGTCCTGATGATGCAAGTGATCATCGTGTTTCATCACGATGCTGATGCTGACAAGTCCAACTGCTGGAATGCGAACACCTTGTCATCTCAAATGTACTGCCACTGCAGTGAAGCATCTTGTCAGCACCCACCAGCCAAAAAGAGAGCAAGGACCAAAACTTTATAGAACCACAGAGTCATGACAAAGCACATCGTTCACACTCCCAATCCTGGGTATCTCCCGCAGGTTGAAAAGCACTGTAGGCCCAGCAGCGTGTAGCCAACAGGAGTCATATTTGATGTCAGTAACCCATGGCTGTATCCAAAACAGGCAAGAAGAGTAGCAACTGCTACCGCGCAACTGAGACTCCTTACGCCAGACAGGAGACACTGAAAGGCACCTTAGGGTTGGGAGACAAAAAGCAACTACTGAAGCGGAGACACAAACATCCTCAATCAAAGGACCTGAGAAATTATGAAAGGGAATCAAAAGAGAGCATTTGTGAAACCTGGGAACAAAGGCGCATTTGCTGAATCTGCCCCTGAAGCATGCCACGGTCAGGTTCCCAGGGCTCCAGGGCTAGCTGGCACCCAGGCTGGTGAGGTCTCGTTATTGCTGCTTGGTTTTGGGTGGCCTGTCTGCCAGAGGACAGGCTGCTTTTATCAGGGATGCTGCTGGTGGCTCACAGAAACACTCAGACCTAGCCCTGGGGCAATAGCACTGGCAATACTGCAGTACCCCTCATCAAAGGGGCTCTGATCAATGCCAGCTGCAATTGCCATCAATCAACAGCCACCCATCTAGTCATGCTCCAGGCCACATCTGCTGCCACGGACAAATGCCGCTTTGTTCTGAGAAGTGGCAAACAAGTCCAGTTGTTCCTGTGTTTCCACTCGATCGTCTACTGCCGAGGGACAAAGTGATCAAAACCCCCCTGAGAGTTTTGTTTTACTAACTGTACCGCCTTCGAGCACTGGTAGCCTGGGCTCACATCTTATAAAAACGCTGAGACTAGGCATCCACAGTTTATTTTCATAGTTTAGTAAACTTCTAAGGACTCATTTAGGAACACAATTCTCACAGCAGCATTGGACTGTATAGAAAGATTTAATTTAGTGGGTGATTTTTATCGCCTTCGCAGAACTCCTACTGTTTGGAGCTGATACATTCGGCATGCGCATCAAGCCGATTACCTGTTTTGTGATTTGCGATCCATTTTACGATTTGCCATGTAGCTAACTGTCAGCATTACTAGGAATGCAGACTCAGCAAAAAAGTCAGACGCAATATTACACACAATTGCAAAAACTGATTTTTGTACTTGCAATTAGAAAAACCCTTCTGTATATCTTCTTCTCTGTACTTCTGCATAAAACTAGTGAACACTGTCTCCGACAGCATCCATCACAGTCTCCCTTTAAGAGTGTATGAACGTCACTACAGCATTTGCTTCTACCGCAGAGAACTACTGTCACAAAATTGTGCTTTGCTTCAGTGCCATGATTCAAAATCCGCTCATAACAAGCTTATCTGGTAAAAAAACCCCATCCACCACCTCCCTCAATACTTCTGGTAGCACAACTCTACCTACAGCACGTCCGTGCTTCTGACCACGACAGATAAACCGGCAGGAATCTCTAGTAGGTTTGAATTATCTGAGGCAGTTTTTATACGTACCCTCAAAAGAGTAGGGTGCTGCAGTAAAAGAAACAAATAGACTTTTTTTCTTTATGGTTTAAATACATTTCGAAGTCTAGATTGAACATGATTATTCGCCTGGCCAGGCTTTGAAGAAAAACTCCTATGCATACCCACGCTATGCGTACTGATCTCAGTAGCGAGATCAGACCCTTTCAAAAAGCTGAGTGTTTGCCTCCTGAACATAGCTAAAACTTTTAAGACTTGACTTAAACCTTGTTAATAATCACAGCTTCTTTCTCTTCTCCCCTACCAGGGGAACAGCGAGACACGGGAAGACAGAAAGACCTCCTCTCCTCTCTAATTCTATGATTCTACAACCAAGACAACTCCCCGCTGGTCCCGCAGCGGCGTGCCCCAAGCAGCAAAGCATTGCCGCAGTACAGAGCAGCCCCGCGCCCGCTGCCCGAGCCGCTCATTGATCCAATCGGTAGCAAGGCAGGCACGCAAAGCGATTCTGCTTAGGTGGCGAATCAAATGCTAATGCAAAATTAAAGAAACCATAGAAGACAACTACATGGAAAATGTTACTTTGGCTATGGTTATTAGCTAATTTGAATTATGGTAGAGTCCAAGGACAGAGTTAGAATCAGAATTAGAATCATAGAATCGTTTAGGTTGGAAAAGACCTTTAAGATCATCCAGTCCAACCATTAACCTAACATTACCAAGTCCACACTAAACCAATCAAGGGTAGACTAGACTAAACCATGTCCCCAAGTGCCACATCTACCCGTTTTTTGAACGCTTCCAGGGATGGGGACTCCACCACCTCTCTGGGCAGCCTGTTCCAATGCTTGACCACCCTTTCCGTGAAGAAATTTTTCCTAATATCCAATCTAAACCTCCCCCGGCGCAGCTTGAGCCCATTTCCTCTTGTCCTAATTAGGGTCCTACGCCATTATATACTCACAGGTAACCATGCACCTTTCTTAATATTATCGAGAGCTGCTGCCTCACACAGACCTACACCGAGGTCAAGGGCACCGTATGCTTTTTGGGGCAAGGCGCATGGTTTTCCATGAACCTGAGAGGTCTGTGACTGCTGTGTGTCAACTGGGGTCAATACTACCCTAATTAAAAAAAAAAAAAAACCAAAACAGCAAGCATAATAGAGGGGCGTATGAAGCATGTTCAAGACAACTAGATTCTTTCAACACTTTTAAGAGCTAATGAACATCTGAGCTGATGAAAGCGCTTAGGAAAAAGGAAAAAGGGCTATGCTTTCATTTAAGAGTAAAATGCGCAGTCACAGTCTAAAGAAGTGAAAAATGTTTTCATCACATTAACTAATTAAAGGTTTCTGCTTCATTAGTCTGTTGTGAATGACGGTGCTCTGCATACGCAGCTTATCTAAGAGTCTCATCTTGCAAACCGATTAACTGTTACATAGTGCAAAAATGGATAAAATCCCGAAGATTTATTCCAGAAATTAAATCCTAAGTAATTTATACCATTTTTATATGTGCTGCAACATATACAGCTTTAAAACTGAGTATAAAAGAGCAGGGTAAGCAAGCAAAGATGATTTTTACACATTGAGGCTACCCGCCTGGCTTCAAGTCAACCCAGACACTTTCTGCTTTGACAGTCTGACCCTGATGTGCAATTGAGATTCTCTGTTTGAGTCAATACCTTCTCCAACTTTCTCTTTCTGCCTCTAACGCAAAAACTCTACCTGGGTTTTACTACGCATGCCATGTCGTAAACCTTACAAAGCAAAGTCTTGGCCCTTAAACTTCGCCTTTCAACGTGGTTTGGATTTCAACTGAAATAACCTGAAATTCTCAAGACACTTCCGCTATTTAAAAATTGTAGCTTCTACACAACAGGCGTGTTTTCTAACCAGCAACCTTGCACATGGGATGTAAGTGGTCATGACTGAACTGGACTTGGGTCCCACCAGAATGCCAGGGTAAAATAATCAGCTCATCTGACTGTTTCCTTAAAACACTGAACTCCCAGGTTTCTAAAGAGTTAAAACTGCCACAATCGTTCACATGCTAACAGCACGAAGAGCAAAGGGTTCCTGAGAAGCTTCCATGAAGACATTTTCAAAAGCATCCAAGAATCTCAGGAATCCTGTAATTTGTTTAAAAGGTAACATATGTACCTAGGAACCCAAAAGTCAAGGGAAAAGTCAATGCCATACTGGACCTCAAAGGGTTAAGCTGCAACCGTGGTCTAAATACTTCTCACCTGGTGACAGTCAATTTTATCCCTCCTCATACTGAATGACCCTAAAAGAATTAAGAAACTAAAATAAAGCTAGATCTTTGATCAAATGCATGGAGTCATGAAACACTGCCGATGTGAACAAATCTGGCAATGAATTAGTATTTCAGCAAGGTTCTGCATGTCCTGAATCCATCTTAAATCAAGGATCCAAACGTAAAGCAGTGTGAAATTTAGAAAGGCTGCTTCTGTGCATGGAATAGAAACGGCATCTTGCAAAGAGTTCATGCCGTATTCGGATGAACTGGGATATGTTAAGGGTGAAACATGTGCTCTCGAAACAAACCAGCCAGCGATCTACAGTGCACCGAGTTTCAGTTAAGCAAATTCACATTAGGAGAAACATTAGTTCCAGCTGCTCAGGCTATGAAATCATGAACACATGTATAATTTCAAATAAACGTGGAAAGCAAATCCCTAGATAAATTAAGGACTTTCATCATTTTAACTGTCTTTTCCTTAGCCTCTGTTCCACCACACCGCACCATGCAGAAGGTGAGAAAATTCCTCTGGGCTGACGCTCTCTCTCCACAAATTATCGACCGAGAGCCAAAAAGCAGCAACACAATGTGCATTTTTCTCCGAATAATTAATTTAGTTCTCCCCTAGCAGCCTCGGGTCCTGGGCCGGCCTCCCTAAAATTCCCGCCCGTGCACAATCTGCTGCAATGATCTGCCATCCAAGCTATTTGCTCTTGTGATCCAGACTCCTCCATTCATGATGAACAAATAAGCTAAAGCCAACTAAGGCTATTTTAATGCTGCAAAAAGAAATAGGGAATTCAACACCATTACGTATTTTTCAAGCTTCAGTTGAAGCTTTCCTGACATTCCCTTACATCCAAATGCCTCATCTGCCTTCCAGCAACGCAAGCCCCTGACTACCATTCTCAAGGATGAGGTGATCCACACTTTGCGTATCATGCAAACACTCCCTTAAAGGTAAGCGATGAAAATAAAAATGGGGATTCACAAGTGAAAAGCAGAGGCATGTCTGTTTCTGCAGAAATTCTACTCATTTTTTGCTTCTATATTCAAAATTCAACCCGTCTACTCTGCGGGACTGTGGATCAACTGGCACGCAGCTGAACTAACACCATCTCACCAAAATGAAATCTGATTTCCCACGAGAGGAAACATTTTCACAGAGAATTTAAAACATTGCTTCATTTGTTCTTGCTATTATGTCCTTAATGTTGACTTTGGAGGGGGAAAGCACACTCCACATCAAGCACCCATCGGTCTCTATCGACTGCCGAGGAGGACAGTTTCCCCACACACATCTAGGCATGTAAGAGTTCCAAAAAACCAGAACAGAGTGGTGGTCATGGGAAATAAAGATACAAGTGAAAACAGGCAAGACGCCCATTTCAAATGCATCCCACCCCGACAAAATCAATGCAAAAAATCTGTACAGTGTTTAATGGGAAAAAAGTCTCAAACCCTTTTCTTCCTCCCGCCAAAGACTACATTGGCTATACCCGCTGCTGGAGCTGCTGGGGAAGCAGAATTAGCTCTTGTGCCAGGAGGGAGAACATCTCCCTCGTTTACGAGGCCACCAAGCAGAAGCCCCGGCACGTAACCAAGCCCAACAGCTGAGAAAGGCACCATTCGCAGATGACCAGCAAGCGGTCCGTGGAGTTAATGCATCTAAACTCATTTTTGTGCACAACATATCCTCTTTCAAAAGATTCATACCATCTGACTCTCCAAATATACATAAAAGTAAGTTTTGCTATGTCATGGTTGATTTTGCTTTTTTCTTCTGCCAGAAACATGCTTAAAACTATCTGCACTGGAAGGTTTTTTGTGAGTCCCAAACCTAGCTGCGTTACTTTGCCGTCCTGAACTAATCAGTTATGATTCTAATGACAATAGCAACGACATATTGGAAGACAGATGTATCCTTCACAGTGTTGCTCATGCTCTACCCTCTATTTATAACCCTGGGTCCATAACATAAAAGTGCTTCGCTTAATTTCACCGTTTTGCTTTACCGAGTTTCACGTTTAAATTGCTTATCTGTGCTACAAAGAAACAAATGCAGTTTTGGGTTAACATCCTACCAGTGAGAAGTAGACCAAAACTGAGTAAAACACTGGTATGAAAACCATGGGATCTGCAACCCGCAACACCTTCGAAAACACTCAATGCACAAATTGGCAAGAAGAGCTGAAACGCATCTGCTGACCTTCGTCCTTTGGGATTATCAGTGTGAGACTAACGGGACAGGCTCAGAAGTCTTCTAGATACCAAGAGCCCTGGCTTTAGCTTCTAATTTGAGATTGCCATTTTAAAAGAATTTGCCCTGTATAAATACTCCCAACCATCCTTCTCTGCTGAAATCTATATTCTTCCTAATGACGAGCGCTTCAACTTCTCAGCCAGAAAAGGAAAATTCCCTTGCCTCCAAAAGGTGTATTAGCCTTTTGTGCGGCAAACCCTTTCATCCCAAGCATGAACAGTTGCATTTAGTCAACAAATTACAAATTTACTTGAGTGCATGCTGAATTGGGGATTCAAGTATTTCACGCTTGCATCATTTTTAAGAATCAAGTAAGAGTCACTACAAAAAAAAAAAATTCTCATTTAGTACTTCACAAGAGTTAATCAAAATTTGCAATGCAAGTTTTAGAGTCACTTGTGCAAAATCTCGAGTTGATAAACAGAAATACTTCAGAAAATCTGAAGCTTCGGGGTGATTTCTGAAATCGTTTTTAAAATTTAGCTTCCACATATTGCTGCAACCTTTTAAGCTGCGTTCGTATCGGGCTCAGGAAAATAATTGTCTCGGAATGCATTTAATATAAGTAAACTAGCCCCTTGTCGATTCACTTTTTCTACCTCTACTAAGTAAAAATAGCCGAAAATTTTTAAAGCCATTTTTTGAAGCAACATTGTATGCACATATTTTCCATAGAGAGATCAGTTCAGAACGTAGAAACCAAAACTGATCACACGGAACCCACGAAGGGGCTGATAAAATTGAGAAGAAAATCCTTCCCAATAGCCATTTTAAATGTAAATTAATACAATTGCAAGAGCAATGCATACACTCGAGTGATCAAAGGCGTTTTCTTTAACACGCTAACAGCAGAAACCAAACATCCACACGGAGTGCAACTAGTACAGCATGTTCTGGTTCAACCAGACAAGCATGTTGGGAAAGCCACAGCTATTCACGCTGGAAAGGAAAACTCTATTTTGCACTCGGGCTCAAAATCAGAAGTCAAATGCCAATCATTAGTGGAAATAATAGCTGAAAGATGTTGGTGTGGCACGCACCTTCAGTATCATCGCGCAATTGCTCCACCACATCTGTCAAATCCTCCCAAGAGTCTTTGCAAACAGCAAAAAGAAAGGAAAAGAAAGAAAACGTCATGCAAGCCATGGTCTAAAGGAAAGATTCAAAATCAAGGTGTAAGAAAAGGATAACTGAAAGGGAGATTTGCATAATACAAGACTTAATTCATAGTGGGAAGAGATTTGCAAGTCAAAAGGGTTTATTAGTCTGCACAAAGCAATACAGCAAAGCGTTTTTTTTTCCTGGGGAGTCAAATTAAGGTAGGCTTCGGCAAAGCTTTGGAAGCTTTGTTTCGTTCTGCATTACGACGAGCAACGCTTCTGTAAAACACATCCTAAAAAGCAATAAAAGCATTATTTTGTTTGTAAGAGCAAAGCAGTAAACCTTTGGTATTTAAGCAACGTCAGCATTTGCTTCGATTGCCTCCTACCCAGCCCCCAAAGAACCCCCCAAGAGGGAAACACAGCCACATGTGAAAAGCAAACACATTTCAGGAACAGGACACGCTGAGGACATTTAAATAAGGTTAAACAGAGCTTTAACTCCGTTACGACCGTCACTCCAAATGAAAAATCTTGCAGAGCTGATCCAGCTGAGCCTGGACACGGGTCACGGGTTTTACATCGCCGTTCTGAGGATGATTCAGTAAGGCAAAATACAGTAAGGCAAAAATGAGGAAAACACCTCTATCTCCTTGCCGGGAGCCTGCAGATGGCTGACAGGCACAGGGAGGAGGGAGGTATCCGGGGAGAGGAGCAGGCAGGACAAGGAAAACTTGTTTCAGCGTGCCCACTAATTCCCTGGTTCCAAACCCAGAAAGCAAAGCCAGACAAAGCCGCGGAGGGTCTGAACCCGGTGGGATTTTCGGCTCCCTACTTACGTGCCTGCTCTGCCCAGCAGAGAGGGGAGCTAATTTGCGATCGGTTGAACAGCCGAAGCGCAAGAAAGGCTCTGCTCCCCTTTACGGGCCAACTGTGCCAAAGTCCTGAGCGAAGTACACATACTACTAGGACCTCCTCCCTCCCACGGAAAAGCTATCACCAGCCTCCTCCCGCCGTAGGAGCCAGCGCTGGCCAGCAAACAGCAGAGGCACAGTCACTGCGTTTAAAGAAGAAGAAAAAAAAAGAATTCTAAATACCAGTACAACTAACAATTCCACTGATCCCCAAAAGCTTCCTGCACTGCAGTACCACTCACCAACAGTCTTGTCATCCTTTGAAACCGTTTTATTCACATAGCTGATTTTTAGCCATCAGTTTTCTTCATAAACCAGAAGTTCACTTCTTCCCCTACGGCTAAGCATTCCTGCAATACTGAGTCCAGCAGAAAACCACCACTCCTTGGGTCCTGCCTGTGCACCCCGGTCGAAGCGATTGACTGCTCTAGATTCAGCAGGGATTTCTCCTCTCCTTGTCAGGGAGGGACAAGCATGATCAGGTTCACCTACCTCTCCTTGCTAGGAGCAACAGGGAGTTTCGCTTGAGAAATTCCCCGCTATTGCAATAACAAAGCCCTGGCGATGCTCCTCCCACGTGCAACACTTTCAGCTTGTGGTCTTTTATTACAGGTGTTACAGCTTTCTGTAGGTTTAGGAGACTTTTTGTAGCTCAGTGCAGTGGTGGACTGACGGGTCTGATGCTTTCCTGGACCCTACTGCACTCTTACCTTGGAGTGCTACAAACTGGACTCCGTGACTCATGGGTCACTCCTTTCCCTTTTTTTTTTTTTTAGGACTTAAAACAGAGATGTTAGTGTGAGTGAGAAATTTGGTATTTGTAGAAAATGCTTTGCGTAACAACACTACATAAACAAGCTAATACGGCTAGTATTTTCTAGCTGTATTTCTAGCATTTCTGCAAATGAATCAGATGAGAATCCACCTGCGCGTGCAATGATTTATTTAACAGCAGTTTCCATCGCGTGCAAATATCAGAACCAGATTCTGACCATCCTAGAATCCCCACCTGCAAACTGAGATTGAAGCCAGACACCGTCACTGAATGGTCTAACACCAAGGGTTTGGGTTTTTTCCTTTATCTGAAGCGTAAACAGCGAAGAACATCTCATAACCAAATACATTAGCTTGGTAACGGGGACAGAGACAATTGCCAGGTTTCACTTGATCTTTCACGTGATCTTTCTCGCTTGGATTTTGTCGCTTCAAACCCCTCCCTACGCGCACCACGTAGCCTGCAATTATTTAAGCTCTCTACTCCTCTAAGCCTCTTTCTTTGCTCAGCTCTGTATCCAAAACACACCCAAGACCTCCAACCTACTATGAGAGCCGTTGCCTACAGGTAGTGAGGCTTATACACAGCAGAACAGGCTTTGCTTTCTCACTGCTTCGATTTTTTAATTTTTTCTTTTTTTTTAAATGAACATAGGAAAACGCAGTGCAGTCCAAGCAGTCAGCACCCCCCCTCACGTATCTCCCGGGCTACCTTTCACAGAAAGGTAAAAGAAACCTCACACCACTCTGCTGGCTCTATCTGGACAATTGCTACCCACTTCATGGCAAAGGATTAAGGCTTTTTTTTTTTTTTTTTTTTGACCCTTAGCAAGCGATTCATGTAACGCTGACAAACATCCAGTGGAGTCACAAATATTTTCTGCTATAATATCCCTACAGGCAAAAATCCTATCCTCTTTCTAGCGAGAAATGCTTGCAAGAATTGCATGAATTCGTATTGGCACAAAGGCACTATGGGATTTGTACAGATTTAGAGGCAAAAGCACACATTTAATTAGCACTTTCCTTCCTATTTTTGTTCATTTCTTCATGCATCTAACTGCGGTTTGCATACATTTCATTTCTTCTTTCACACTGTACAGTTTTCCCCACTTGTCTGGAATTTCCACCAAACAACAGTGGGGAAAAAACCCTTAACACACACAAAAATAAAATAAATGAAATCACAAAGCCCTGCAACTTGGTAGTTTCCATGCTCCTTACCATGGTACATCTAGGACAAACTCAATACTTTTTTGCTAATTATGGAAAAATATTAAAGGCTGTAAGTGATTTGTACCAAGTTCAGAAAACAAGACTTGTAAGTCTTCATAAAACGATTACCTCATTCCAACTCGATTCCCAGGAAGATTAGTATTATGGAACTGAATATCCCGCAAGCAAGTTCTTTACAAAGGAACTGGAGTTCTTATCATCACTAATATATTAATCACGAAAATCCCATCCGTTATTGTAACCATCAGGTTTTTCAAAGTTACTCTCTTCTCTGCTTCGCTGACACAGCAGCAGTGTTTTTAACCGGTCTGACTACAGGAGACAGTCCAGCGGCAGCACGGGACTCGGTTTGGGCCGATTTTCCCAGTTTAGCACTGGAGCAAGAAACCCCTCGCAGCCTCAGCGAAGCGACTTCGGCCGCAGCGGAGCAGCGCAAGTTTAGGCACTCTTACTACCAACCGCAAAGTCTTTCAAATCCAATGGCAAATAAGGTTTACCAAGGCTTTTTATCCTTTGCTAACAGTTTAAAAAAAGAAAAAAACCCAAAACCATCTTAATGAGCAGGGATACTAACATGTATGAAGAAGCAGCTTGTGCTACCACTTCATTCCCGCTAATAAGAATGCTTAAGAAGAGGTGGTGATCAATGATTAGCGAATTATGACATACAGTAAGAAAACAAACAAAAGAACTCTCCCTCTTACCTTCATCTTCCTGAATTTGCTCATATCTTCATTTTTGGTTTAGTATTTCTCACAGACGTACGCAATACCTAACAGTTACATTGACACTTGGAACAACTCGTGCAGGAATAAGGGATATTGCCAACGGATACACTTTCCCATGCAAATAAAAGCTTTTAAAAATAAACCCTGGGAGAATGTACCAGCATAAAAAATATTTCATGCTGCTATTATAACAGAAAGAGTGATGATCTCTCAAGGTCCCTTCCAACCCAAAGCGTTCTATGATTCTATGATTATTTTTTTTTTTTAAAAAGGTTGAAGTTATTAGCCTAAAATAGGGTTGGGAGCAGAAACCTTTATGAATATTCCCAACTACCACCGTACCTCTCCAGCTCCCATCCAGCTGAGCGCTGCGATGCAACGCTCCTACACCTCCTGGCAGCCCCCAACACGGCTGTGAAGAAGGTCAGGTCCAAAGGCAACCTGGCTAAGCAGTGAGTTGCCACACTACCATGCAGTGCCGAGAAAACATGCTACATGCAAAAGTTGAGCACGTAAAGGGGAAGTCAAGATTGTGCCTTCTCACACTGTGGGCAGGATGGGCATAAAAACAGCATCCAATGCACGTTAAGGGGTTTTTGAACAGGTGTCTCATGAGCAGAAACCAGCAAAAGTTTCCAAATATACAGGAGAAGTATCCCTGGGATACTTTAAATAAACCTAAACAAGCAATGAACACGTGCCCTTTAATAAACGTTGAGGAGTTCCCTAGCCCAGAGCGGCACAAATCCCTAGATATTCCCTTCCAACTGCCGATACAGAACGCGCTCGTTAAGAAATAACGCGCAACAAACTTCATCACCTCAAACGCAGCGTCTTCGCCTGTACCGGGGTACCACCTACGAGTAGACTCCCACGATTTGCAGTAAGCCTAGCAGCAGAACTGCAAGTTCCCCAGTTCACACAGGTTCCTAGGCCACCAATTTTGTGTCCACGTCCAATTTACTTTTATTAGTAAATACCTGTGAGAGCAACTAGGAGGATGGAATGCTCCAAACTTCTTATATGGCATTTTTTCAGGTGTAAAGACAGACGCTCGGAACAAAGCAATGAATCCACACATCCTTTTTACAGTTTCCAAGCACAATGTGAGAATCAAGTTCCTCCAAAGACAGACTAAATTGGTCAGGGTGGGTTTTTTTGGGTTTTGTTGGGTTTTTTTTAAGTAAAGTTCTTAACAAATGCATAAGGAGAAGCAGAGAAGTCAGGAAAATAAGCAAAAAAAAAGAAAGAAAAAAACTCCACCACCACAGCACCGATTTTGGGAAGTGAAAACTGAGCTTGATAGAGAAAGTACCCAGCAACGGTGAAACGTCAGTTATGCTGCTTGGGCTGCTATGGAAGGCTTGACCCAAATCTGTTTGCTTTTGTACAGACCCTTACAGAAAACATTAACTCTGTTGAAGAGTTTATAAACAAACAGAACTGCCACAAGGCCAAGGTCCACAATAAGGGGTTATTTTTTCAAGCTTGCCCACAACAGCAGTCGAGATAAAGGCTAAAGACATCAGCAGCTCAACGCCGACACCAGGGAAGACAACTAGACTGCGTCCAGTCAACGCGTGAGTGTGAAATCCCCTCCGCTCCCGCCTGGAGATTTGCCATGATTGAAAAAAGTTCTGAGGAAAGAAGAAAAAAACAACAGACATTTAAAACCAGCCCTACAAAAGTGCTGACAAGTTAGTGAGGACTGAACAGGAAAGGCAGGAATCGGGATGATGATCAAGTGAACTGAATCAAACCAAACCAAACCGCCAACAGAAATGCCAAGCGGCAAAGGTGGCTTTCTCCCAATCCCCCTTTTTTACGCAACATCTTTCTTTTAGCTAAGCCCGAATATTCAAAGTACTCCAGGAACTCTTTCTTTTTTCTCCAGAAAGGAAAGACCACTCATAGAAAACCATGACCTTTAAAAGGTTAATTACAGGATTATTCATCAGAATTTAACTTTCCGTCTGCTGGCCTAACCACTTGCTGTTCGTTTTTGGGCCAGAGCATCCCACGACACAAGGGAAAGTCGGAAGAGCTTACTGAGAAATACTGACTACACGTGACAAATTGCATTCATGTAATTTTTTTTCTTTAAGGCTAGCACATTCTCCCTCATCGTATGGACAAATACTGCTTTTATCATGAAACGGAAACCTATAGTCACATTATTATATTTATTTAAATTGCGTTGTCTCATATTTGTTGCCTTAGGAATGATAATACATTTAATAAATAACTAAAGTGATTAAGAAAGAAAATTAAGTGGATGCTGTTAATATCATCGGAAGTATGTAATTAATTTTTTCAGATTAGATTGCAAATCAGGTAGATCATGAAGCGTCAATGAAGAAAAGGGACCAGCAAAGAGAGATTCGACGTCATGTTCCACATGTTGCAATCCAAAAATTGAGGAGGCGACTAGACAGCCTGCAGCCTAGAATGCCCAGAACAGTCTATTCAGAACTTACCAAGTAGCTTAAGAAAAAAACATTTTTTAAAACCCACTACACAAAAATCCCATCTCTAAATTTATACGTATAAAGAAAGAGCTTTGCATAAAGAAGAAAAAAATAAGTCCATTCATTTCACCCTGTAACTTCTGTCTGCGAAAGCTATTTTCAAAACAGGAAGGGTGAAGAATGGATGCTAAAAACGCTCGACACACACTCATTCTCCCGTGCAAGTACCGCTGCACCAACGCGTGCCCGCTTGCAAGTCCCGGCTATACTTCCAGAGCAGGAGAACAAAAAGGAGAACACGGAGTGCTTCGGTCGTCGGGGAGCCTCTGCTCTCCTCCATCGCCTACAGCTGTACTTTGCTGACGCTGCTGACCTTGGCGCTATCCGCTCCCTGCGGATAATAGTTCATTTTATCTCTTTCCTCTGACCACACCGAGCACATCAACCCAATCCCTGGACCGTCACCCCGCACCTACCTTCTTGGTTCCCTCAGCTAATGCAACCTTATCCGGCACCCAACCGCCCAGAACTGCTTCAGCTCACCTTACAGCAGCAACAGCTTGTGCTTTCAGTATAAATTGTGACAATCGACTGCAAGAGTTTAAGTGTAAAACTGTTACAAGGCTGTTTGGTTTTTTTTGTTTTTTTGGTTTTTTAAAGGCCATTGTCCTCACTCTGTTTTTAACACATGCTACTCCTCCATTTGGCAGCATCGGGGTCACAGCCTGCCGGGACCAGGTTTCCTATGCCACGGACATTTTGACATAAGTGTGACATAAGGCTTGCACTGCGCCGAAAGAAATAGCAGTCACAGATCTGCAACAAACTGGGAGGAGGTAAAAAGGAAGGAAGGAAAAAAAAAAGTACAGAGGACTCAGGAATTCCGCACCCATGCTCCATTCCATGTATGGGACAAGTAAATAGCAAATGTACATCACATACATTAATGCTGGAATCCCACCCGAAGTTTTATTCCTGTCTCCGCATGATTACCATCAGGCATTTCTGGGTGTTGCAAATGGAAATTCTCTCCACGACCAGCCTCTTTCCAGAGGGAAATACATGAGTAACTGCTACGGGAAATTTCTCGTTTTATTTTAGCACTTGATAGTTTGCAGAAAGAGGAGAAAACCCCAAATCCTACCTCCCCCCCCATCTTTCACTTCCCATCTCAGCTGACACCTAGGAGGCTTCTCTGCAGCACTTTTGATTCATCTCAGAGGGAAACAAACCTGCCCCGCATTTCCCAGATCTGACTTCATTTAAACTGAACAAGCTTGAAAGAGCAAAGCAAGCAACTCGTGATTGTAATTTCTTAATAACAGCATTGAAAATATCTACAAAAGTTACAAATTTAAAGCAAAATTAGAGTAGCCCTGACCTGGGTCTCACCCTAGCCTTACAGGGCACTCACTCCCTCTCCTCTGAATTTCTTCAAATCAACTGGAGGGCTGGCACGGTGTACTAATTGTCCTGAGGAGCTCTTCAAAACTCAATCGTCCCTCGCCTTTGCCTTAGGGTCAAGTGTCCACCTTCTCTCGGTCATCTCCCTTTCTTCCCGGCTCGCGATGGGATTCAGCGTAAATACAGTAAGCAGGACGCCTCCTCCGTCCCTGGGGAGATGACCCTCTTGATGATGGTACTTTTCAGTGCGTGCTGTCTGGATTACATGACCTAACTGCTATTCAAAACATTTACGACCATTGACACACTGTCGTTCATGTGCCTTGCCCATTATTGACTTCACATTTGTTCTATTAAATCTGGTCTCCAGCGCCTTCAAACTTTTCACCTGTTTAGGGGTTTCTGCCACCATACGTATTTTTAAGAGGCACTTTTCTAATAAAAGAGCAACCCCATGCAGTTTCTGTCAACACGGGAAAGGTCCCTGCTACTCTCAGTACGGCGTTTACGGCAAATTTGATTTGTAACGGGAAAGGCACAATCCACGCAGCAATTTCCCCTCTCCCAACAGTTTGCTCTTCCTATTCCACGCTACAAGAGAAAACCCAAACCAGAGTAGCAGTTACCAGGGTTTCTTCCTAGGTGTGCTCCGTTCTCTGCAGACCAATGTGGCTTTACACCGGGACCGCAGCTCCCCCAGTAGCACAGCCCAGGAGGGCAGATGTGCCCACCAAAACCAAGGTGATTCTCGCTTCCCCTCCCCATGCAACCTAAGTGCCAAGGTGGCTGCCAACTTGCAAAGCGAAAATGGAACTCATAAGGTCATGCTGCTTCCTGAAACCGCTTCAAAGTGTGCAAAGAAACATGGAAAAATGCTTGAACAGAAGATGGAGAGAAAAGGTAGAATCTGAAGGATGATGCAATAAAAAGTGCAATAGATTAACAGGCAAGAGGTATTTGCGCGCTGAGAAAGGCATTTGCTTTTTCTCAAGAGCTGTACCAGTTCTACTTAGGGCATTTTACACAAGCATGGGTCTGAAAGTAAAACTTTTAAATTACTGGTCAAAAAAGAAAGGGAAAAAAAGTCTGACCTTAGCTACCAAAAATTATACTACAGAAAAGATAATTACCTCTTTGCATGTTATAAACACAGCACTCTAATCACCCGTTTTAGTGCAAACAGAACAGGATTTAAGAAAAAAAAAAAAAGGATCCTGTAATTCTTGACACTTGCAAGTAAATTCAGATCATACACTTATCACATGTTACTCTTTCTGTTCTCAATTACACGCTGATCCCATGAGGATTACAATTTCCATTGCTCAGATATGAAGCTCCTCATAAAGACGGCCGATTATTCAAAGTAGAAATTTAACATCCAGTAAAACCGTGCGAGGCCACTTAGCATTTCATAACTTCTCCCAAAAGTCGAGATCAGTGTTCGAGCCCATGTACACATGCACTCTTGAACGTCCAACAGAAATACAATCAAGATGTTTTGCACACCTCAGTCTCTCAAGATGCCTCCATGATCATTATACATATTGCAAACAAACGAGAGCTTAATAGCCACTAGAGGCGCGTTTCGTGATGCCTGCATAGCACAGTAAAGTTCCAATTACTTCAGAACCACTGTTTGTTGAAAAAAAAAATAAACAACTCATTTTCTAAGCCAAGCAGATTTACAGTCTATAGCAAAACCAGCTTATTTTCATACACACAGAATTGCTCCAAACAGGTGAAGAAGAAAATTAATTGCTTTTATTGTTAAATTGAGCATCCATGTTACATGCTATACTGAATACATATAGCTGGCAAGAAACTCCGTACCTATGCTAACGCATCCACCCTTCTGCTACATGCTGCTCTTAAACGGTATGAAATTTAAGTTTTGCTCAGAGTTACACTCAGAAGCTCCAACTCTGTGGCAGGAGCGGAATTACTCCAAATTCACACTGTTTCATCTCGGATCAGAGTCCACGTCCCAAAGTATACTGCCTTTGGCTTCAGGAGTAGCAGAATTTGGCTTGGTTTTACCAGAAAACCTCACCACCACGGGAGGACGCCTATTGGTTTGCAACGTCAACGAGTACAACCATGATTACCATTATGAGCTTACATTACCAGCTCCTTCCCTTTCTCTCCAGCTTCTAGCACAACACTGGCCTCAAGCGGGATTGTTCCCGAGAAGGCTATGGAAAACGGGCTCCTGAGGAAAGGGCTGGCCTCAGAAGTCAGGAGCACCAGCTGCAGTTTCTGCCTCTCCGTTTGGGGAGCCCTTGGAGCACAATCAGAAAGCACAGCCGTCTGCCTCTAGCTGCCCCAAACATCCCAGTTCTAAGACTAAAACCATTAAAACTCTTCTTCTGATGCCCCTCTCTTACTGGAATTACAACACACGTGTTCCGGTGAGGGATATCGATCCACAGCAGATAAAAATCACTTACTTGAGCCTCCTCCTGCGTGTTTAAACCGTCTCTCCTCAGTAATCGGCTTTAAAAAAAAAAAAATCAACAAAACGAGAAATAATAAAACTAACCACTATTAACAAACTACTTCCATTGGAAAGAAAAAAAAATGTACCACAGCTTCTTGTTTAGCAGCAATTCAGTTTCCTCAGATATTTTACTTTTTGGCCCTACCTTTGGTATAGCTACAGAAGAAAAAAAAGCATCTTGCAAACCAGCGAAGCGGAAACTCACACCATAGCCAATGGTATGGGGCAAAGCTTGAAGGGGTAAGGCCTGTAAGACTACTCAGCTGAAAAAGCTGGGAACCCAGAAGAGGAGAAGCTAGGGACCGCTAGCCCCCGGACCCAATTTAACAACCGAGTCATGGCAGGGCGTTCCGTGAGAGCAGCCCAGCAGAAGTGTATGGCAGTCAATTCTGGAGACTAAAACCTCATTTTCTCAACGCATTTTAAACCTTCCCCATGCTGCGTGCTGCTCTGTTCTTGACCCTTTGCCTTCCCGTCTTACTTCCTCACAGCCCAGAACCGCTCTCTTCCTCTTCTCCTACGGCACCGTGGGCCGCAGGGATGGGCGCAGACACCTACGGTGCAAGGCCAGGAGCACAGCTTGTGTTCGTCCCCAGCGCGATGGGCGCACGGCGAGGAGGGGGAAGGCAGGGTGGCCGCTCGCGGGCTGGGGGCACAGCAGATCGCAGAGCGAAGAGAGGCCAGGGGCGAAAAACCCTCGGGAAGCAGCAAGAGCTGAGGGACAGCAACTGGAGGTTTCAAACCCTTATTTCAACAAGCTGTTGGATTTGCTGCTGCCATATATTATTTTTTACACGTCTTCGTTTGTAAGTAAGAAAATGCAACCTTTTGTTATGCCTTTGGCAGAACTCTAGAGCCTTTTCTTTTCCTCCTCCTTCATAACCCCCACCTTTCTACATCAGTTTTACGGAGATATTACAAGACACGCCAGCCTCAGCTCCTAGGTCTCCTGCTTTTCCTCTCAGACAAGCCCTTGGCGTCTGCGAGCCCCGTCATCCCGTCCCCTCAACCCGTGCACGCTGAGGACGCAGCAGCAGTGTTGCTGCAGTAGCGCCGGTTTGAACGCTAGGGATAAAGCTGCGTCAGCTTTTCTATTATGAACACTTTTCCCTGACCTTATATCTCTGTTAAAAATAGGACTTGGGTCCAAAACCACCACCACCCCCCCGAAACAAGCAGTCTTTCTGCCTCCCAAGCAGCAACCTTACTTTATGAGCGTATAAACATGTCCATAAAGGTCATGATGATACACTTTTCTCTTTTTTTATTCATTTTTGACATATGAATTCAATAATATAGCAATGAACTGAGCAAATGCTATTTCCTAACCTTTTCCGGTACTTGCAAGGGAGTGACTGTAATTACAGCTTTAAAACCAATTATTTTTCTAGTTTTGGGGGAGGGTTAGCCTAATGTTTGTGTCTGAATTGTTTACACAGGCAGGCAAAACTGCAATCTCTACACTGTAAGGACACATATTCAGCATAGTTCAGAAAGACAACCCAGAAAAGCTCTGTTACAGACACTGGATTCATCCAAGCCTACCTTCCCCGTGAGCGTGCTCCGAGCAAGAAGGCGAACAGAGAGCAGAGAGTCATGTATAAAAATAAGGTTCTAAAGAACTGACTCACAGCACGACCGAAAGGTTTTCCAGGCTGTATTATGAGAAGAGCCCTAGATTGCTTGGAAGGTCATTTACTAACTACAACATGACAGGTCAAAAGAGTAGTTACTGTTTATGAGAGAAAGAGAGAGAGAAAATGTATAAAAAACAATCCACCTACACTAGAAGGTACTGTGAAAAAACCCAAACCACTGAAATCCAAAAACATACGAGTAAGACCAAACAAGGTTTGAATAAGCCTGTGCCACATGCAAGAACACGGGAATTGGAAGACGGCTGAATTACTGCGCCCTTGGCTCACGCTGCACTCGCTACTCCGGTTCTGCTTTCCTGAGCCTACAGCATCTCTCCGAAACCCTGGGCCATGCTTCAGAGGGAGCGCTAGTCTCTGCTTCTGAAACCTCTGCCTAGTATCCCACTGTGTGACTAAGTATTTGGCAAGCAAATCCAAACCCAAGGGCTGCTACCACTGAAGGCAGCTGTCAAATGGAAATTAAATTATCACCCAGGAATTAATTTTGAAGCTCAAGTCCTCACCACAATTTAAGTTGCCTCACCCAACAAGACAACATTACAGCAAGACATCACTGACTCGACAAGCCAGCAATCAAACGGGTCCAGCGAAACTACTTGGTGGCACCCCACTTCAGTAGTTACTGGAAAAGGGTCAGGCGTGAAAAGATGGAGCCCCCTCGCTGCAGGACCGAAAGATGCTCAGCATCCAGCCAGGCACGCTCAGAACCTGGCAACGCTGGTGACCACGGGAGCACCGGCTACTGTGCAAAATTCCTGCAGAAATTGCTCCTATCTCCTCATTCCCCGCTTTTTTCCTTGGTAGAGCGAGGCATAGATGTCCTCTTGTGTTTTTAGTACTCACAAAGCTTTCAGTCCTCATTTTACGTGACCTGGTATTAATCTGTTTTCACCATCAACACAGATCACAAATCCTTTTTCAGGAAGAAAGCCAGATGTGTTACACCTCCGCTTTTCAGGCTGCCAAGCCATTATCAACAACAGCACGCTCAACAGCAGCGAGCTGGAAGACTTGTGATGGCATTATCACCTGACAATAAGCATAACTGCGTAATCACTTGGGGCTTTCCAAAAACTACCCACTGACCGTACGCAGACACGCATCTGTGTTTTGACAGTACGCTCCATTTGTCAAAGCTGACTAAGAGAGCTATAAGCCCTGTTTTTAAGAGTAAAATTGTGATTAAATGTATCGCTGAGCACACATCGTGGTTACGTTCCTTCCCGAGACACGCAAACCTGATCTTTCCAGATACATCTTACAAAATAACAACAATTAAGCACAAAGCTGTCTCTCTCAAAGGGGTGGATTACAAAAGACGCAATAAAGTCTAAGGGCGATCTGAAGCGCCAATTTGGCTTTCTGACATGTCAAAGGGTGTCCAGGTTCTCCAGGCAGGACGAGAGCATCTCATCCCGGAGACACCCCCTCCCAGCTCACGCAGCGGTCGTAACAATGCGACGGCTGCAGGGATCCCGAGGCAGGGAACCGGACCGTACCTTCGTGGGTAGGCTCTGGGTCGGGTGTCAGCGAGATGTCGTCCAGCTCGCGCAAGCAGAGCCATTCTCCATCCATCGACACTCGGAATTTGCAAAGATAGATGGTCTCCATGGCAGCCTGAGTGATCTTGTCTGTGGTGGGGGTTGGCATGTCGCTTTGAGGCGTCAGAGCAGACATGATGACTCAGCTGGTACGACAACAACAGGGGGGAAAAAAAAATAAGAACTAAAAAGAAAAGCTTTCTGAAGAAGAAAATGAGAAATACCTTGCTGTTAAAGGACAAATATGCTCAGGATCGCACAGACTGCTCTGGCCTTTTCATATATAAAGCAAGGTAAAAACGCTGCTGCTTCACGCTCGTCTCTTCCTCCCTGCTTTCCACCAACCGCCGCCGTCGTCAGCTATGCTAGAGGCTATTGATCCTAAGTGACCACAGAAAACCTGGCTTCTGCATCAAAGACAGGAGGTAAGGGAAAAAAAAAAAAAAAAGGGAAAAAAAAATATAAAAGGAAAAAAAAAAAGCAGAAGGAGGAAAAAGAATGGCTTCCTCTGATGATTACCCAAGCAAAAGCAAAGGAAGACTGTAGAGACGGATATCCAGGTTTGCTGAAATCAAACTGCTGGTCCCTTTCTTCCCAGATACGCCAGGACAGCGAGTGCCGATAGGATTGGTTGTGCGCAGTAAGCAGGGTGTTGACCAAAATGGCTGACTAATGAACTGAACTGAAAATTCAGGCTCATGTGATCAGCTGCTCTGAGCGTAGGGCAAGCAATTCCCAGGATGCTTCCTAGACGCGGCTGATGCAGGGAGGGCAATTAGGCTCTCATCATCCACAGCACCTTCTCATCAGGCTGCGCTCCTCAATTTGCGAGCCAGCAGAACGCGCCACGCGGATTTCTCATCCGTCGCCCCCATACTACAAAGGAGAGCAGACCAGCAGCGCGAGGAATACAAAGACGCATTTGTATTCCTTTCACGTGCCTGGATGTCACTGCATGAATTAAATAAGCACCTTTGTTTTCACGGCAGGTGTGCAAGTTGCGGTTTACGTTTTACTCCCCGTGCGACCTTCTCAAAGGGTACCTTTGAGCTAAGATTTCCAACGTAGAAAAAAAATATTAGGATGGATTTATCCTCTCGGGGAAACAATGAGGGGGAAAAAACAAGATCTGTCTCTCAGCACTTGAGCGATCGAGGATTAAGCTCTTTTCGGAGGGCACGTGCACATGGCAAAACAAGGAGGGACAACACCTCAAACATATATAGCCACTTGACTGAATCTTACGCTTTAACAACCCTATCTGAAAATTGGTACTGCTCAGGCGAGGCTGATGAAGAAGTATTACCTCTCAGCAGGCAGAGAAACAGACTTTCTATCTCTCAAGATTAAGATGACAGCGCTGCATTGCCCTGTCCCTTCCCGGCCGGCTGAATCTCCCCCGTGTCCCCAACCCAGGCAGCCCCACCTCTATGGGACAAGAGGTCCCAGGTCAACAGACACCCTTCTTATTCCCGAGGTCGCTATTTCACCAGGGCACGGGACACAATATCACCACCCACTTCAACTACGATGCCGGGCAACAATAAATTACCTTGTCTTACTTAATTCCTGTGTGGCTCCGGTATATTCGTGCAGAGCAGGCGCGTAGCATCCATCTGAAATGGATGCCTGGTCCTCCCCCATGTACATTGGGAGAAGGCTGACTGTTCACCAGAAAAGCACACTGATGGAACATACAAACAATTAATGCAAGGGCCCTTCATTATTCTCCCTACTTTTTCTTCCCTAAAGAAATGCTCAAAAGGATGTGCGTGTGTTTCTTAGGGATGTGAAACACAGAAACTGATTGTTTGATACAGAATTCAGCATACCAATGCCTACAGCTGTTTGAAAAAAAGCACCCATTAGGCAAAAACCTCATAGAACTGGAGAAAAGGGTTAAGAGCTGTTATTTCTAACAGGCAAGAGGAAGCAGTCGCTTTCAGTGAAAACTTCCTGCTTGGTGCATAACATTTTGACTCAGCAACTCTTTCCCCCCCTTAAACTAAAACAAAGAGCCATGCAGCCTATTGTTACAGTGATGCAAAGGAGAATTATTTCACCGTCGACAACAGTTACTATTGTTCCTTCCGCCAGAAAGAATGGGATTTATAAACCGTGCTGACAGCATTTTAACTCATACGATATTTATACATCCTTTCGGCAACGACAACCTCGAGTTTTAGCACCGCTCTTCCGACCAGTGAAAGTCGCCAGACGCGAACAGCTACAGAAGAGCTGCGCACTCTTGCTAACCTTTTGAAAGGGTCTAAACAAACAGCAAATAATCAAAATAAACCCTTTAGAATCAACGAAGTACCATAAGCTACTGTGCAAGCCCTTATCCAACATATCTAATTATCAGTTTAATTTTTTTTTGCATTGAAACAGTCAGAAAGACAAGCAGCGTTAGGTGTAACCCTGCAGCTCCCATTTCACAACACGGGTCCTCAACCGAATTCAGCACTGGCAAGCGACCACATACCAGGATCACAGCGGAGGTTTGTTAAAAAATTAAGTAACCGTTCAACTGGTTTTCTTTTTAGGCCATTTGCTGCTTCTTGGCATGAAGAAATAAAAGAAGCCAGCCTGCCCCTTCCAGCTCAGTTGTATTTTCAGGCTGCTTCATGCAATGTTCCTGCTGCAAGTACTCCACAGGGATATTTAAAGTACTTGCAAAATATTTTTTTGGCTTTTATTAATTTCAGTTTAGTAGTACGTTTTGCCCAGAACAAAACTTTAGACACAATATAACGCCTAAGAGATTTAGAACAATTGCTACCTTAGAAGAAACCGAGCTACTTCACCTCCGTAAAACTGTACCTTTTACTCCACTACAAAACAAAAATGATATGAAGTATGCACATGCTTAGAAACTCTGATGAGTTGTATTTGGTTTTTTTTTAAAACAACAATGACAAGTTCAGAGCTCATTTTTCAAGCTGATTTGGTTTTTCTTCCAGAGTTTTGAAATGGGTATTTGAAGACCTAAGAACTCTTCAACTGCCCAGAGGAGACGGTAACCTCCAGGTTCCAGAACATGGCTGAATTTACACCTACGGTATGAAAATGGAGAATTGCCTTCCCAACACAGCTTTCAGGGTAAGCTAAGGCAAGTAGCAAAACCGTAACAAAAGCGAGTAATGTCCATATGTCAGCTACAGTACTATGGGAAAATGAAAACACTGCTCAGAAAAGGAAAGCAAAGACCAAAACAAGACCAAAAAAGACCAAACCAGGAACTATCCTACGACTTGCTGACCTGTGAGCCTTTTATCACCACCTGGAAAGCACAGGACAAACCTTCCTCTACCCCCATCCTATGCCTCAAAGTTATAAAGCAACACAGCAGAAACAAAAGAAAGGCATCAAATATTTGCATTTTCTAAAGCCTTTGATAAAACTACCATGCACCTCAAGGCCAAGCGATAAAGCTCCATCAAGGTTCAATCAGTAGACAAAGGACAACAGAAGACCAAGCGTCGGTATAAACGAAGAGGAGGTTGGGAACGAAGAGCCACTGCCTCAAACGAGTCAGACAGCCTTGACGGGTCTTACAAAACCCTCGCATTCACCCCACTTTGGCGAAAGCGGGTAGAGCTTTGGCTACATGACAACACAAGGCAGTTTTCTGCAAAAATGTTTTCAAGATAGAAGAATTAGAAGTTGACCGTGTTGGAAATTTAGGACTAACCATCTGAAAGCAAAGCACTCCATCAGCAACTCCTACTGTGGCACTCCAGTTGTACTGGAAAGTATTTTTAGCTTCAAAAGCTGAATAAATTAGAATAATCTAAGCAATAAACCCCAAACAAATTCCCTAACAACCTTTTGGGCTCCAGGAGGCACCTCTGGGTGGAGTTTTACTTCAATGCCTGCAAGCCCAGCCCGCGAGCAAGCCGAGTTTCAGTCATTAGGAGAAGACTTTCCCCCATCGCCGCGTAGAGGTTGCAAAGCAGCCGTACGGCCTAACAGCAGAGTTAGCAGACGAGACGACTGCTTCAGATGACTGCGCTGCTTCTGGTTATTTAAAAATCGCAGGAGACCACAGAACCATAAAAAAGCCACCGATGCTATACAAATGGGAACCACTGCCGAAGGAAACGGTCCGATGGTAACAGCTCAGATGCACCGCTGAGCTCTGAAATAGCTGCTCGGGGTGTCCGAGAGAGGCTACAATGCCAGAGGTAGCTCCACGCAGACAGGATAAAAATCATGAAGGAACGCAAACCTTTATATCGCAATCTAAGACAAGCGTGAATCATGAGCAGGTTCTTGCAAGTTTTTCTACAGCTTGTAACCTGTTTGTGGCTGCTCTATCAGATTAGGCAGCCTGACAGCCTGGCCCAGCGAGGCAGCTCCCACGTTTTTAAGTGAAACAACTCTGACCTTCGTATTTTCTGCCCATGCTCTTGCCTGAGACGTGAAAACCTCTCGCTAGCAAACCTATGACCATGACTTTTGCTCTCCTGCCCTCTCAACACTCTTCCAATAGCCTCTCTCCACGCCATCTCTTAACGTGGAATGTAATCTAAAAAGATAAAATTAGTAACAAAGCATCTGCGTTGCAAAGTCTGTTTCGGACTCTCCTGCCAGCACAGACAGGTACGTTACCTCAAGTAACAGTCGCACTTTGAACCCTGCGTGCTAATAACATCAGCGGGCAAAAAGAAGTTTAACAACCCGAAAACCAATGACAGAATTTCTTAGTTCCCAGACTAAATGACAAATTGTTTTTCTGTCTACCTACTGTGAAATACAGAGATATTATTTAAGGATTCAAGTAACTCCCATAGTTGAGGGTACAATTAAAAAAGAAGAAGGAAAAGTCTGCTGGAAGTCTTATGATATCTGGTAGGCTTTCACTGGGAGTAAGGAATGGGGTTTGGTTTTTTTTTTTTCTTTGTTTGGGGTTTTTTGTTTTTTGGTTTTTTTTAAGACAGCATAATCAAGTTGCTTTTACTATATTTAGAAAGTATTCTAAGGTTTTACTGCAGCTCAGCATGTTTAAGTAAATCTTCTTGTTCCTTCTGCCTGTCTGGAACCATCTGTATCAAAAAAGCAGGTGCTGCTGGCATGAAAAGCTTTTTCAGTCTCCTTCCCTTAGCAGCTCTCACCTTCACCTGATGTTTGGAATCATCTCATCTCTCCCACCTCATAAATACGAAAATTCGGGTAACATGGAGAAAGATTAGTTGGAGGGGAAAAAAAATATGTCAGAGAGAAAATGCGTAGAGAAAATGAAGTTGCATTAGAGATAAATTCTTACGATTTCCTTCTTTACCAGATATTCTTCCTCTCCGTTTGTCGCTGGGCTTCAGGTCACCAGCGCTACGGGGCTTACACCACTGCCTGGGTTACAGAAGCATCGTGCCTGCGCCTGGGTGCGAATAACCCTTGGGTTGACTTCTACAGCTGGAAGCAACAGCTGCATGCAGAATCCCATCAAGTCACCGCTCTCCAGGAAAACCCCAACACGCAGCTCTACGAAGGCTGTAATTAGTGCACAAGCAGCAAACGTACTTTTCCAGATTTTCAAATATAAAAATTAAACCCTTCAATCCTGTGGCGAGACCTCTCTCAAGAGAATGGTTTAATGATTGCCTCGTAACGGGGGGGGGGGGGGGGGGGAAGAAAAAGACGGCTTCAAATAAACCTCCAAAATATTCTGAAATATTGACTTGTCGGTGTGTTGGTCACTACCTCCACTATGGCACGTAAGTGTCACTACAGACTAATT
This sequence comes from Pelecanus crispus, assembly GCF_030463565.1. Taxonomy (NCBI): domain Eukaryota; kingdom Metazoa; phylum Chordata; class Aves; order Pelecaniformes; family Pelecanidae; genus Pelecanus; species Pelecanus crispus. The sequence goes on from NC_134646.1 coordinate 2,370,490, forward strand.
ATTTTCACTACTACTCATGGAAAGGACAGCCTTTGGGCACTGGAGGGAGGAACTCGTCATCCAGAAGGAAATACCCTTCGCTTAAATCGCTGCTTTCAGTTTACAGCTACGTAGAGAGGGATTAGTGTTCATAGAGTACTTTTTTTTTTTTTTTTTTTTAAATACACACACAAGACGCAAAAATAGCCTTCTTTACGCTCCTCAGTTTATCTTAACTCTAAAAATAACTCCAGCACTAAGGAATCAAAGGAAGCAGACATGAACAATCACTTCAGGTACTATTGCAGAAGAAGGAGCAGCAGATCAAGAGTAGTTGATATGTTATGGCACCTGAATTCACGGGGACTTTGAGAAGAGGCTGTGAAACAGGGCTCCGCAGGCCACCCATGGGTCTCCCCAGCAACACCAACACAGACATGACAATCTTTATAACCCAGACCAGGATTAACGCCGCCACACCTCAACGCCGCACCGAGTAATTGCCATTTAGAGGAGATGCAAGCTGCGATGCCACGTACTCTACAGGCAGCCAGGATTAAGCTCAGCAGTTAAACACACAACATCCTTTCTGCGCCAGAGTGAAGTTCTACCCACGGCTGTAACAACGAGCCCAAAGCAGCCAGGGAACAAGCAAAATTTCGCAGCAGAATCCACTGCTGCTGCTCAATGATGAACAAATTAAAGCCTTTTTCGCATATGAGAACTGGGGGGGAAAAAAAACCAAACCAAAACAAAATCAAACAAACCAGGGATGATGAAAAAATTGATTTACAGAGCGAGTTTGCCCCAGGAGAAACAGAGTCCAAGACACCATGCAAACAGATTATGATTCCTGTTTCCTTCAGACACTGCTATCGCTGCATCAGTCACTGAGTTACCGAGCGGGCTTTGACATACAATATCGCACGGGCAGCTATTACCCCTGAGGCCGAAAAGCACAAGGGAACTTCAGCAGACATTTTATAAGGCTTTTTCACAAAGCTTACGTGAATAGCCACTGCAGAGCAAGGCTAACACGAGGGATAAAGCGTTGCTCAACCAGTGAGTTTTCACACTGACTCCTTGTGAACAAGCATGCTCACCTCAGTGCCTCAGTTTTGCCGCATCTACACAGAAACCTTCTCACAACAAAGTTTGAGCAGTAAAAGCACGTTGGTTAAGATCAGATATTTTTCTTAAAGGCGTCTTTTCTATCAGAAATAGCTCGGTTCCTTGCGTGCACGTCACAGGACTGCAGTGGGTAAAGATTGCCTGATTAGTGGGAAAAGAAAAAAAAAAAAAGTAAAAATTAAGGTTTTGACAGGAAGCTACCAGTTTAAATAACAACTCATCAGGGAGGGAGTTTCGGACTGCGGACAGAAGTTTGCAGTCACAGCCAACCCTTCGCATAGCTCAAAACAAAGTTAGGTGCTATCATCTACTCTCAGCATTACTGACGTTGACTTCTTCCCTCACTGCTTACAGCTCTGCTGAGTAACAGCTTAAATATATCAGCTACGAAAGGAGAAAATTAAAAAAAAGGGAGAAGAGGAAAAAAAAGGGATACCCACCCCAAAATAACCATCTAACATGCGAATGAACGCTCACCTGGGATGTAGGCAGAAGATGACGAAGCAAAGGCAAAAAGCTAGGTCGCCCAAGCCCAGAAGACGAAGCCACTGGCTATTTTGCAGCCAGATGGGCGGAAAAGGGAAGGTCTCCTCTCTACGCACCCATCAGCGTAGTTTTTGTCTTTAAAGTACAGGCAACAACTACTTGACGGTACTCCAGCTTACCCAAACCCGCCGCAAGAACGTTACGACCAACGTTACGAAGCAGAAAACCATTTCCCGCCCGGCGCACCCCACACGAGGGCACGCGCAACCACGCGCTTCAACCTTGTCACCGCGCGCTTCAACCTTGTCGCCACCTTGTTGCCGCGCGCTTCAACCTTGTCGCCACCTTGTCGCCACGCACTTCAACCTTGTTGCCGCGCGCTTCAACCTCATCGCTACCTTGTCGCCGTGCGCTTCAACCTTGTCGCTACCTTGTCGCCGCGCGCTTCAACTTTGTCGCCACCTTGTCGCCACACACTTCAACCTTGTTGCCGCGCGCTTCAACTTCGTCGCTACCTTGTCACCACGCGCTTCAACCTCGTCGCTACCTTGTCGCCGCGCGCTTCAACCTCGTCGCTACCTTGTCGCCGCGCGCTTCAACCTCGTCGCTACCTTGTCGCCGCGCGCTTCAACCTCGTCGCCGCGTGCTTCAACCTCATTGCTACCTTGTCGCCGCGCGCTTCAACCTTGTCGCTACCTCATCGCCGCGCGCTTCAACCTTGTCGCCGCGCACTTCAACCTTGTCGCCACCTTGTCGCCGCGCGCTTCAACCTTGTCGCTACCTTGTTGCCGTGTGCTTCAACCTCGTCGCCACGCGCTTCAACCTCGTCGCTACCTTGTCACCACGCGCTTCAACCTCATTGCCGCACGCTTCAACCTGTCTCTACCTTGTCGCCGCGCACTTCAACCTTGTCGCCGCGCGCTTCAACCTTGTCGCCACGTGCTTCAACCTTGTCGCCACCTTGTTGCCATGCGCTTCAACCTCGTCGCTACCTTGTCGCCACGCGCTTCAACCTCGTCGCGCAGCCGGCGCACGACGCCCTCGCCTTAAGTTTGTTCTCCACGCCAGCACGACGAGGGAGCCAGAGGGCGGGAAGCGCCAGCTCGAAGTGCATCCCAAGCCAAGGACAGCTCGTTAGTCGCGAAGGGCGGCGCAAAGCCTTGCCTGAGGAAAGGGTCCAGAAAGAAGCCGCTGGTTTTGCTGGCCTTGTGGATCAGCATTAGCCACAGATGCTCCTTCCAGAGCCCTCGCCGCCCCGCTCCGCACGCACGCTGTCAGGGGAGCGGCCAGGCCGCCACGACACCGCTCCGGGCCCCCTTCCACTGGAGCCCAGCTGCCTCAGGGGGACTTTTGGGACACCCCACGCCCAGGAGCCCGGGGCGGCAGAGGCTGACTCCCCCTGCCGAAAGCCTCCACAGCCTGCGGGGCACCGCTCCACGCACCCTCAGGCGGGAACCCGCCGAGCCCCCCCCCCCGCCCTCAGCGCCGCCACACCGCGCCCGCCCGGCCCCGACCCCCCCCCCCCCCCCCCCCCCGCCCCGGGACGGCTCCCCCCCGGCTTCGGGGGACGCGGCCGCCCGCGGGGGAGCCCCGCAGCTACTCACGGCCGCCGGCCCCGTCCGGCCCCGGGTAGCTCAGCAGCAGCACGGGCAGCGCGGCCCCGCCGCGGGGTGCCGGGGGTCTCCACACGCCGGGCGGCGCGGCGGCGGCGCCTCCATGGCCAGGGTAGAGGAGGAAGAACGGCGGCGAGGCGGGCGGCGCCTCCTCCTCCTCCCCTTCTGCCGCCGCCGCCGCCTCCTCCCCGGGCTCGGCCCGCCGCTCCATGGCGGGGGGCAGCTCCGCGCCGGCCCCGTCCCGGGAACTTTCCTCCAGCGGCGGCTGAAGCGGAGCCCGCTCCGCCTCCGCCATCGCCGCCCCGGGCCCCGCCCCGGCCGGGAAGCAGGGCCGCGGCCTCCCCCCCCCCCTCCCTCCGCCCTCGCTCCGCCGCGGCCCGCCTTCCCCCTCCCATCCCCCGCCGCCGGGCCCGGGCCTGCCCCGGGGCGCAGCGCTGCCCTCCGCCCGGGCACGGCTCCCCCGGCACGGCTCCCCGGGCCCGCAGGCCGCCGCCCCCACCCCGCCCGCCTGAGGGGCGGCTGGCAGAAAATGGAGAAGGGCGGCGGGGTCGGTGCCGGGGCGGCGGGGAGAGGAGCTTGTCGCCACCCCTCCTCTCAGAGCTTTGGGGGTTTTGTCCGGCCTCATACCCTTAATATTCTTCTTCATCCCTGCCAATTCGTCTTTCTCGCGCTAAAAATAAAATAAAGTAAAAATAAAATAAAATAAAATAAAATAAAATAAAATAAAATAAAATAAAATAAAATAAAATAAAATCTTATAGCACAAGCTTCTCAGCCCTGCTACCAACATCACCTGGGCTGCTGGATGTGGAGAAGGGGCCCCAAGGTCAGGCGCAGGGCCCCAAGTTCACGCGTGGGGGCCCCCACGGTTCAGGCACGGGGCCCCAAGTTCACGCGCGGGGGCCCCCAAGGTCGGGCGCGGGGGCCTCCAAGGTCAGGCGCGGGGCCCCAAGTTCACACACAGGGGCCCCAAGTTCACGCACGGGGGCCCCCAAGGTCGGGCGAGGGGGCCCCCAAGGTCAGGCGCGGGGGCCCCAAGTTCACGCACGGGGGCCTCCAAGGTCAGGCGCGGGGCCCCAAGTTCAGGCGCAGGGGCCCAAGTTCAGGCGCAGGGGCCCCCAAGGTCAGACATGGGGCCCCAAGTTCACACACAGGGGCCCCAAGTTCACGCACGGGGGCCCCCAAGGTCAGGCGAGGGGGCCCCCAAGGTCAGGCGCGGGGGCCCCAAGTTCACGCACGGGGGCCTCCAAGGTCAGGCGCGGGGCCCCAAGTTCAGGCGCAGGGGCCCAAGTTCAGGCGCAGGGGCCCCCAAGGTCAGACATGGGGCCCCAAGTTCACACACAGGGGCCCCAAGTTCACGCACGGGGGCCCCCAAGGTCAGGTGAGGGGGCCCCCAAGGTCAGGCGCGGGGGCCCCAAGTTCACGCACGGGGGCCTCCAAGGTCAGGCGCGGGGCCCCAAGTTCAGGCGCAGGGGCCCAAGTTCAGGCACAGGGGCCCCCAAGGTCAGACATGGGGCCCCAAGTTCACACACAGGGGCCCCAAGTTCACGCACGGGGGCCCCCAAGGTCAGGCGAGGGGGCCCCCAAGGTCAGGCGCGGGGGCCCCAAGTTCACGCACGGGGGCCTCCAAGGTCAGGCGCGGGGCCCCAAGTTCAGGCGCAGGGGCCCAAGTTCAGGCGCAGGGGCCCCCAAGGTCAGACATGGGGCCCCAAGTTCACACACAGGGGCCCCAAGTTCACGCACGGGGGCCCCCAAGGTCAGGCGCGGGAGCCCCCAAGGTCAGGCGCGGGAGCCCCCAAGGTCAGGCGCGGGGCCCCAAGTTCACGCACGGGGGCCTCCAAGGTCAGGCGCGGGGCCCCAAGTTCAGGCGCAGGGCCCCAAGTTCAGGCGCAGGGGCCCCCAAGGTCAGACATGGGGCCCCAAGTTCACACGCAGGGGCCCCCAAGGTCAGGCACGGGGCCCCAAGTTCACTCACGGGGGCCCCCAAGGTCAGGCACGGGGCCCCAAGTTCACGCACGGGGGCCCCCAAGTTCAGGTGCGGGGCCCCCCAAGGTTCAGGCGCGGGGGGCCCCCCAAGGTTCAGGCGCGGGGGGCCCCCCAAGTTCACGCACGGGGGGCCCCCCAAGTTCACGCACGGGCCCATCACACGGGTGCCACGCTCTGCTCCTACACCAAGCCAGGAGGAAGGCGGCAGCGGCCCCGTGCAGGTGGAGTCACCTTCGCAGGACCAGAGCCCGCAGGGGGAAAGGCCGATTTTCATCTTAAGAACCCGCCTTCGTACAGCAACGAGGAACGCGGACTCCCGCGTCCTTTAACTCACGCACGAAGCGAAGCCTTACCCTATCCCCTGCTTCCCCCTCGCCTTCCCGAGGGCGAGACCTCACGGACAGCAGCGCTTTCAGATCCTCTGACAAAAGGTGACAATACATGGTCCAAATATATTCCTTACTCTTAAAACTACCAAATAGGCGACACCGATGGGAATTTCATTTAGGAACACATCTTTCTGAAGACAATAATAAAGACTTCTCATTAAGGCAGGGATTATTATTAAATAAATTAATGTGGACTGTAGCGTTGTCACCGGGCAGGGAGAAAGACCATAAATCTGCCGGGTTTTAAAGAATATCCTGCATTCGGTGCACTTAGGTTAAGCTGAAGCATGTTGCTGCTTTCTTTTCAAACCTCACATAAAAACTGCACGAGCAAAGCTGTAAAGGCAACTGATTTCTGGAAACTCTTTTTTCCAGTGCTGCCCCAAGTCATGCAACATGTTGCAAGTAATTTAACAGATGCTGTAATCCATTTTACAAATCTCAAAGCTGAACGTTTGAATTTCTGCTTGCCAGTGCTAGTGAGAGTAAAACAATGTCCAGACAGTTGCTGATAGGGTATTACGGAAGACAACTAGGAAAGCATTGACAAAATTTAAGGCGGCAGCAGTGTATTTCCATGCGAGTTATTCAATATATTCTCCTTACGCTGGTATAAATAGAAATGTCAGGTTGTGATGCAGAAAGTGCTGTCTGCCCCTCTGCCACTGTACTTGTTCTGCCCAAGCTTCCAAAGGCAAGCCAGGCTTACTCTGGATGCTTATCACCCACCGAGGATTATGTTTTCCAGGTGTAGAAAGACAACAGAGCAGCTCATACCTCCGAGCTTTCTACGCACTGCCTACGCGCTTTTTAAATACGAATCATTTACACGCAAGTGCACACGGATTGACTCGAATTACCGTGCTCCGAGCGAGCGGATGGAAAGGACGGAGGGGCAGGTATGTCCATGGCCGTGTGGGGAGATTCAGGTGAGGCATCGCTGTTGCCTGAGCACCTCAGCCCTAACCTGCGTTAGGTGCTGCCGAGGCAGACCCCACCACCGGTCCTTTCGGAGCGGGGCAGCCGGCGCTTGCTAAGCGGGAGCCTGGCGAGGAGGAGCGCATCCCACGGCTGGAGCACGGCGCTTGGCAGCGGCAGCGCCTTCTCCAGAAACACTACTGGCAGAAGGAAAAAAGAAAAAAAAACTGTGTTAAGACTTCGCTCAGCTTCTCGCTTATTTTCCTGACCATCATCTGTGGTCCTTCGCCTGTGTCCATTTTCACAGGGATCTTCCAAACCTATTTACCACCGGGGATTTCCCTTCAGCACGAACCATCCCTCTAAGAAATATTTCTTAGAGCAACGTTACAGGGTCCCCCCCCTCCACGGCCTTAATAATCACGGCCTTCCCGTGATCCCTCATACATAAAACCATACGGGAAAGAACTATTTATGGCTTTGTCCAATCTCCGAACCAACCAACTGAACATAACGCCGTGTTTAATCTTCATTAAAACGCGTTGGCGCAGCGGTCCGGGGAGACGTGCTGTGCCATCTGCTGGCTGCCTGCGCTGGGCGGGCTGAATCGCTGCGTTCCCTCTTCCCTTCAGCCTTCATCCCAATGTTTCTGGGGAGCGCGTCCATAACAGCGCACTGATTTATCACTTCCCTTATTTAGTGCTCAGGTGGAAGTTGCCAGAATGTTGCGTGCCAGCTGCCTAAAGCTTTTCAAGGGAACACAAAGCTGCCTCGGATACTTACAGCTTGCCCGCAGATCTACGAAAGATCGTCCGCCCTTCGTTTTTGCACAAAGAGCGAAACGCAGGTGAGCAGGTGGTGTAGGAATGAGATCAGTTGGCATCTCTGCTGGATATTGTCCGCATCCCATGTGATGCAACACCATTCCTCCCCAGCAAAACCACCTAAGATGCTTTTTCTTTCCCCGGTAACCCTTTTACCGACCTCTTTGCAAAGGCTCAGGAGCGTAGCTCAGCATTATCAGTGGCGGCTTCCATCGTGATCCCAGCGCGGAGTTAAAAGGTGTAGTTTTGGGAGAAGCTCTAGTTCCCTCCTTGGTAAGGCTGGGAGCCACTAAAAGCCATGCATTTCTCACTGGGAAGAGCAAGCAGCAATGCTGTTGCTTGCTGCTCACAGTAAGGGAGGATGAGTAAGCACAGGTGAAGGACACCTCTGTCCCCACGGGTAACAGGTTACCCATCTTACCTGAGGCAATCGGGTTACAGAGAGCATTGCTCAAAGGAGAAAACACCTTCAGGGATCTCTCCGGGCAAGCCTTGCTTTTGCCCCAGTGAGCCTCCCGCAGAACAAAGCCCAGGGTTTGGCACACGCCGCGGCCCGAGGAGCTGAGCGAGCCCCAGCTTCCCCGGAAAAGCAGGGCTCCAGACTGCGATGTTCATCGGAAAACAGCTGCTGCCAGGAACCCTCACGCATCAGATGCTCTCTGGCTTTTGACCTCATACAAGAGCCCCCGCTCCCTTTTGCTACATGCAAAGGACCGTATTAATTTCCGTGTCCCAGGAGGTTCTTTTGATCTTAACATCCTTCCTCTCCTTTGCAGGGATTTTGCCACATGAAAAGCACATCTAGGCTCACCCCCAGCCACTTCAGGATGTGACAAATTAATCCTTACTCCTGCACTTACCTGCCACCTTTCCTCTCCCCGTACAGACACCTGCTACCAGCACAGGCAGCAAGTCCCAGACTGACCTGAAGCACCGAGTTTTTCTTCTCCGCTGCCTTCAACGCTCCTCTGCCCCTTACGGTAGTTCCCATTGCCCCTTGCTGTGCAAAGCACCACGGTTCTGCAGGCAGGCAAAGACCTCCCCAAGCTATTTCATGGAGGGGATCAATTCCCAATGCTTTGTAGCCTGTTTCTGTGGAGCAATTTTTTTTTTTTTTTTTTTTTTTTAATTACACAGCATTTAACTGCTGTTTGGCCTGTCAGCAGCAGGGGGCAAACAAACGCAGGGCCACTGAAGTCAGCAGAACTAGTTGTTTCGCTATTTTGTCCTACACATCTACCATACAAGAATCTCCTCTGGAATCACCATGCATAGCTCCACATCCCATGGATTCAGGACATAAGGACTACAAAAAGGCTCCTTGCTTCTGGTCCCATGTGTCCAGCTTACGTTTACTGTTTTTCTACTTTTCCCTTTAACATTCAGCTTTGAAAATTAACAAAATACTCTCCGGTCAGCAATTAACAGGGTGTTCCTGGCAGAAACAGGCCTAGGGTGTAAAGATTTACATTAAAACCTATAGAAGCACATTTCACTTGCAGAAAATGCGCCTGCATGTTTGAACTATAGCATCTAGCCTGTCACAGGATCAAGAACACACGCTCGTATTTTGGCTTCCCCCAAGAACTATCGCACACACACACAAACAAAACCCCAAAACAACCCCTCAAAACAAACCTCCTAGATACACTAGTGCTTCCATAACACGAAACCGCATTTATTGACAATTATTCCCCTTAACTGATTTCACGTGGGAAACAGACAGCAGTACCTTTCAGATGCTACTGGTACACAAACCAAGGCATGGGCTCCCCGAAACCTGTCCCTGGTACAAGCGCAGGTCTCACTTGAGACAGCGTTTGTTAAACTTTTAAGAAAAATTAATCAGTTGTTCCTCCTTTACAGCCTGAACTGGAACTGGCCACTCACAAGCAGCTCCCAGCAAGAACTTCAGTGTGGGGTGAAGTCTGTTTTCCCACCAAAAGGCATGGAAGCAATCGAAACGTTTTGAAAGTTTACCTTCAAACTGAAGACAACGTTACATCTTACCAGTTTGTCCTGTAGCCATGCTACGTCAGACCTATAACGGCAGACAACAGTTAACATATTTATCATGGATGAAGTGAATGTATTTATCACAGATATAAATAACTATCAAGTCCAGAAAAGTCCTTGCTTTGCTTCTTACTGAATTCAGGAGGGGAAATGGTATCTCAGGCCACATGGATTTAAGTAATAGCTTTGTGTTCAGTTACAAAATTAAAAAGATAAAAGGGAGCCTAAAAGTAGTTAGTTCTTAAATGTATGAGCACAAGGAGTTAATCAGAACAAGAATTAGAGAAAACGCCATAACCACACATACCTCGTTCTGCGGCTCAACACAGAAAAAGGATAGACCGGAACAAGACAATAAAAAGGAGGGGAAGGCAGGGACAGCTGCACAAATCCCATCCTCGCCCACCCTCGGGAGGTGCCTCCATCCCACCCCCATCTCCCCATCAGTCCCGCATGGCCCATTTCATTCCCTTCGCCCGACATGTCCCTTGCAGCCTCTCAAAGCCAGCGTTTACAGTACGGAAAGACGACAGCATCGCAATAGAGAACACCTTAACACACAGGCCAGCCGAGGAAAGGGCCCTGTGCTGCTTTTAGAGGTGGCACCTTCTGAAAAGCATCCCTGAAAAAAACCCAATACCACCCCACCCCTAGTTTTCTTAAGGATAAAAACCACAATGTGCTTTATAAAATTTTTATTGCATTCAGTAGTGCTACTCGCAGCTCTCAGGGACAGAGAAAAGTAAGTATCATTGAAGCTTCCTGCTTTTCTTAACTCCTGCGCGAATGCCAGACAGCTCCCCGGCATATCTGTGCAATTCTGTCCGAACTTCACGGACCTGGCCCTTGCGGCGAATCTTGGCTCGCCGAAACTTCTCCCGATGCTTGACCCTGGGGTTGCGATCGATCTTCTTCCTTTTGGGCGTGAGGCCTTTGTTCTTGATCATCTGATAGGTCACACCTCTCTTTTTATTTGGATCCTCTCCTTCCAACACCGCTTCTTCTTCAAGCGTGTCTTGGTCTTCAGCTCTCTTCCTCTTGAGTTTCAACTTCTCCTCCATCATCTTATAGTATTTTAGGGCGGCCTCTTCGTCCAGGTCCGACTCATCTGACGGTTCATCAGCAAGCGCAGGAGCACGTTTTGGTTTGTTTTTCTTAACATCCAATGGGAGAAACACCGCAAACTTCTTCTCCTTCCGTAATTTAAGTTCCTTCTTATCATAGTAGTTTCTCAAAAGCATACGAACTTGTGAGGATAACTTTTGATCTATAACAGCTAGGTCATTGATTATATTTCTGTAAGCAACCAGCCGCTCGATAACGGGGTGACTATGAACCGGCATCCTCTTGGACTTCAAAACCAAATAGAAACTGATATTGGCACAGTAATTCAAGTAGAGATGATACTTGGTCTGCAAATAGCGACTGCCTTTCCCTTGGGGGATAGTGCCGTCTTTGATCATTTGCAGCAGCGGGTGCAGTTCGTCCTTGAGCTCCATGAGCTTGACTTCAAAGTCCTCAATCAGCTGCAGGAGCTCAGGGGACTCCTGCTTCAGGAGCTTCAGCTGCTCCTTCTTGGAAAGGGCCTGCAAATCTTTGTCAATCTTCTGCGCCTTGCCATCGTGGGTTTTCTGCTGCTCAGCCACGTAGCCCTGGATCACATCCAACCCGTAATCATCTTCCCCTAAATCCTGCGCCAACCGCCTCTGGATGAGTTGAGCCTCCTGCTCCTCTTCCTCCTCCTCAGCATCGACTTCTTGCTGGCTGCGCTTGCCCTTGGCCTGAGCATCGGTCCCGTAGTCCGTGTCGTAGTAGAGCTGCTTGCGTTGGCCCCAGGAGAGCTCATGGGGGAGCTTGGTGTCCTGACGGCGCTCCTCCAGGTCGCTTTCCATGGACAGGTCCCCATCTTCATCTTCAACCTCATCTTCCTCCTCCTCTTCACCTTCTCCATCCTCCTCCATCTCACTCTCTCCATCTTCACCCTCTCCATCTTCACCCTCCTCTTCTGCGCTGTGGTCCACGTAGAGATCCAGCCCCTGTACCTCCTCCTCCTTCTCCTCTTCTTCCTCACCGTGCCCGTCCTCCTCCTCCTCTTCCTCCTCCTCCTCCTCGCTGTCCTCCTCGGGCAGCTGCAGCCCCAGCACCTCTTCCTCCTCCTCCTCCTCGCTGTCCCCGGCCTCCTCCCCGCTCTCCAGGGCCGCCATCACCGCTTGGAACTGCGCCTCATGGAAGTCCTCCTCCTCCACCACCTCTTCCTCCGGGACCCGGCCGCCGGCCGCCTCCTCGCCGCCATCCTCCTCCTCGGCGGGCTCGGGCGGCGGCCGCAGGACGGTGCCGCGCCGCGTCCTCATGGCTCCGCTCCGGCTACTTCGCTTTCCGTCGCGCTTCCGCTTGCGTCACGCTCCCGCTTCCGTCGCGCTTCCGCTTCCGCCGCCCGTCCTGCGCCTCTTCCTTCCGCTCCCCCCGGCGCCCCTTCCCGCCGTGCCCGCCGCCGGGAGGAGCGAGGCGGGGAAGGAGGCGGGCGGGCAGCCTTAGCGGCGGCGCTGGGCCGCTGCCGCCATGCCGGGCCCGGGCCCTGCCCGCCGGGGCGGGGGGAGCCGGGAAATGGCGGCAGGCGCTCGCCCTGCGCCCCTGGCAGCGCTGCCAGGGCCCGGCCCCCAGCTGAGGGGGGCCTGCGCTGGAGGGACCCCCCAAAGCGGATCCCCCGTGGGTGCAGCTGCGAGGTCAGATGGGATCCCTTTCGCTTAAGCGTCTGATGTATAGATTAAATCACTCCTTGCCTGGAGCCTAATCGAGATTACTTCTACTATTAGATTTAAAACAGCCCCGTAAGGGGCTGCAGAACATGGGCAGCCAGTAAACGAGGATTTTTTTTTTTTCCTATCATGGCAGGTATCAGCAATGAATAATGGCACATAGAACGCGAAGAGTGCCTCTTTTCCCCCTTGGGGGATTTTTCTTCACCTAAAAGCACAGACACACATCAATGCTATCTATATAGTCATCTTACAACAAGAGAGAGAGGGGGGGGAAAAAAACCCCAAAAAATAAATAAAGCGCACCTGACATCTGTCCCCTTGCTAACCGAAACATCTCATTACTCAGTTCCCTACAACCAGACCAAAGTTAAAGTTTCAGAGAGAAAAAGAAGCATTTGAAAACCTCCCCGGACCCCTCTGAAGTACATCTACTAACTGTCCCGAGTCCTTCCCGTCACCAAATTGCATCTTTACGGGGATTCAGGCATCTCCCGGCAGGGCCGGGCTCCGGATCAGCCTCCAGGCTGGAAGGCGAGGGCAGGCTGCAGCGCTGGGCTGCCGCTGCTTCCCGGTGCCCCGTGCTCCTTCGACCCGAGCTCAGAAACCCAGAGCCTGATAAATTAAGCGGCCACACGTCCCGGCAAGAGGAGTTCTGCGTAGAACAAGTGCAGGTGTTTTTTTTTTTTTCTCACCGCAGAACAGGTGCGGTTTTATTTATAAATACTCCTGTCCACCTTCTCATGGAAAAAGACATGTCAAGCAAATATTAAGGTTAACTGAAACGGGGGGGGGGGGGGGCCACAACTTTACTCACTTTTTGGTGATTCATTTGGATTCTGGTAGATCTGATGGCAGACCAGTCTCACTTAAGAGCCCTTTTTCTGTCACGCTCAGCTTCCCCGCATAGTCGCCTCTGGCTCAAGATTTTCCATATTTGTTCTTGCACCAAAGATTTGGTTTGCTTCAGACTAAGACACTTTTTCCAAAACTGTCCGTGCCAATTTTCAGATATCACCTCCCCTGGATACAAGCCTGTATGAGAGAGCAACAAGAATCACTTGGTTTTGTTAAGTGCGGCATAGCATTCATTTAATTTGTTAGCCACACCTTGGTGGAAATTCTCACTTTATACTAGTTGGCCACTAAATTACAGCCATCTCTGCCAATCAGGCTTTGTAATCTTTCTCCTTAATCCTACAGTTTTCTGCGTGAAGTGCATCCAGAGAATTCTGCAGTCAATTTCTGCATGGTTAAAATTCCAGATAACTTTTGCTAGCGTGTCTTACAGAAACCCAGGCCTTTAATGTGTCCCTGACCATTTCCATCCAACTGCCCTCACAATGTAGTGCTCTATTTTTTTTTTTTTTTTTTTAAAGTCTGCCCTTTCAGAATTCAGAGCCTTAAACCAGCCCAACTTCCACTTGGACTCACAGTGATTTAAATTTAATTGACATGGTGTCGCTCAATCCCAGGTTAATTTCTAAAAGCAGAAAGAAATAGCACCTACAGACATTTGAACCTCCTTCAGGACTTGCTGAATATGTCATCCACTTCTGGTGAAGCTGGAGATGACCTCTAATGTGAGGTAGTTCATCCAGCTACCAGGAACCCCTCTCAAGCCAAACCACACCGGCTTGTGGCAAGCATCAGTGCAATCACCCCTACCGATACGGTAATCAGTGACTGCTGCAGATCTGTTTTAATCCATTATTTTCTCTGGTTCTGCGTGAGAAATGAGGAGAAAAGCAAGCCGTAAGACAGACTGGATGGTGTGTTATCTGGAAATACTCTGTGTCCTGGTAGAGCTGTCCTCCCCTCCACTCCTCACCCAGCACAGCAAGGACGCACAGACACACAACTATTTTGCCTCACTTCATCCAGGCATCTGCCTAGCTTCCTGCCTGGAAAATCCCAGTTCAGCATGTCCAGGGCCAACTGGAGGCACAGGACAAGCGCAAGGAGACTGAGACTACAAGGCTGGTTCCCATTTTTTTTCAAATTCTCAAGCATTCCTCTGCTAGCCTCTGCCTTGCAGTGAGGTTGGGAGCCTAACTCTCCACTCAGCCCAGAATTTAGGCCTGGGCTGATGGCTTGCCAGCCCCTTGCCAGACTACAACAGTTCTTTAATGCCTGCTTCCCCAGGTAATTTTCTGGTGATTCAACATGTCACACAGTAAAAAGGGGACAGTCCATAAAAGTAACAATCCATAGAATCATCGAATCGTTTAGGTTGGAAAAGACCTTTAAGATCATCCAGTCCAACCGTTAACCTACACTACCAAGTCCACACTAAACCAGTCAAGGGTAGACTAGACTAAACCATGGCCCCAAGTGCCACCTCTGCCCGTTTCTTGAACGCTTCCAGGGATGGGGACTCCACCACCTCTCTGGGCAGCCTGTTCCAACGCCTGACTACCCTTTCTGTGAAGAAATTTCCCCTAATATCCAACCTAAACCTCCCCTGGGTCAGCTTGAGCCCATTTCCTCTTGTCCTATCACTTGTTCCTTGGGAGAAGAGCCCAACATCCCCCTCACTACCCCCTCCTGTCAGGGAGTTGTAGGGAGCGATGAGGTCTCCCCTCAGCCTCCTCTTCTCCAGGCTGAACACCCCCAGCTACCTCAGCCACTCCTCATAATCCATAAAAATCCTACTCTAAAGAGCTTGCAATCTAGATAGAAATCCTCAGAGACATACAGGTGGCTGAATGGGACTAAAAATAAATCTTACGCCACCATATAAAGACCAAAGGGACTGTATGCAGACATGTACATTTAGCAACCGAAATTCAGATATGCTGAGCACCGGCAGTCAGGGAAAACCACCGAAATCAACAGAATCACACAGAAGATCATTCTGCTCAGTCTCTCCCTTTGGGTTTGAAAATACTCGTGGATGTCTCTGCCTGGCTTTTACCAGTGGCGTATTTTTTATCAATGCAGTCTGGCAAACCAGACAAGAACCAGCCTCTTTTGCATGCGCTTTATTCTGCTGCCTGCATCCCTCCTCCTTGTATATTTATAAAAAACCCTATTTTGTTACAAAAAAGGTGACTGAAGCAAATAGAATAGCACTTTAGACAGATACCCCTACCACGCCATGGTTAGCCAGGTTTATTTTTAACCTTCTGCAAAAGATGGGACACAGGGAACATCTTGCTGCTGCTTCAGAAGAGAGCTCCACATCAAACTGGTGGCGATACTTTCTGGGGAGGGGGAAAGGAAACAAAACCAAATTATGCTCTCCTAAAGATGGAGCCCTAGTGAGAAAACAAGGTTTGTAATGAAGAATTATGGCGTAATGCGATGCACGGCTAGGAGCTGGGCTTGCACCCATCGTCCCCCACCACCTCCCCGGGGAAACCTTGCGTGTCAGCACTGCTGATGCAACACAAAAGCTCATTGCATCATACAAGTGCTGCATGAGATGTTTGAGAAAAAGCTCACGGCACAGATTCCGGGGTCTTTGAACATGTCTAGGGTTAGGGCCCAGGCCAGCAAGGTCTGAAGCAAGGGAAGATAGCCTGGAAGGTGACAGGCTGCCCTTTCAGGAACTGGGGTGCCTGGCAGCGTTGCCCAACAGCTTTAGCCTCTTGAGAGCCCGGCAAGAACAACCAACCCCGGGGTTGGCTCGGGCTGTGTGAGAACCCTCTATCCGGTCACAGGGCTGCTGCTCTGAAAAGCTGGACAACGCAGGGAGGTTTACTATGCGCTGCTAATGTTAATTGAGAGAAACATGCCTTGCAGGCAGCAGAAATTCATGATACACTGATGCAATAACACTGGCTAAGCATGGGCCTGCCAGCACCGTATTTTGCTCTGCCTCCCCTTTCATCCCCCGATGTAAGTGTTTGCAGGCCCTTGCTAAAGAGTGCTGTTACAACTGGGCTTCCCTTAACAAGTGGCCTTTTCCGTGCAAGACGCATACATATGCTACAGAGACAGCTCTGGTTATTGCAGGTTACGTTGCGATGTTTATTTTTCAGAGTTACACGAGCAATCCCAAATCTGGGACCGAAACCCTCCAGGTCCTCTCCAGTACTCCCCCCCTTGAGGAACAGTCTGCTTGCCCAGTACCTCAGAGAATTTGCCTGGGACCTGCCTCACAACCTTGCATATACTACAAATCCCATGGAGTCCCTTTTCTATCCATAAGGAAAAAACCCCATCGATGCAGTGGCCAGAGCTGGAGGAAGAATTCAGCTTTGCCACAGACCTGCTGTTGCTTTATACCTCTTTTACCCCTCCCCTCTCATCTGGCCTGCTTTGACTGAAAGCTCTTTGGGGGCAGGTTGAGCCCTTAATATATGTTTGCAGAGAATCTGGTGCAAACAGGATTCTGATCTTGAAACACAAAATGTTTTTATGATACAAGTCAAGTGATCATTAGGTCTGATTTCTCAAAACCAGGAGCCAGAGCTGTGGCCCCTTGGCTATCCAGACACTTTCTCGCCTTGCCCTCCTTGCCCCGAGGTGGAGGAGTGCCACCAACCCTGATGGTAAGATGTCCCCTAAGGACCAGGGTGGTTTTGCACTCCCTTGCACTTGGCCGCTTCGTTGCTTGTTGGTGATGAACAGAAAAATGCACACTAATAGTGCAACCCCTGCCCCCCTTTACCTTTGAAAGCCAGAGGTCTTTGTGCATTAAGCATGCCTGGTTTCAGTCCCCGGCCACATTTTCCACAGTGTCAGTGCTAGCCGGCTGGGCCGTTTATTTTAGGAAACAAATAGCTGTATCATTTGCACACGCCCTTATAGGCAGACACAGGCTCTCCGCTCGTGTTCTTCAAAAGAAGGGAAGGCAAGATGAAGAGCTCTTTGTTGCTGTGCGTGGCCTTGGCTGTCTCCTTGGGGTTCATCCATGTGGCAGGTAGGTGAGAAATGAAGAGCACGGAAAACCGTGCTTAAAATATCAGTGATGGGGTTTGTGTAATCAGCCATTCGTATTTTTAACAGTCAAAAACTGAACTTCCAAGCCTGCTTAAGAAGTTTGCTTCAGTGGCGCTCGGACACCTCAGTGTCTTTCTGCACCACAGAGCTGTGTGTTTTTAATTGCTGCCTTGAGGCTAAGAAAGTGATGAGTAGGTGCAAATTTAAGACTTTATGATTAGCCATTTTTGATCGGGTTTCTCAAGCAACAAACTGCAAACATGCATGCTTGCTTTTCTGCAGTGCTAGGAAGCTTGCAAGACTCTTACCTGCTAGATTTGAAGGCTTCTAACATCTTCCTGGTAATCCTGTCATATGGCTACGGCCAATTTATTTCTGATTAAATTGTAGTTTATCATGTAACTCCGCTGCATTTCTTGGAAACTCTTCATTTAGATTGTGATCAGGCTGTCATCCCAGCACACTCCTCAGTGTGGTTCACAGGTAATAGATACTGCCTGTACTGATGCCAGATCTCTGTACGACCATCTCCAGTCATCCTCATTCACGTGGTGGATCTGGTCCACGGGATTATATCCGTGCTGAAGGATAATCATCCCCACAGCATGGACAACAGCATCCCTGCATTTCCTCCAACTTTTGGGAAAGGGCATCTTATTGCCTAACAAGGCAGGTCCTTGGAAGTACTGCTTCCTATGAAAAGTGACCGGCTGTATAATCCACTAGCTGAAAAACAAGAAAACATTGAGAAATACTGTCAGTTCAACACAGAGCCCAGTCTGGTTTTCCCATTTCATACACATGGCTTAAGATAGATAGCTATATATATGTAAGCAGCTTAGAGGGGAAGTCAAATCTGAGTTACATGCAGCTACAGGAGTGCTGTTTATACTACTTATGATGAAATTAATGTATTTTTGGTCTAATTGAGCCTCTTCCTACTTTATTAGTCACTTGCACCTGCAGCGGAGTTTGAACAGATATTTTTAGAATGCATTTGCTTCTTCACTATGCTGCAGCTAGGTATTGTTGGGCTTCACAGCGTATTACAGGACAACCCAATATGGGGAGATGAGAAATTTTGTCTAAATCTTTGCATGAGTGTTGAGGAGGGAGGGAACACCATATTGCAGTAAATCATGCGCTGCAAAATCCAACCTGCAGACATTTAGAAGGGCATTAGGAAGTTTTGTATTTACCTACCTTCTCCCCAAAGGGACTTTATTGGGTGATGCATAGAAGTATTGCTGATAAAGCTGTCTTTTTTGCAGCTTTGTAATTATACTTTAAAAAAAATATATGGAGTACCTGTAACTATTATGGTTACTGAAGCCAAGAGTATTACACAAGGAATTAAATCAGGACAATATTTTTAGAGTACAGTCAAAACCCCCCTGCATCTTCATAAAGAGTATATTAATATAATTTTATCAGATGAATTAAAGCCTGCTCCCAAAGGTTTTAGGACAACTTCCAAAGCCAATAGGATGTGACGTGAATATTGGCTTTGGATTAAGGGCTTAGAAAGAATTGCACACAACATTACATAGAATACAGTGACAGACATCAGAGGGAGCTGTACGTGAAGGGCAAGAAGCCAGACACACTTTCTGTAAGAAAAAAGAAAGGCCAACACTCAAGGAGGCAGAGACTAAAGAGGCTTTTCTAGCAAGCTTCTGCTTCAGAGGGAAATGTTCATGTTGAACAATGAGTTGGCAGAGAGGAAGCATGCAGAACAAAAGAGATCGGAGGAAGGGGTATAAAGAGACGAGCACCATTCAACTCTGAATAACAACCGTCTCCACCTGTCAGTTATGATTACGTATTCCTGCCTTGGTGGGGCACGCTGCGATCAGAAGCAGGACTGGACTTACACTCTATGTGCACATTTTGCAGCGGCATTTGTACAGGTGGCCAATTGTGCTGATGCTATACAGAGAAATGCTAAAAGGAAGCCCTTGCTCTAAAGGGCTCGATGGGCACACTCTATAGCGGGACATGCTGTAGAGGGATAAAGAAAACCATGAGACCAGTAGGAAGAGCAGCATCTCCTACGTGCCTGGAGTAGCTTTCGCCGCTGCCCAAAGCAAGGGAGCAAAATAATTTCCTTCCTGATCGAGAAACTCCACAGTGAACCGTTTTCAGAAGGTATTGTGCTGCCTATTGTCACAGAAACAGCATTTGTAACAGGCAGGTGAATTGTAGGGTCACTCTGAAGCGTCATTTTACACAGCTTTTGTGCCTTTTTCACAGTTATGAGGTCTGTAAGGATCTCCGAAAATAACCCAGTGGAGTGGAAGCAGATGAGACCAGCATATTGTAGGGGCAGGAAGGAAGCTCTAAGAAGCCTCAGGTAGAAAAATTGGAATGCTATTTTCATTACGTTGTATGGATTAGATACTTAGGGGCTCTGCCAATCACTACTTTCCTCGTTTGGTCTTGCAGACAGCTTCATGTGACAGTTAAGCTGCTGCCAACAGCAGCTAACAATCGGAAAACTTTTACACTACAACTCAGAGTCCCTGTGCTGAATCAGAAAACTTACAGTACAACTGAGAGTCCCTGTGCTGCTCCTGGATCGCAGCTTCGCTATTGCTCCCACAGGCTTTGAGCACTATCCCTTTCACCCTATAGCAACAGGGTCTGTTGTTCATAAAACCCAGCAGCTTTGGACATGGGAATAAAAAAAAAAACAGACATGAGCTCATGCAATGTATCTGCTTCCTTACTGATCCATGCTTTGATAACTTGAAGAAATCCAGCTATTAGGACCAAAGCTTTTAAGTCAAAATGACTCCAAAATCCTCTGTAGACATGATGCACACAGGCATTTTTAAAGCTTGTTTCTCTCCATGGTTAAACCAAGGGACCAGAAGAGTAGGTGAGTCCCCAGAACCGCGAGGTCCTTTGGAGCCCAAAATAAACTATCCCCATCTTACACACAAAAAAGCACTGGTTTTGGTACTCCTAAGCAGGCTGAAGGTGCTGTAGGAAGAGTGAAGCTGCAAAGTGATGGCTGTGAATTTGATTTTAGCTGCATTTAGACATACAGAGGGATGTAAAAACAGCCACTTAAGAAAAAGTATGACTATGTGTGCATATAAAAGCAAGGCTGGCTTGTTATGCGTGAAGAGACCAGAGGCTCTGGGTTGGGGAAAACCAAGTAGCAAAGAACAAGCTATTTCAAATCCATCTACTTGCACGGTAAGCATTGTGCCACCAGGAACATTCAAAAAGCCTCTGGGTGACAGATGGGATTTTTTTACCCTGTTTTGACTGAGTTTCATATTGAATAACATGCTAAAAGTACGGGAGACCTAGCCAAGCTGGTGGTTCTCGATTTGAGTAAGCTCCTCAGCTGCCAAATTTAACTTCAGTATAAACAGAACACCAGAAAAATCAGGACTGGAGTTTTTCCTGCAAACCACAACCATCCTAAGGCCCACTTACCTTTCACTGCCAGGTCACCGGGCTGCCTTCTTGCTGGGTCCTGTAGTGCTTTTTGGCATCTCTTCCCTCAGGGACCTGAAAGACAACGTACCACTCAAGGAAAACTGACACATCTGCCACATTGGCAAGGTCAGGGATATTTATTTAGAGGCCAGATCTGAAGTAGGGTTTAGGCAGCTAGAATAGTGCTGGTGCACGACAGAAGAATTTGGTACCCTCTTCAGTTAGGGTAAAAGCAGCACTTCAGCTGCCAGGTAGAGCTCGAGGTTTGCAAGGGGACTTTTTTCCCCATTTCACGAGAAACCGCTGCATGTTTGCCTCTCTCTCCAGCAATGCAGTGGCCAGGTTCGTTGTTTTCTCCTTCCCCGTACCATCACCTCCATGTACAGAAGCATGCTGTAGACTGAGCAGGGAAGACAGCTGAACTCATCTTTGCCAGGAGGCTCATTTGTACCTGCTGAAACCTGGACTTTTATCAATCGAGATGCCGTAACGGTGCATTTCTGGCATTCTCATCACTTGGCTTTCTGCTAGAGCAAGTTTCACGGTTTTTCTTCTTGACCCTGGGATTGCATATCCTCTGCTTGCAGGTTATCCACAGGACTCCGGAGACAACGAGCAAGTGCTGGTTAATAACAAGTGTCAGTGTGTAACAGTGACCTCAAAGTTCATCCCATCCAAAGAAAATCCTGGTGAAGAGATCCTGGAGAGGAACATACGCATCCTGTAAGTGGCAGACAAGTATTACGTGGAGATGGTGAACAGGAGATGAAGTGTTATAGGAGTTCCCTTGTCTTTGCATTGCTTCCCATGTCCTGGCGTTGATGATGTGAACTGTTTTTCTCCTTGGGCTGCTTTCTGTGGTATCCTGGAATAATTCCTTTTGCTTTGTGTTTTTCTGGCTCACGTGAACCTATCTGGTGTTTGTCCCTTCAGATACAAAAAGCTGTGTTTTAAGCAGTCCAGTAGTAACTTCACAAAATAGGCTGGGGAAATAGAGTGTAACGTTTTTACAGTTGATCTAATCTGAAACCAAACTGAGCCCATGGCGCTGGACTCATTTACCCATCTGTTAGCAAGCCTGCTATCTTATAGGCTGGGAAAACTAGTTAATGCCTAAACTATCAGAAAAGCTTAATCCTACGAGGCAGGTCTCCGTTCAAAAGTAGGATTTTGTCCTCTTTATTCACACAAACCTTGCAGAATTGCGTCTCTCTCTTTCGGAAACATGGACCAAGTTCAGGCTCAGAGCTGCAGGAGCTCTGGTAGAGCTCACGACACAAGAAACACTAAACATCTCTGTCTTCCAAGTCTCTCAGGCATCTGCCAGCTCAGTTTAAAAACAAAAAAAACCCCCAAAACAAAAGGATTATCATCACTGTCACCTTGAAAGCAGCACTTTCAGAAATTGCTGCAGTCCTCTCGGGGATGGTTGTTGCCTTTGAGGGCACAGAAGTGCCAAGATCTGCTGTTCCTGGGCTTTGCTATGGAAAAGGGGTGGAAAGGAAATAACCTGAAGAACAAGATGAGAGGTGGGAATTGTTCACAGCAGAGTAGCCCCCTGTTTAATAAGCAGTTTTCATGAGAGCAATTCTCTTCCCTCCTTTTCAGAGTCCCCCTGAAGGCTCGAGAGAACATCTCTGACCCCATGTCCCCGCTCAGAACCACTTTTGTCTACCGCATGACTGAACTGTAAGTAGTTTTATTTACTAAATTCATTTCCTAAGACTTAACCTCCCCTGCAGCATTGCCCACAGCAGCTCAAAAACATGCCTGAAGGACAGTAGAGAAGGTGTGGCAGGGTCACAGAGGAAAGTTTTCCCCATGGAGCCTAGCTTCCATATTCTGTTGCAAGCCAAGAAATTGTTATGTCCGTGATTAAGTCACATAAAAAGATCCTACATTTACAGGTAATGTTTCATTCTGACACCTGTTCATCTGAAATGGTATATCAGCATGAAAGCATCTGAAATAGTATATCAGCAAATTACACATTGCCTGTTTAACCCTCCCTTTTAAATGCCAGTCTTGCCAATAGCACTTTGACAACACTAAAAGCATCTGGCTGAAAGTTCCTATGCAAAATCTAGAAAGGCCACGGTACCCGCCTAGCTGCATCTACAGATAAGCAAGGAGGATTTGAGTTTCACCAGGGGCATCTTTTCATCACAACTCACTTGTTCTATTCCCCATCTCTTCCAGCTGCAAAAAATGCGATCCCGTAGAAATTGAGCTGGGTGGCGAGATATACCAGGCCCAGCAGAGCACCTCCTGCAACGAACCTGAAACCTGCTATACCTACAACAGGGACAAGTGCTACACCTCAACCTTCCCATTGGTCTACAACAGGGAGATCAAAAACGTTAAGGCAGCTCTGACACCAGCATCCTGCTACGCCGAATAGCTCAACGCACTGCTGTACTAATGCCTTGTGCTCAGTGTTCCTATCAAACATACACGTCTAGCACCGTAGTACCGGGACAACAGTGTCCAAAATATCAGCTCCCAGAGTAATGCCAACCTGCCTCTTCATAATGTTTTCAACATCAAATGAGCGCCATCTCCCAAGAGCAGCTGATGTTTGTCATAGACTCTGTTCTCATATCCCCGCACATATCTGCAGTGCCATTATTATGTGTCTCAGACATTATGGCCATACAGACCAGACCCTCAGCTGATGTAACTTAGTATTTCCCTTGAAATCAAGGGAGCTACACTGATTTACAACACTGGGGAACTTGTCTTTTTGACAGTCTTCCATCAGTCTTTATCTGAGCAAGGCTGCCACGGACATCAGCAGGAATGTCCACGTACTTCCTTCCCTCCCCAAGCAATCTAAAGCAAACCTCTGCACAACCTTTATACAAGACCCTTTGATTACATTAGCAGAATTTGTGGCATCACTAGAAGTCTGTTGTGCAATGAGATCTGAGGGAAAAGATGAAGGATGAGACCGAAAATTCAGATTTGAAAGTTAT
The DNA here is from genome assembly GCF_030463565.1 of Pelecanus crispus. Lineage (NCBI taxonomy): Eukaryota > Metazoa > Chordata > Aves > Pelecaniformes > Pelecanidae > Pelecanus > Pelecanus crispus. The sequence goes on from NC_134646.1 coordinate 2,393,906, forward strand.
GTTGCAATTGGGCATTCTAGACCATTCTAGCACTTTGACAATTGCAAGCTTCCAGTTTTCTCCTACATTTCAAGAAGATCAAAAGACGCTGCTGCCACCCTGAAGTGTTTGGCAAAGTTGCCAGGACCTCAGCTGTGTCAGGAATTGTAAGCTGTTCTAGGACATGTTAGGTATTTCACTTACCACACTTACTGATATTAATGCCTTCTTCCAACTCTGCTCCCAGTTCAATTGGTGAAAAAAAAAAAAAGCCCAAGTTGCCTTGAATTTCTTTTCTTGTTCCTCATTTTGCATTTAGAGCTGCAAGAAATTCTATGAAGCTGACTCAGTTGCAAGAGCAGCACCCTCATTAGGGATTCATTCCTTCTTTCCCACCAATAATCTTTCTGCATACAAGAAACCCTCACCAAATAAAGGCGCCGATTTAAATGCATTACACTCAGTGTTGCCCATAGAGATATCATGTATACGAGCACATAAGGTGTCCTGCATTACATTTGGGATGGCTGATATGTTTCTCACTGTTGTCACAAGTTTGTTGTAAAGCCTTCGGCTGTTCTGAAAAACCCTTATCTGGCTTCACACATAATTGGAGTAATAAAACAGCAAAAACCTTATTCCTATAATCGTAGCTTTGTTAGTGAAACATTAAATAAACTTTTTTCTGCAGCAGCCTGTGTATTCTATTCCAGTTCAATAAGAATTCATAAGAAAAAGCCAAGTCTATAATCATATTCTTTCCTCCTTCACAGTGAAGTAAGCAGCTCTCCCTAAATAACTGCTTATACTTACAGGCAAAGCCTCCTGAAAAACGGGGATAGAAATATTATGATGCACTTGCAGGAACCGTGACAGATTGAGGCTGAGCTGGTTTATGATTTTAGGATCTGCTCTGCATCACCGAGCTGCTTCAAGGCCCTGTGAGTCAGTGCAGGATTGGAGCTTAAAAATCCAAATGTCACCTAAATCACTCGAACTTCCAATCCGCAGATCAGAATTTTACCTGTGTTAAAGGCACTTTTTTCAGTGGTGAGGTATGTCAGGGGTTACTCATTCCTATGCAAGGTATCTGTCCTAAAGAAAAAACAATCTTGTGGGGGCCAAATTTTTTAGAGCAAAAGAGTAAAGAGGACCGAGATACAAATTATTCTAATATTACATCAGAATTATGGAAAGTGAACTCAGAAAAATATCATTTCTTCTCCTCCTTCATGCAAAAAGATAGCCAATTTGAAGAAATGCAAAAAGCAAAGGGAGGCAAAGACACTCCTGCCATGTACTGACATGGCTTTAAGGATTTCAGTGGTTCAGTACTAAGCTCACTGAAATTTGTCTCAAAGACATCTTTGTCTTCAAAGTCTTGGTGTTCACCAACCTAGGGGTGCTGTGATATTAGAAGTTAGGAGGTCATGGGGAGGCTGCATTTCACCTCCCAACACAGCCCGTCAGGTTACAGCCATAGGAACGTGTCAGTCCTTGGGGCTCTACCTCTTCTCTGGAATCCTGTGCCTAAACATGAAGTTTCCACATTTGTTTGTACATCCTGTTGTAGAGACTACAGGAGATTCACATTTACTCACAACGGGACTGGAAATTGCCCTGCAGCACGTCTTGGGAGTCCAGCGATGCCAGCACAACAGGCTGCTCATGAGAGGCATTCAGGAAAAATAAGATGAAAGCACAGAACCTTGTCCAAGCAGCTGTGAACAAGTACTTGCTTAGATGATCTTGGGTAGAGCGAACAGCCACTGGGAAACAAGAAAAAGAAGTGTTCAAACTCCCCACGTGCTATTCAGCTTTAAAATAAAGGAGGATTCCTTCTCCCCATCTTTTCTGAGAGACACAGAGAAGCCTAAACTGAGAGCCCTGCCCACCCCTCGGTACTGGAATCTGTTAGCCAGGTTTTAAATGATAACTCAAAGCAACACAGCAAGTTAAATGAGGCTCTGAACCCTTACCTGAAAGACCAGGACAGTAAAATCGGAGCAAGTGAGGTCTGTGCTTATCCCCGAGAGCGTACTGGGGAGGGTCTGGGACCTTCTAGCCAGGGGAAGAGGTCCCGATGGACAAGAGAAATTCCCCGTGCTGGGGGTTGTCTTAGATGTGCCGAGAAAACCATGTCCTGCTATGAAAAATCTTGTTTCTCAGACTGTGCGGCCACTACTTCAAAGCGGGATTTTTTGGCGAGTCCTGATGTTGGGGGTAAGAATGCCTCCCTTGCTATGAACTCCTCTGTTTCAGTCTCTAAGTGACTAGGGTGGGACAAGGCTTCCCACCTGGGATTGCAATACTTTCCTACCAGCTCCATCTTTTTCTTCACAGGTCAGGTTGGTTCTTTAGCTGCCTTTAATGTTCCTCGAATAGTTTGCCTTGGTGCATTTAAGCTAAATTAATTTTGTCTCAGACTTATAGGAGTACATTTGTATTTTACCTCCTCACAGACTACTTGTAGACTTAATTCTTCCCAGGTCTGCCCTCCTTGTCTAAATAATGTTCTGTTGCTTATACAATGTTGAGTTAGAGGGATTTCTCACTAGTGTTTTTAGAAGTCCTTTTTAAGGCATGGAAATTTGTCCTCATAATCCTGTTTCCATTTGACCAAGACATTTGATTAGCAGCAGAAACTACGGCACACATTGAAGCTGAGCAAAACAAATCCTTGAGCTCCATTGTTTTACAGTAGGCAATTCAGCCAAGCAGCTTGTGACCATAACCAGCTAACTTATAAATCAGCCAAAGGGCTGTGGGACAGCCCAGTTCACATGCCATAAAGGCTTCAGCTGCCTTTATGAGATGTTTTTTGCGTGGTAATAGGTAACAGGCTATGATTTTTAGCAGCCTCACTGTATTAAGTCTGCTTTTGTCAGCGCAAGGTTTGTCAGTGAGTGGGATCTTTCTGCAGAAGAGTTCTGCGTTGTATGCTCTCAGATGGAAGGTTTCGTGTTTTCGGTAGGTACATAGATTGCAGCCGGTTATGCCTTCAAGAATTCAGAGATCACTTATTGATATTTTGTAAAGCAGTAAGCACAATGTGGATGCTTAAAAACCAGTAAGGTGTTTGTGGGCCAGGATCTTTGACTAAGCTAGCATGTTACAGCACAAGACATCACCAGCGCCTTCTAGCCAAGCCCAAGCACTGCTAAGCTAGCTAAGTGGTTGGTGCCTGCAATTTGGTAGTCCAAAACCAGTCTTCAAACTATCCGGCCATTTCAGAAGTAACTCAAAACTACCTTTAGGTTTATTCTAACGTAAGAATTTTCTTTTAGGAGCAGCTCAGCTACTAGCTTTGATTCATTTTAAGAGAGTTTAGAAATCTGTATTAATTCACAGTCATGGAAGAACGTTCTCTTATTTTGTCTTATCTCTTTAGACACTTTCTTGCAAGCTTTGGATGTCTCCTCTGGAGCTCTACTATCATTTCCCCCAGCCAGCATTTTCGGAAGGAACTGAAACAGAAGATTAAACATAAGCATGATTAACAGCCTCAAATGACATTTAGAGAGCGATTGAAGAAAAAAAGTAAACATATGTAAAGAGAAAGGGTCAAAAATCCAGTGGATATATTGCTCAGTTGCAGCTGTTGCTTATGATATGAGATCAAACTGAGTGAAGTCCCTTCTTGGGCATTCAGAGGTTGCAATCTGCTTTGCACGCACAGTTAACATATAGCGCTGTCTTCCGCACGTTCTGATGGCATTAAGAACATCAGCCACACAAGCTGCAAAGCTATGCGAGTCCCCTGCGTAGATCAAAATACCTATTCAAGGTGTACATCAAAATACCTGTTTAGTTGCTCCCAGGATGGCACTTTCATAGAATCATAGAATCGTCTAGGTTGGAAAAGACCTTTAAGATCATCCAGTCCAACCATTAACCTACATTACCAAGCCCACCTAAACCAATCAAGGGTAGACTAGACTAAACCATATCCCGAAGTGCCACATCTACCTGTTTTTTGAACACTTCCAGGGATGGTGACTCCACCACCTCTCTGGGCAGCCTGTTCCAGTGCTTGACCACCCTTTCCGTAAAGAAATTTTTCCTAATTTCCAGCCCAAACCTCCCCTGGCACAGCTTGAGCCCATTTCCTCTCGTCCTATTGCTAGCTACTTGGGAGAAGAGCCCAACCCCCACCTCACTACTACCTCCTTTCAGGTAGTTGTAGAGAGCGATAAGGTCTCCCCTCAGCCTCCTCTTCTCCAGGCTAAACAACCCCAGTTCCCTCAGCCGCTCCTCATAAGACTTGTTCTCCAGACCCTTCACCAGCCTTGTTGCCCGTCTCTGAACACACTCCAGCACCTCAATGTCTTTCTTGTATTGAGGGGCCCAAAACTGGACACAGTATTCCAGGTGCGGCCTCACCAGCGCCAAGTACAGGGGGACAATCACCTCCCTGCTCCTGCTGGCCACAGCATTCCTGACACAAGCCAAGATGCTGTTGGCCTTCTTGGCCACCTGGGCACACTGCTGGCTCATGTTCAGCCGGCTATCTACCAACACCCCCAGATCCTTTTCGGCCAGGCAGCTTTCCAGCCACTCCTCCCCAAGCCTGTAGCGTTGCATGGGGTTGTTGTGACCGAAGTGCAGGACCCGGCACTTGGCCTTGTTGAACCTCATACAGTTGGCCACGGCCCATCGATCCAGCCTGGCCAGGTCCCTCTGCAGGGCCATCCTACCCTCGAGCAGATCGACACTCCCAATTACTTCTCAATTACAAAACCACAAGAAGTCCAGAATGACAAATTTTTTGCACCAACTGAAGGCCAGAAACGTACATAGAATTCAAATGAGATGTAAGCCATCAAATACACCGCATGAATTTAAGTAAAACCTCCCAGACATTCTGAAAACTCTACAGCTCTTGGTAGGATAGAAGAAGATGGGGGCCAACCGCAGCAAGGTAAGCTGCATTTTTCTGCTTTTCCCGCTGTTACAGCCCCGTACAGAAGTGCTTTTCCCAAATCCACCTGAGGGCTCACAGGCTCTGCTCCTTTGAAAAGGAGCCATACAGCTTAAGAGCTTGTTTGAAGCACGAGTGCCAGAACAAGCACTCAGAGATAACCACTGACCTAGGTAACATGGTAACACAGAGAAATCTAGGTCTGGGCAGAACAGAAGCAATAGCTGCTCATCTCCCATTCCTATCCTATAGTCACATGAAATTTTACTCCATCCATGAACACTGCAAGCCCAAACACTGCTTCATTTCAGAAATTTAGAAGTAATGAGCGGAGAAAAACCTTGGTGCCTTAATAGTCATCTAGGTAACATCTTTTGTTCTTTGCTTGATATTGTAATGGCATTGAACTTCCTGATTTACCATAACAACAGAAAACACTGTTTGAAATTCAAGCTTTTTGAGGGATTTTTAGTGTATTCTTAACCATTCATCAACTATGCACAACAAGGAAAACTGTTCAAAAAATTACCATACAAGAAGTTTTTACAATAAGCTTTTTAAACTTTTTTTCCATACTTAGAAAGAATTAAAAAAATAAAGAAGGAAAAAAAACCCCAAGGTGGTTGTTTATAATCCAAACCACAGCTACACTCATGTTCAGGAGCTTTATATATATATTATTTTTTTTAAAAAACTAGTTCATTATTTGGTATTAAATATAAACCACAAAAAAAACTTTAGCTCATAATCCTCAGAGAAAAAATAAAGCTTAGTAAGTACATATACACTCAGAAAATAAAACAAAATCAAGCAAGGCATACAAGCTCTCACCCTCTAAAGCTACCAAGCAGTTCCTCCAGAAAAACTCCCATTATATTATTGAAGCAATCCTACTTACAGAAATGATACAATTCACTCCACAGCTTCTCCCCCAAAAAAAACTACAGAAAAAACCACTTACACTAATTTCCTTACAACAAGCAATTAGTTTTATTAAGAACAAAAAACCCCACCACAACCAAACAAGAATAAAAAAGCCTTTCCCCCGTGAATTTAAGCGTTCCTGGCTTAATTGGCTGAGGGAAATCAGACCAATGAGTGTGCAGGAGGGAATGGGCTTAAGTTATAAATGCTCACACTGGGCAATCTGCTACATAAATCCTTTTTTTAATTTGAAAGCAATTAAGAAAGTAATAGGGATATTTCTAGTTTTGCTTCAATGTGACCAAACTCTTTAAATTTATGTTTTATTTAATGTTGAGTGGAAGTTAAAGTAGGTGAATGGAATGGGTCTTAGATATTTACTGGTTTTGTAAGGTAACTGAAAAGTAATGAAATAATAAATTTTATAGCAGTTTAACTTCTACATTTACTTAAACAAAAAATCTTATAAAAGGTATGTAGACTCATTTTTCTTTGAAGACGGTATAAAAAGTTTTTTATTATGTGTTAGCTCTTAAAGCATAAATGTTTCTTAATATGAAAAGCATTGAAGTGTAAATAAGAGCTTTCCAAATCAACTGCTTTATAGTTTTGCTAAGTCTCTGTATGGCTTTCAAAATAAAAACTTCCAGGTTTCTGTGTTTCTATACCACAGCTATTGTCTTTGCAGGAACAGAAACTATAATGCTGTTTCTTTACAGATAATGAAAAAAAGTTTATCCTGTGAATGTTTTCAAATGATATAGGTAAAGATGGTTGCTTTTAATACCATAATTGTTATACTTAATTAAGTTAATGGTTTATTCTTTTGTTAAAGTGGTTTAGTTGGAAGTTCACCTGGTTTTCTGATTACTAGTTTGAAGAACAGCTGTGTACTTTTACTTTGCTTTTACAAAAGCTGGATCCATGATGAGCTATCAGTTATGGGGGCTGAGATGATGATTTACCAGTGAAACTGCAGGACCAAGTGAGACATTTGGTCTGTTCCTGTCAGGGCTAGGCTGAAGTCTTCAACAGGGTGAAGATGCCTGAATGCAGAAACTAAGCGTGTCAAGATGCTAATGAAGAAGCTAATTAATAAATGGTAATATCACTATGTAAAATATGAAGTACCTTTTTGGATAAGAGAAAGTTTTGTCCTAGTGAGTAGATAACAGCCCACATACAGGTGCTGCTCTTCTATTTGATTATACTCAATATCTGGCTGTATATAAGACTAATTATTGGATAGAAGTTACTTAGGAATCATTTATGAGTATACTAGATAAAATTATTATGTAAATCTTTGTTCTACCGTGTAAATAAGCAGTTGCCTAAAGGAAATATAATAAGCTATACAACTTAAGAGTGAAGCTTTCTATTGCCTGGTTTTGAAGGTAAACTAATAAAAGAATCTGAACTAGAAAATTCTTTTTGTGGTTGTTGAGGCTTCACATTTAATGCTGACCACTTCTATGCACTCATTATGAGAGATTGCTACTCCCATGTAGTTAGTGATAGGACGAGAGGAAATGGGCTTAAGCTGTGCCGGGGGAGGTTTAGGTTGGATATTAGGAAAAATTTCTTTACGGAAAGGGTGGTCAAGAATTGGAACAGGCTGCCCAGAGAGGTGGTGGAGTCACCATCCCTGGAAGTGTTCAAAAAACGGGCAGAGGTGGCACTTGGGGACATGGTTCAGTCTAGTCTACCCTTGATTGGTTTAGTGTGGACTTGGTAATGTAGGCTAATGGTTGGACTGGATGATCTTAAAGGGCTTTTCCAACCTAAATGATTCTATGTATTGTCAAATCATTTCCCTGAAAGCAGAAGGGGGAGGGAGTACCACTTCCAAATCCTCCTGCACTGCTCCAGCTGGAATCAGTTGTCCCTCACCCTGCAAGATAAGGGCCTGAGGAAAATAACCTGCAGCTGTTAATGAGATGGTGAACAGCTGGGGAGGGAGGAAGAGTGCGAGTGTGAGCTGCTGCTTTTCAAATGCTCTTTGTTAGAGCAAGGGTGGCTGAGTGTCACTGCCCATGTGTTATGGGTCAAGCCAATGAAGAGGAAAAAGCAAGGACTGTGGGGGATAAGCAGGACTTTGGAACACAAAGGAATTTTTAGCTCTTTCTCCTATTGCTCTGTGTTTAAATTAATCAGGGTGTGTAGCTCTGATCAGCTGTCCTGAGCCCTAGCAGTGATTGAGCACTCCTCACACAGAAGAATAGTCATCCTTGTTCTATTTAAGCTGGGGCTGACTTGACTCACATCTGGTCCATCAGAGCTGCCCTGTGTGTTAGCCCCTTGCCCAAATCCTCTCCTCTTCTCCCAGGGAATATGCTGCATGTGGAGAGATGTCCTGATCTCTTGTGGGTTGCTGCATGCTTCTGCCAAACCCTTCTGTAACTACCAGAAGTGTCCACTGTCAGCTGCTGCTGCGTGTGTCTGGCCTTAAGATGGGGAAAGCAAGGATGTTCCATCGTCAAGGAGATGCGATCTGCCTCCCGTATTGTTTCAGGCTGGCTGTCCAGCCAGGTTTGTCAATGCCCTCATCACTTACTGCACCAGGGTGAATGGATCCAACCCCTCCTGCTGGGAAGGAAGATCAGCATGCAGGTTTTGTGGTGCTTTTGTGAAACAAGCTCAATCCCTGATTGTGTGGTGGAAACTGTGCTGTGCTGATCTGTTAGCAGCCTCTGTCCAGATTTTTTCCTATCAAGGGGGTTCATGTAAGAGCAGAGTTGCTGCCTCTTATCACAGGGTTAGCAAGAACACCTCTGTTGCTTCCCCTGTCGCAGAGATACGGTCGATACAACTGCTCATTACCTTGAAACAGGTATGTACTTAAGTAGCTTGTCGGAGCTCAATGCAAAGTATTTTATATCAATAACATAATTTGTTATAAGTGTGAAAAGCTTTACCAGGATTGAGAACCCCTCTTTTGAGTACTTTATTGCTGCTTGGGAGCAGAACCAGTAGTACTGGTGCCGGGCATAATTTTACTCATATTCCTGGCATGCACGTGACACTCTCAGTTTTATTGAGCCTACTGTCAGAAAAGTGATCAGTTTAGTGCAACAACGGAGTGAACAGGAAAGAAAAGATGCTTTTGGACACGAATTCTAGGCAGGTAAAAGCCCTTCTGAAGGCTTTCTTCATAAACAGGTAAGGCTTTTTTTTTTAAGTTCTCTTCTTACTAGTCTTGGGCTTACTTGAAGAGTTCACTTTGCTATTATGTCCCAAAGATCTACTCTGGGCTGCAGGAGCCCTGGGTACTCCAGCTGGAGATGACAGTATGAGCACAAACCTACTCAGGCTGCGGAGATACACATTGCCCTGGACGTGGCAGTGGGTGCAGTGGATCGACCATGCTTCATGGTCCTCGTGCATGCTGCTCAGGGCTGCGTGGGTCAAAACGCTGCACTCTTTGAAGGTGCTGGGAACCGGTGCTGATGGTGGTCTTTGCCTTGCATGCTTAGGTCTTGGCGGCTTGTTGGTAATGTGTAATTGTGCTCATGATGTTGCCTTTAAGTAGTGGATTTTGTTCGACTAATGAAATATAGTCCTTGAGTAGTGGTGAAGTACTGCTTATTTTGCTACACTGATAAAATGTAAGGAGGGGAGGATGGCTAAGAGGCTGCTTGCTGACCTTCAAAGATAAGGGGATGGTAAAACAAATGGGCAGGCACAAAATAGGAGAACCTGGCTAAGAGGTAATTTGGGCAGGGGGAGATGGTGACCACTGACCTGATAAGGACTGAAGCAAGTACCCCCGCACACGCTCCTCCCGTGCAAGCGCAGTGAGTTAAAAAGACATATGGCTTTGAAGACTGGCTGAGTAAACTTAACCTATGAAGATGAGCGCATGAAGACAAGTTAAGGATTATGTATTAGAAAGGTGTGGAAATTGTAAATTCAATGTATAAATAAGGGAATGGAATCCAAACTCGGTGTGCTTGATTTGTGGAATGGCTCCACCTCACACCCTGTGCAGAATAAAGCAATACCTGCTTTTAACACCATTTTTGGTTTTGGGAGCTTTATCTCCAGGTAGCAAAGGCAGCAAACAAAGCTGTCAAGGGCCAGACCCTACTCCTCAGCAGTGTTGCTGCACTGCTGGCAGCACTTAGCGTTGAGAAGGTGCCTTTTCCCCACCTAACTGGGGGGTGTGATGCAGCTGGGGGGAGCGCGGGGTCACTGTGCTGCAGGGGCACGGTGCAAGTGAGGAGGGGAACGGGATGGGAAAACTGCCGGGAGGAAGCTGTGCTCCCTAACCGCGAGCGGCGCGGTGTGACCGTGGGCAGGGCCCCCGGGGCTCTGTCGGGCACAGGGGGGTGCCCGGCTGCGCCCTCCCCCGCCAGCGAGCAGCGCCAGCAGCCGCCAGGGGGCGCTGCGGGGAGGGCGCGCCTCCGGCAGAAGTTTGTCCCTTGGCGGCGCCCGGCGGGGGCGGGCCAAGATGGCGGCGCCCGGCGGGGGCGGGCCAAGATGGCGGCGCGCAGCCGGTAGCTCACGTGTGGCGGGCGGCGCTGGGTTCGGCTCGGGGCCGCCATGTCGGGCCGGCAGGGAAACAAGCTGCCCAGCAACCTGCCCCAGCTGCAGAACCTCATCAAGCGGGACCCGACCTCCTACACCGAAGAGGTACCGAGCCGAGCGGCCTCAGCCGCGGGGGGCTCGGCGGGGAAGCCGAGGGGGCCCGGGGGCCGGCGGGGCGGGTGTTGCTCGCCCCGCTCGGCAGCCGCCGCCCCCTCTGTGTGCTCAGTTCCTCCAGCAGTACCACCACTACCAGTCCCATGTGGAGATTTTCACCTTCCAGCCGGACAAGCCCAGTAAGGAGCTGGCCGACCTGGTGATGTTCCTGGCCCAGGTAAGGCGCTGCCCTGCTCGGGGGGGCTCTGGCCTGGCCGCGCTGCTGTGGGCCCCCCGACTTGCTGCCAAACTGCGCGCTGACCAACGTTTCTGCGGCAGTGTGGTCCGTTTCCAGCAACACAAGTTTTTCTTTTGAGCATTTGGTGCCATTTTTTAAAAGGATTTTTTTTTTTTAATCACGCCATACCTCTTAGATGTAGGCATCGATAATAACTTATTCTCTATACTCAACAGTTACTATACCAACGGCTACAATTTACGGGTTGCTTGCAATATCTCAGGCCTTCCCAGGGTTTTCAGTAGAGGTTTCAGCTGGGTCTGTCTCTACCCAGGTTGCCCACTGCTACCCCGAGCACATGGCCAGCTTTCCCCAGCAGCTGAAGGAGCTGCTCTCCCACCACCACACCGTCCTGGATGCAGACCTGCGCATGGTAAGACCCACGCCGAAAGGCGTTTTGGGCAGACCGCGTCCTGTGGTGAAAATAGCCTCTTCACCTCTGACAGTAGAGCTTATGGTTTGCTTCTAAATTTTTTTAATTAAAGATGGGAAGTGGATAATATTATGAAACTTTGCTTCTGATTCCCCGATTCTCTCTTACAGACTTTCTGTAAGGCTTTGATCTTGTTAAGAAACAAGAACCTAATAAATCCAACGAGTCTGCTGGAGCTCTTCTTTCAACTGCTGCGGTGTCACGATAAGCTTCTACGAAAAGTAAGCCACGCTTACAAAAAATGATCTTGATTTCCAGTGGGTTCTGACCAACTTGCCAAAAGTAACGCAGCGCTGGCAGGCAGCTGTTCTCCTTCCCTTGATAACAAAGTAAGAAAGTTTAAAACAGCTCTGCTTTTTCTGCAGTTGGCAGTGCCAGAGGCAGGCCTCGATCTATGTGTTTGATTAGTAACGAAGCGTGCTGCTGTAAACATCTTTACTGTGCTTTTGCAGGCTGTAGGCCTGGCCTGCATTTGGAATTGAGCAGCTTGGATGCGTCTGCGGATGAAAAGCATAAATGCGTTGCTGTCGGAGCAGGCCTTACTGAATTCTTTGTGAGAACTTCTGAGTAAAACAACTAAAACCAAACCAGCTGCCAGTTAAAGCTGTATTTCAGGTTTTTGCCATAAAAGCGAAAATACTTGCTTTCTGCCACCAGAATTACTAAATTGGCCATCAGAACATGCCTGAATGAAGCAGGGGTGGGATTTTTTTAAGCATTTCTTCATGTTGTTCATTTTCCTGCCTTACTGTAAATTAAGTATGCTTTTCAAATACATAAAAAAGCATATGTGAGACTTCACAGCATAACTTCTTGTTGTTTTTCCATCTGTAACTTAGAAGAGAATATTCTCAGTGGTGATCAGTTTGGTCTCTCATTTTAGTACTTGGAGATGTTGGGGGAATGGTAATGTATGTGTGTTCTCTGCATGACTTGCGTAGGTAATTCCCTGTGATCTCTCCATTTACAGACTTTGTATACTCACATCGTGACGGACATCAAGAATGTCAATGCTAAACACAAAAACAATAAAGTAAACACAGTAAGTGTTTTAGTTTTCAGATATATTTCCATTGAACCTCTTGATATTGTTGCAGACTTCTAATAATGTTTCCAACCTTTTTCTTAGACACTGCAGAACTTCATGTACACTATGTTGAGAGACAGCAATCCCACTGCTGCCAAGATATCTCTGGATGTGATGATTGAACTTTACAGAAGGAATATTTGGTAGGTCTGGCAGGCTCGTATTGACTTTTGCAGTTTTAAAAAGTAGGTTTGTAACTACATGAGACTTGGTGTAAAATCGAAGGAATTTCTGCAGCCTTATTTCTTACAAGCCCTTATTTTTAGAGCATACTTCCAGCTGCTTTTCTAATATTAGTTAGAATTCTGTGTGAATGTATTTTGGCAAGCATGGGGTTTATTATTTTTTTTAACCAGTGGAAAAAGTGGTTATGTCTTCTGTTACTGGAGCTTATTCTTTCTATCCCTTCAGTCAGTGTGAACTAGATGGAATGCAAGTGTGTCTGTCTATTTAGATGAAGCTCCTGCTATGTTAGAAGAATAAAAGAAAGTGACAGAAGCTTAACTTCTTTGTTTGCAAATTTACTTGGAGCATTGAGAGACTTGATTCTAACAGAGCTTTCTGCTTGTTAGGAGTCTCGTTTCATGAGACTTAATTTTGTGAGAATAACTTGAAATTGCCAAACTTCAAAGTAAAAGGTGATGTTTTGTTTTATTCCAGGAATGATGCCAAAACCGTAAATGTCATTACAACTGCCTGCTTTTCAAAAGTGACAAAGGTGAGAAGAGAAATCACTTATTGAAAATGGATGTTACCAAAGCTACCTTTTTCCTGTGGATGCAACTTGTTATTTTGTAATTGTTACAAGCTTCTCTGATGATTTGTCTCCTGCTTGCTTTATTTTCAAAATACCGCTTGTGTTGTGGGATGAAGTGGCATTTGGCTCTTATGTGCAGAGCAGCAGAATTGGAAGCTTTATCGTATAACAAGTGCAGGGTGGTGTGGGAAGGGTAGGTGTACTTTCCACCTCTACTCAGGAGAGACTGTCAGAATATTGTCTCCTTATGATCCTTATAAGTACTGTAAGGCTTTCATTAGTTAAACATGAAGAGAGCTGCTATCCTGCGTGGGGCTTGAGTGAATCTTGGGCCTTCTGTCATCTGTGTCAGTTCTGCAGTCCTGGAGGTTTTAAAAACTTGTATTATGGTTTGAGGTAAGTTCTTACACTATGATGGTCCAAAAGCTGTTCCATTCAATGACAACCAACCAAAACCAATGAAAAACCCCACCAACAAACCCATGTAAAGTAATAAGTTTGGAGTTCAGCGCTGTCTCAGGTATCAGCTGTGCAGGAGATCCTGATAACGTTGGCATGGAGCTATTAGATTGAAATTGCTTTGCAGAATGCTAGGAAGAGAATTTGCATCTTTAAACTGGCTCCAGGCATTGTGGAAGCCCAGGTGCTTTTTGACTTTTTGTGTGCCTCTGTTGAGGATGGTCAGCAAAGATTTACTGTGTCTGTAAAACAGTGGCTCTCAGCCTTTTGCTTTCTGTTCATATCCATGCCTATAAAAAATTGCGAGAGTCTTTGCATAACCTAAGATGTGGCTGTAGGGCTGTTGTAAATAGTCTTCTCTTTGTCCTGTCCCACAGAAACTTACTTTGCTTTTCAGGTATTAGTCGCTAGTTTGAAGTTCTTTCTTGGGAGAGATGAAGATGAGAAACAAGACAGTGACTCAGAATCTGAGGTGGGTCTTGTGATTAAATCTTCTCCTCTCTGTTCTTCAAACTCTAATAGGTCTGTCACGCTAGTGACCCTGGCTCTGCTAATCTCTCTGCCTCTTAGTTTTCTGTCTTGTTTCCTCCAGATGTTTCTATGCTTCACAAAAAGGTTCGGTGTTTTTGACAGCTGGCCCAAACTGATAGCAGGATGCCTTTGCTGTCAGTCTAAAGACTAATGCTAAGAGCTCCTTTGCTTTCCGCTTCTCCTTGTGAAGGAGCAATTCACTTTGAAGACCTAAGCAGGGGCTGGTTAGTCTGGTTCATGAAAACATGAATTGCTGGTTGCATAGTGTAGAGTTCTAGGAAGAGGCTTTCACTCTAGTCTGGTGGAAGCTGGTTTACTTTTTTAGCTGTCCTTTTTGTCTTCAGTTTTCCCTTTTGTGCTCTGCTTCCTGTTCGTATACAAATGAACATAATTCAGTTAGCTTGAGAAGGCTGATAACCTAACAGGATTTCGGTCTAGAACCTCCTAATACAGGATATCATTATTTGTCTGTGACTGAACAATACTCTCTAATTAACCAGCTGTAAAAACTGCTGTGTTGATGTGCTGTGAAGTGTTTGTGATCTCTCTTGCATGTAAGTACATGGCTAGTTTTATGGAATCAAGATTTTAAATGCTAGAATTCCCATATTATGAAATTTAGGAAGAGGGAGAGTTTTCAAATGTAGTACATGATCCTGAAAAATACTGATACTTTCTGTTTCTGATTGCCATTCAAAGCCTGATGTCACCTGAGTCCTGTTTTTCTTGCATTCTTTCTCAAGGATGATGTTCCTACAGCCAGAGATCTGATGATGCGGTACGCAACTAACAAGAAAACCACCAAGCGCAAGAAGAAACTGGAAAAAGCGATGAAGGTTCTCAAGGTGAGGAGACTGGCGTCTAACTTGCCAGCATTTTAGCTTAATTTTTGAAGTGCAGAGATCTTGTTGTTGCCCCTGTTGACTTAGCTTTTGGCATCTCTTCTAGGTAAAGGTCTTCAAGAGTTCTAGCATCCATTGGCCAGGCATATGCTATGTTTGCCTGGAAGAGAGCTGTTTTGAAACAGACTTAAAATCTAACTTGTGGATTAGTTCTGCTCTGTGTACCCCTTGTGTGGTCCCCACCTGTGCTTTAAAGCATGTGCTGTTCTGATAAGTAACTTTTTAATTCAGCTCCTTGTTGCCTCTTAGGTCAGGTGGCAGAAAACCCTGTGCAGGTGGAAAGAGTGATAGTTTATGTGTTGAAGTGCCCCTTTTTGAAGAGAAAAATGGTAAATGGTGGCTTTTAACAGCAGTCTGAAACTGAAGCACTCACAGCTTTTTCATGGAAAGAAAAAAAAAATGCGTGTATCACTTTTTGCCATGCAGAAACAGAAGAAGAAGAGCAAGCCAGAGGTGTTCAACTTTTCTGCTATTCATTTGATTCATGATCCCCAAGGTAACCATGCATTGTATTTTGGTTTTTTTAAGTTGTGTTAATCCCAGACACTGAAGCTTAGGCACAATTCTGCAAGGAGAATGAAAGTGATAAGTAGGTGCAAGTGTGACTGTGATACTTGTAGTGTGCTTTGTCCTAGTTTCATAGCACTTGAAAAAAGTGAGATCAGTCTTGTGCTTGTTGTAGTGTAATGCTTGTGGGTAGTCAGACAAGGATGGAACTATTACCTCATCTGCTTCAGGTTGCTACAGGTCAGGATGTGGTGCTCTATCTGTTTCTTGTATGTGTAAAGGCCATAATTTGTGTGAACAGGGAGTAGTTTATCTACTATAGCTTCTTTGGCTTACCCCCTTCAAAAATGTATTTCTGTTACTAGTCTGACGTTTGTCTAATAGCACTTTGCTTGGTCTTAGTCTGATCTAGTGAACCTGTGGGGCTTTTGTTTTTCAGATGAACCCAAAATATATCTTAAAAAAAAAAAAAAATATCTAGCTTTCAATACTGACCCTGTGCTTATGATATTGTGGAACCTGCTAGTTTTCCTCTCTGCTGAACCTGTGCACAGCTTTAGACCATCTAGGCATGTGAGAAATAACCCATTGGGAGAAGTGCTCTGGCCACCTGTAATTTCTTCTGTGTGAGGGCACTGGGGCTTAAAAAAACCCCAAACCAAACTGACTGCCTTTTTTAATCTAATCCCAGCTGAATGCTGCATTGTGCTCTTGAAGTCTACCACTAGTCTATTATTGTTTCTTCTAGACTTTGCAGAGAAACTGCTGAAGCAGCTGGAGAACTGTAAGGAACGATTTGAAGTGAAGATGATGCTCATGGACCTAATATCTAGGCTAGTGGGAATACACGAGGTACTTAATCAGATTAATTTTGTAATGGTCTGATGGTAGCCAGCCTGGTTTGGGTGGTGGCATGCTCTGGAAAATGACGTTTCATTTTGCTCTATGTTGAAAAGTGCAGATGTATGGTCAGGTAGTGGCCAGTGGGCCTCATGGAATGGCGTAGTTGCATAGACTTGTGCGGTACTAAGTGAGCTCTGCTAGAGAAAGGTGTTGGTCTGGAATAGCTGAGGTGTCTCTAACAAATGGAGGAGAACATGTCTTCATGACCTGTGTGCTCCTGGGAGGTTCTTCAAGGGAGTCCAGCAATTGCTCACAAACAGTGCTCTCTGAGGTACAGCCAAGATGTGATCAAAATTATTGGAGTCTCTTTCTGTTTTGGGAGAGAAGACTCTGTCCCCGAGGCAAAGGGAAGAGGTGCATTGTAGGATTGTGCACCAGAGTGCCCTAATTTGAGTTCTGTGCAGTCAAACAAAAACCACTCTGGATTTCACAGAGCTTAGGTTTGAGCCTTGTATTTCCTTTGTACAAGTCCTTTCCTCATCTCCACATATATCAAGCTCAAGACAGGAGAATGCATCATGCAATAAAGTCCAAGGTGTTTGGGGAGCAAGCGGTAGAGAATCATTGATTGCGTTACCAGCATATCAGCCTATGAAGGTGATCTCAAGTTAAAAGACAAGAATCTAATTTGTTATAACTTTGTTCTTGCAGCTTTTTCTTTTTAATTTCTACCCCTTCGTTCAGAGATTCCTACAGCCCCATCAGAGAGGTAAGTAGCTACTGGTAGATAACACTGCCGGCCCATCGTGTCATACTTAAAGCCGGTTCTCAGAAGTGGTGCTGTAAATGAATAGGTAGCAGTAGCTTAGTAGGTAGCAGGAGGTAGTAGTAGTTCCGAGAGTGTGGATGAAGGAAGTAAAAGGCTCTGACTGCGAGAAGTGCAAAGCGCTTTGGACTTCTATGGAAGCTGTGTGTGCTCACTGCTCCTTACCTGAGCATTTGAGAAACTCCAGCAATGGAATAGAACTAATCTACTCGCTCCCTAGTTCCTAGCAAATCCTAACTAGCTGAGCAAAGCATGACTGCCTTTTGCTGCTTTGTTTTACTGGTGTTTCACTCTAGTTCTAGAGTATTTTTTTGTCTTAGCTGGCTATTAAGGGCCTGCACTGCTGCTGGGGTGGAGACCACAGGAGTTCCTAATGCTTGGTGGGAGAGGAGAACTGGTTGTTGCAAATAACTTTAGACTGACATGGCTTTGAGGCTTAGACTGAGCAGCTTGAGTTAGCTCTTTTGGTGGATGCATTTATTGGCCAGACTAAGTTGCAGCAATATACTTTAGCATCTTCTTCCCACTTACTTTTTCTTCCAGAAGTTACAAAGATTCTCCTGTTTGCCGCACAAGCTTCACATCAGCTAGTACCACCCGAGGTCAGTACTTCACCTGTCTTTGGTGATGTTAAAAATGGATGACAGGCCAGCACAGAAATATAACTGAGTGCCTTTGTGGGGAGGAGAAAAAGGAAATCTGGTCAGACCTGTTGTCTTGAAAAGCTTGTGTAAATTTTGGGTACTCCTTCAAGTTCTGAGGGATTGTTTTGTATAAAGGTAAAAAAACCCAACCATGTCTGATGCCTTAATTTCTGTAACAGAATTTGTCTAGAAAATATTTGCAGGCTATAGTGACAAGTCCTGAGCTCTGTCTTTCCGTGAAAAGGGCTCTGTTGTCTGTTAATTAGTAATAGGCGATCATTTTCACAGTTTAATATATATGCATTAAGTTTGTTTAACCTTTTTTTCTTATTTTCAGATTATCCAGTCGGTGTTAATGACCATTGCCAACAACTTTGTCACTGACAAGAATTCTGGAGAGGTCATGACTGTAGGGTGCGTACAGAATCTTACAAAAACTGTAAAACTCTCTGAATGTGGAAATTCTTTTCTTTTTTAAAACCACCTGCAACTTATGCCTGTTATTCATATTATGCTTTCAAGAACCTGCTTGAATAAAAACAAGTTAGGACAGTATGTCAGCATAAACTTGCCTTATTTTTGTTGGCAGTGTTTTAAATTCCCCAGAATGATGGGTTTCTGTGCTTAGTGCTGTGACTTAACTTTTCTGGATTTCATGATGGTGCCTTTTTTTGGGGGTTTGTTGTTTTGTCTTGTATTTTTCTTCCTTTCTGGATATTGTTATTTCTACATGGAGGGCAGACCTCTGTGAATTCATATATATGTATATATTCAGTGAGTGCTAGCATCATAGTTCAGGACTCTTACTTGGTGGTTTTGTGGATGAAATTTTGCTCCTGACAAATTGAAATGTTGCTGTTAGTGAAACTTTCTTTGACTGCTCAAGAGAGGTACTTGTGAAAGCTCTAGTGTAAGTGGAGTAGAGAATGATCAGTAAACGTAGGAGAGCGCTGAACTGTGCTTGAAGATGAAACACTCGACAGGGGCAGACTGTGTGTAGACGCTTGTGAATGTTTTGTGAGCTATTCCTTTTCCTCTCGGCATGGTTTTAATCCAGGTATTTAGCGTACTAAGTGTGTGCATGAAGATGGTTTAAAAGGGAACTTGGGTGAGCCCATGGACTTCTGTTTATACTGTCCCTAGCCTGCTCATGGTTGAGTCCAGAAATGTTTCTTGATTATTTTTTCTTCTTGGCCTGTGATTGTCTGACTGGTTTTCCTGTCTGCCTGGACCCAGACTTCACTCGCAGAATCTTGAGGCCTAGGATCAGACAAAATAGTGGCTGGAGAGTAGAGAGTGAGCCAAAGATGGAGGATTTTGGAGAGCCACGGCACAGAGAGCTCCTTCTGATGTTCTCCTCTGTTACACTAAATGTTGTATAAATGCCTTGTGAGGGTCTTAAGTTCCAGCTAATTCAGTCCATTACTGGGCCAGTGGGAGCATCTCCCAACTGTGGTGTTCAGAAAATTATTCACTTCCAATTTTTCAGAATTAATGCGATAAAAGAAATCACTGCGAGATGTCCATTAGCCATGACGGAAGATCTGCTCCAAGACCTCGTTCAGTACAAGACTCATAAAAATAAAAGTAAGTGTATTACATGGATATGACTTTTAGATCTTTCTTCTCCTGTATCATTTGGTCCTCCATTGTCGTAGCCTTCATAATAGTGATGTCTTTTAATTGTTTTTATGTGGGCTGAGAGGTATCATTTTCAACATGTCTGTTGTATTTCTCTGTATTTGAAGTGTATATACATAGGAGACAAAACAGTCAAGGGTAGTAATGGCAGGAGAACTAACTGCCAAAGCTCAAGAAGGGAAATTGCTTGCTAATAAAAATTTAGCCCTAAGGAAGAGCTGGATCCTGCACTGGAGAAATCAGAGGGAGCTACAACTTTGGAAAAGCCATGACCAGGCTGTAAACACTGATGATCTGAGTGGGGTTTTGGTTTGCTCAGAAGTCTGCTTTTCTGTACTTATTCTTGGCTTGCTTTATTTCTTGGGTAGATGTGATGATGTCTGCAAGAACTCTGATACACCTTTTCCGTTCTCTGAATCCGGAGATGCTACAGAAGAAATTCAGGGTAAGTGGTGTTTTATGTGCATTGCGTTCACCATAAATGCAGGCTCGTGCTCAAAAATGATGATGATGACTGGTCTCATGGGCTCTTGAGAAGGAGGTGGAATCACACCTGTGTTCTTCTCTGGCCTGATCCCTTGCTGCATTTTGAAGTGGGTCACTCTTTATTTCGAGATTTCCTTAGTTCGCATATATCAAACTCAGACAGAAGGGATAGTGTTACAGAAGCTTGACTGTCTTCCTAGAGTTTGTTCAGCTTCTTAGTAATTCAAGATCTTTTCTTATTTCACCATGCATAATTTATTTTCCACCTGTACCTTCCTCTCCCTCAGATTTTTTCATGGATTTGTGGGCATTAAGATAGCAGCCTGCTTAACATGTATTTTGTTAACTTACAGGGTAAGCCTACTGAGGCCTCGTTGGAAGCCAGGATTCATGAATATGGAGAATTGGATGCCAAAGACTATATTCCAGGAGCAGAAGTACTAGATGTTGAGAGTCAAAAGGAAAAGGGAGGAACCCAAGAGGAAGGTTGGCCTTTTTTTCTTTACCACTTCTATTTTGAGCATCACTGTCACTAAGATTTTATTGGGACACAAAGCTTGGTGTTCATGCATTTTATTTTATGCTGTCACATGCTGCATGGCTTGCACATCTGTATTTGTCCATTAGGAAGCACTGATACTATCCTGGAGTAAGTGCAATTTATCCAGTGGAGTTTGTTACTGTGTGTTGCTTTTTATGATAGACACTGAGGGATGCAAAAGCAGAGGGATTAGACATTGTACAGCTGTAAAACTGCATATGTTCAGCTCTTCCTAAAGAAGAGTTTTTTGTTGCATATTATAAAACACTGAAACAGTACTTTGAAACAGTAGTTGGCTTGTTTAATTCACGTCCTGTGCAAGCTGCTTTGGGTATTTTCTATGGTTGGGTTGGTTTTGAATGAATGAGGTGTATGCAAATGCATTTCGTCTGAAGGCTCTGATCACCATCATTCCAGGTTTGTTGAAAGCTCCTAATAAATAAATGTATTAAGGTGACTGCAGCTGACAGTAATGACAAAATACACCAGCTGTTTTTAGTCTGTTGTAGGGGTGTGTGCATGTGCTTTCAAA
Source organism: Pelecanus crispus (assembly GCF_030463565.1). Taxonomy (NCBI): domain Eukaryota; kingdom Metazoa; phylum Chordata; class Aves; order Pelecaniformes; family Pelecanidae; genus Pelecanus; species Pelecanus crispus. The sequence continues at coordinate 2,414,837 of NC_134646.1, forward strand.
GATCTCACACTGCCATATGCTGTTCACACTATAGAAATTAGTGTCCTTAACTGAATGTGCATGTGATGTGGGTGTGCTAAGAAATGAAAGCTGAGGTTTTTTTTTGCATGGCTCTGAATTAGTTGCAAGCCGGATGGAATTTGCTAGCTGAACTTGCCAGTGGGCAAGTGTGGGAGCTGCTGGTCTGTTCTGCTGTGTCTTCTAAAAATCATTAACAAATAGCTCTCAGGTGTGTGAAGTATTGCGTGTTTTTGTAATGTCCATGTAGTTCTAAGGCTGGGATGCTGAGATCCTACAGCTTGCCTGTGTGGTAAGAATGTCCCTGGGCATACATGCAGTTAGCTGATAGGTAATCAAAGGTGGTGAGAACTTGCGATCCAATCTGAAATTATTACAAACTTAAGCAGTTAAACTGAATCTGTATTAACAACACTGTGTACTTCTTTTCCTGAGCAGATGGATGGGAAAGTGCTAGTCTGAGTGAGGAAGAAGATAATGAAGATGGAGAATGGATTGATGTGCATCACTCCTCAGATGAGGAGCGGCAAGAAGTAGTGAGTTCTAAGTGCCTTCTACCCCAAATACAAATAAGCCTTGTTAATAGCAGACCAGATTCTGTTGCCCTGTACCTTCATGTGGCTGCTCATAACAAAGTATACAGGGCTGTGGAGTAACTTGACCAGAATCAGTGAGGTTGAAGTACTTACTATTTAGCACCTGTGCTGAAGTATGCAGGTTCTTAGGGTGAGGGGGAGAGATGGGGGAGAATTCTGTCTCAGTGCTGAATTCCTTTCAAAGCTGTAATATTTACATGAGTGCTTTTATTCACTCTGAAATACGAAATAGTAGAAGTATTTCTTTCTTTTAATAATACACGTTGAATATACGACTATGAAGAATCCTAACAGCTGGTTATAGCATTTCCCAACAATATTGCCCCTCCATAGGTACTTGGGAGGCAAGGGTCAGGGATTATGGCACAGAAATGGTTTGCAGAGCTCTGGATGATTCTTATTTTGCACTTTTTTTCCAAAAGGCAGAGAAGGTAAAAAGCATGCCCGTAGAGGAACGAAAAGCCAAAGCTGCAGCAGTCAGTACAAGCAGGCTGCTAACCCAAGAAGAATTCCACAAAATACGTCTTGCCCAGCTCTCCAAAGAACTTAATTCTGCACCTGGCAAAGCTGCCAAGAGGAAATATATTGAAATAGAGGATGAAGAGGAGGAGGGCAGGTACTGAGGAGCGCTTTCTCTTCCCTACGAAGTGGTGATACAGCTTTAAATTGCAGAGGGGCACAGAGCTCTGCTGCTGTCACCAGTATCTGCTGGTGGTGGGCGCTGGTGGTGGGCGGCACACAGCCACACAGCCTAGAAGGGCTCCTGGCCCCGGGGGATTTGTTTATACCTGGGAGAAAAGACATGAGGGGCCGACGGGAACTACGGGACTGTTCTGCTTGTTCAGACCAGTAGGCGTGTTTTCTTGTAGTAGCAGCTGTGCGCTTGTATCTCCAGGGTTTCTTAAACTTTGTGGTTAAAACAGTACTTGAAAAACAGTAATGAGTCTTGTGTAAGGGTTCTCCCAAGCCTGAGGATGAGCCTGAGAGAAAGAACAAGTACTTGTGTGGAAGTTTATAGGAAGGCAATGGAAGACAATGGTGCAAGAGACTGGCGAGAGACAAAAGGTGTGGAGGGCATTTTGTTTTTCTGGCCAGGTGAAGTTTTGTGTGTGATGGCCTTTTGTTGGATTTTTGTGTCTGTAGGGGAGAGTTGCTTTCACTCAGAGATATTGAACATCTGCATAAGAAGCCGAAATCGGACAAGGAGACCAGATTGGCAACTGCAATGGTGAGGAACTTGGCTATTTCATATCCTCTGTCTTTTTAGATTTGGGTTTGTGTTTGTCTCCTGCAGGAGGAGGATGTGGTGCGGTTGCATCTGTAAGGAGGGTGCCCAGCTGCCCTCTGCATTTTGAGACGTGTTTTCTATCGTTTTCTGCTGTTGCATTTGGGCAGTGACAGATAAACAGCCTCTTGCTGGTCACAGGTGACAATGAAAACACACACCCAATTTTCACTGTGACTTAATAGAGCCAGCATGGAAGAATGCATATACTGTACACAGAAAGTAATACTCAGCTTGGATTTATTGTTACTGCCACAGACTCTGTCACCTTAGCAGCTGATGTTAACTGTAAGGAAAGGAAAATGACCCCCTGTTATTATATTATGTTGTCTATTCTAGGCTGGAAAAACAGACCGAAAAGAATTTGTGAAAAAGAAAACAAGAATTAACCCATTTGCCAGCTCTTCCAACAAAGAAAAGCAGAAGAACAAGAACTTCATGATGATGAGATATAGCCATAGCGTCCGGACAAAAAATAAGCGTTCTTTCAGGGAAAAACAGGTAATATTTAATGTTGAATATAAATGGGCTGGTCTGAGCAGTAAACTTAGCATTCAGGTGAAGTGCCCTAAGTTGTTGCTGTTTAATTAGATGGTTTAATTGCTGGAAAGGACTGTGGGCTAGGTGGCTTGCCTTGAATGCTGCCCCAGAGGAGGTGTATCAGATTGCAGCGGTGAAGAATTCTTTTGTCACTCTCTTCTCTTTCATATGGATTGAGGACCGAGCCCTGTTGTAAAGTCATGTGTAGGTTAGGAAGCCAATGATAATGTGGTTTGGTTTTTTTATATAAATTTAAGAAGGTCATATTAGAACCCTGACTATAATCCTGTGATAGAAGAAAAGTTTCCCTGATACGGAGGAGTTGTTTTTCAGGACGAGCTTTTCTTCACTCTCCATATTCTTTTTGACCTTTGTCCTGTCACTGTCATGTTATGGACTTGTCTGTCCTGGCCTTGAGGTCATCTAGTAGCTTGTCACAGATGTACTTAAAGCACAGATATAAATGCTATTTATTACCTATTTGACACTGTTTAGGAAAAAAAAAAAAATCACTTCAGCCTGCCACAAGTAGTTTGGCAATATGCTGCTCTCAATGGTGAAGCCCCTGCTCTCTGTTGCTTGCTCAGCTCCAAGCCTGGCTACAGGGCTGACACAGGAGTCAAGACAGCTCTTGTGAAAGGTTACACAAGCTCCAAATGTGCATGTGGCAGTTGAGTTACTGTGTGTTCCTGCAGGCAGCTGTGCCAAGGGGAGCTGAAGGGATAGCTGGAAGGCAAGGCAGAAACTTCTGGGGATGACTTTGCTCCTGAAGGTGTTGGGCAGGGAGCCCACCCAGCTCCCCCAGGTGCCTGGGGTTAGATGAGCTGGCAAGAATGGAGGGTGGACAGGGAGCCCCCCTGCTCCTGTGAAGCACCTCAGCTAGGGACAGCGCCTGGACTGTGGCAGCTGTTGCCAGAGAATTGGTGTAGGCGTATTGCCTTGCCCTGCTGTGTTTCACCTTGGCAGGGTAAGTCTGTGCTGACAACAAAAATCTGCCTTAAAACCCTTTTCTCTAACCTGGCAGACAGCCAGTCTAGGGTTTTTTTCAGGGTGTTATAAAATAGAGCTCCTGTGAATGTGTTCCAAGGAAAACTTCTAGAATAATGCAATTATGCTGGGATCTTGTCTCTGTGTGGTGTTAATTTTTGTGTTTTCTTGCTAGGTTCTGTCTTGTGCTAGTGCATTCAGATGCTTCCTTTACAAACCGTCCTTTGTGAGTTGTTTCCAGGATCGTATCGTTAGGATAATGTATAGTTGTCTGCAACTTCTTGCCTTAAGAGCAGCAAGACTGAAACTGTTACAGACTCGATAGAGGGAATGTCTTAAGTGTTTCAGTTAAACAGGAAGACCAGGCTCTGTGGTCTTTTTGTTTGCTATTGTTCCACTTCACCCCAAATAAGGCTGACCACATTAACCCAAAACACACAAAAAAGCATTGCAAATGAACAGTCTGGCACTTCTAGGAAATTGCTGTTTACAATGATTCTTACACTTGGCTCACTTACTCTAAAAAGTCGTCTTGAATGGTTTCAGTCCTTACTCCCAATTAATGTTTCCAGTTTAAATGTAACAGCTAAACAGTGAAAGAATTTTTTCGTACTTTTTTCACTCAAGTTAGGCCACAGCATCAGTTCTGTTGACCATCATTTGGAAATAATTGTTAAAAGTGGGTTGAAGTACTGTAGTTGTAGGATACTGTGTTCCGCTGCCCTCTTTGGTGGTAGAATAACATGGACTGTTGTCTATAGTCCACAGCTAAATCCCCTTACCAACTAAAACATGTCTGAAATACACAACAAAGTCTCCTTAGAATGATACAGCGCTTGTAAAAATTCTAGCATCCCTCCTTCCCCTTTTGAAAAGAAGCTTTGTAATAGTCTTCCAAAAATGCCATTTTATCCTGCTTACCTCTCAGCTCGACTGAAGTTTTTTCTTGATCTCCTCTACTTGATTATAAGTCAGTGGAAGAACAGTTTGTTACTCTAATCTTTTTCCATCATATAGGGTTTGCTAATGATATACTGAAACATTTTTTTAAGCCCAATTCTTTACTAGTACTATGGCATTCAGATAAACAACAGTGTTTCTGCCACTTTAGCTGTTTGCCAGTTACTGCTCCCAGTTTTAGCTGGTAAGCTATTAGTGTTATCCTCTGAGGTTGAAGGAAGAAATTGAAGAAGGTTGCTGATGTGATCGTGGTGTTGTCTCCTTACTTAGTATTCTCCTTACCTGAATATTCCATTCTTGTTTCATGTTTAGCTGGCTCTTCGAGATGCACTTCTGAAAAAGAGAAAACGGCTGCTGAAATAAAAAGCAGTAATGGAGAGGAGTACTTAATCACCCTTGAAGAAACAGCCCTAGAAATGCTTATTTCCACCCACAGCCACACCAAAGGAAAAAAGACACTGAAATGCCTTATGGATTTATCTCTGTTCTGTTCAGAATTACAGATTGAACACTTCCAAGCTGTTGGATACTGCCTCTATAGGACAGATGGAAGAGGCCTTAATCCTTGTTGCAGGATTTTGATTTTTTCCTGAAAGCATTCTAGGGAAGAATGCAATTATATTTAATTGAATATAATTTACTTACAGCTGGTTTTGTATGTGTAAGTATTAAAACATACAACCTTATTGTAAAAATATTTTACTTGAAGCAATTCTTGAATAGGTAATGGGAAGGAAAAAATATTCTGGCTCAGGCTATAAAGTGTGTGTATATAATGTCTGTGCCTGTCTTAGGGATGTGATTTTACAGACTAAGCGATATTTTTAGCGGCTGTTTTTTACCTGTTTAATAAACTCAAATCCTTGTAATACAGGTAAGTTAAAGTGAACAGTTAGGGGGAAGAACAGTTTCGTGGTTTATGAAGAAAACAAAAGAAAACAAGAATAAAATTAGTATATGGGAGATAGTTTTCATGTTGCCATTTAAATAGAAAGGTATTATCACATGCAGGAGAAGTAAGGAATCTTATTTTCCTGTTATCAGTGCACCTTGTGGTGGGACTTGTTGGTGTCTGATTTTTGAAGTATACATGAGAATAACATGGATCTGTGGATTCTTCGTGAAAGGTTGAACTCCTGCTTCAGCCTTGACCTCTGCTGGCCCCATTAATGGGTTCTTTGTACCTTACCCAGCTGCCTGTTTTAATGGCAGCTTTGAGGGAGGTAGTTATACTGCCCTTTGTCAAATTCTGTTTGAAATGGATTGCCTTGTGGGGCAGAAACAGGTGCCACATGTATGGTATAGTGGAAAGGCATTTGGTGGGGTCTTTTTCCCCTTTCTTCTTAGGAAACCGGGTTAATGGTCATACCCCACATGGGAATTCACTCACCTAGGTATGTTTATGTTGGATATGCTATTGTATTCACTTTAGTTCCTATTATTTGTCTTGTTTATGTAATTTTTTGTTGGTTTGGTTTGTTGTCACATCTTGCTTCCTAAAGCAAAAAAAAGCTTATAGAGGCTTCAGCGAGATAGAGAAGAACAAAGTACAAACTCTCTACAACTTTGAATCTTACATGGAAATTCTCAGTGTTGCTGCTGAGGGAAGGGCAGGGATTGCTACTTGGGAATGATAGCAGTGAGCTGGCCAGGTGCAGGGCATGGAGCTGGGAGCCGGAGAGGGGAAGGGATGCAGAGGAGCTGCAGTGGTATGGAGTGTGGGGCAGGGGCTGGAGAGATGCCAGCAAGGGCAGCAGATGGGGCATATAAATACGTACTTATATAAAACCCCCTTTCACCGTTTCCTTTTTTCCCTTTATGTGCACGTATCTAAAACCTAATGACTTCGGAGGCTGAAAGGGAGAGGCAATTAATTTTTTTGTTTAGGACTAGTGCCTGCTCTCCTCTCTGTTCTCCCCTTCGTTTACAGCCTGGGGTTCAGCAAGCCAAGAGCTATGCCTGGTTGCTATGAAGGGCAGAGGAGACATACCCTGCTTGGAGAAAGAATAGGAGCTTGCTTCTACAAAAGAATTTGCCAAAACATAGGGAAAATGAAACTACATGTTACCTCCCTGCTTTCCTCCCCCTTTTTTGTTTTTGTTGTGTATTTGGGTACTCTGTCCATCATGTCCTGCCTCTGGTAGGGCTGAGGCAGCGATGGGTGGGCTGTGTGGCCGGTGAGGGGATGCTGGCCCCCATCTTGTCCAGTTTTGGGCCCCTCAATACAAGAAAGACATTGAGGGGCTGGAGCATGTCCATGGAAGGGCAGCGGAGCTGGGGCAGGGTCTGGAGCACAGGGCTGGTGGGGAGCGGCTGAGGGAGCTGGGGGTGTTCAGCCTGGAGAAGAGGAGGCTGAGGGGAGACCTGATCGCGCTCTGCAGCTCCTGACAGGAGGGAGCAGGGAGGGGGTGTTGGGCTCTTCTCCCATGTAGTTAGCGATAGGACGAGAGGAAATGGGCTTAAGCTGTGCCAGGGGAGGTTTAGGTTGGAAATTAGGAAAAATTTCTTCACGGAAAGGGTGGTCAAGCATTGGAACAGGCTGCCCAGAGAGGTGGGGGAGTCCCCATCCCTGGAGGGGTTCAAAAAATGGGCAGAGGTGGCACTTGGGGCCATGGTTTAGTCTAGTCTGCCCTTCATTGGTTTAGAGTGGACTTGGTAGTGTAGGCTAATGGTTGGGCTGGATGATCTTAAAGGGCTTTTCCAAGCTAAACGAGTCTGTGATTCTATCTCGGAGGTGCCCGCTCGCTTTCCCTGCGGCGCCGTTCCCCGGGCCCCGTGGAGGCCGCCCCGGGGCGGTGCGCGGGGAGGGCGGGCCCTGGGCCGCCGCCATGTCCCGGCCCTTCCCCTCGGGCCGCCCCGGGCGGGGAGGGCCGGGCCCGGGGTGCCCGCCTGGGCCGGGGGTGCCCGGCGGCGGCCGCGTCCGGTGCCATGGGGCGGGCGGCGGCTCTGGGGTGCCGGCTCTGGGGGCTGCTGGTGCTGCTGTGCGGGGCGGCGGCCGCGGCCCCGGCTGTCCCCGGGGCGGCCCCGCTGCTGTGTAACGTGAGCCTGGACAGCCCCGCCGAGGAGCGCTGGCTGCCGGTGCTGCGACATTTCGATCCCGCCTTCCTGCGCGCCGCCGTCGCACGGGTCATCGAGTGAGTGTGGGGCGGCCGGGGGTGTGAAATGGCGGCGGCCGGGGCGGGGGGGCCGGCAGGCTGGTCAGGCAGCCCTTGCTCCCCGGGAGAGCGGCGGGAGGGGCAGCCCCGCTCCCCGGGGCCGGGCCGGGGCCCGCTTCTGCCTGGCCCCCAGCGCCGTGGAGCCCTTGTAGCCCTCCGGCAGAGCTGCTGCTGTGGAGCCGAAGGGAGAGGCCGAAGGGATGCTGCATGGGGCCGAAGGAAGAGGGCGAAGGGATGCTGCATGGGGCCGAGGGGAGAGGCCGAAGGGATGCTGCATGGGGCCGAAGGGAGAGGCTGAAGGGATGCTGCACGGGGCCGAGGGGAGAGGCCGAAGGGATGCTGCACGGGGCCGAAGGGAGAGGCTGAAGGGATGCTGCACGGGGCCGAGGGGAGAGGCCGAAGGGATGCTGCATGGGGCCGAGGGGAGAGGGCGAAGGGATGCTGCATGGGGCCGAAGGGATGCTGCATGGGGCTGAACGCGCTGAACTCAAAAATTCGGGGTTTTTTTTTTTTTTTGACTGTGAGTCCAGTACTGCTGCATTATGTGTACAGTTACGGGCCTGTCAGAGGATGGACTGGGGAAATCATAGAATCACTGAGGTTGGAAAAGACCTTTAAGGTCATCCAGTCCAACCATTAACCTACATTAACCTACACTACCATGTCCACCACTAAACCAACTAAGCGCAGAGTAAGAATTCATTTCATGTTTCCTGGCTTGGTGGCTGGATTATTTTTTTCATGAAAGTAAAACTAGAATAGAATCATTAAGATTCCAAGATCATCAGCCCAACCATCACCCCAACACCCCCACGCCCAGTAAACCATGTCCCCAAGTGCCACCTCTGCCCTTTTTTTGAATGCCTCCAGGGATGGGGACTCCACCACCTCTCTGGGCAGCCTGTTCCAGTGCTTATTCCCTGGCAGGAATAAAAAAAAAAAAACCCTCCGAAGCAGAAAGCCTGTGCTGAATGTTTTTCTCGGGCTGTGTAAGCTGCTTTTGGGACGTGCAGAAGGCAATGAGATTTGGTGAGGGGTGGGCTGTAGGCATGTCCCATACAGGACGGGAGAGTGCGAAGGGACGGTCAGCATCAGCTGGGACCAGCTGATCTTTGACTATGGGACTGTCAGGCAGATGTTGCAAACGTTTTTGTCTCTTTCTCAGCTAACGCCTTCAGTGTATTTTGCAGTGAAAGAGTACCGAAATGGGTCCACAAAGTTATTCGGCCCATAGCAGCAGAACTGGAATTCTATATGCCGCAACCCTTCACGGGGGAGATTCTGGGAATGTGCAGAGCATTGGGAATAAGTCTGGGAGATGGAGTCCTGCTTAACTTTGCCTATGAATCTACTGCGTAAGTGTCTGGTACTTACAGAATCTGGTAGAAACGGATGTAGAGAGTCGTTTTGGTTCAGCGTGGGAGAATGCACAAACAGGCAGGCGAAGGCGAAGACACGTGGCAGACGGTTTGCGCTGTTCTCGTACCGTTTCATGTGTTCAGCTGGAAGGTTTCCTTCTCATTAGGTGGTTTGCATCCTGAATTGAATGAGAAACGCAGAGCAGTATTTTTGTTAATAAAGGTAACGTGTAGCTGTAACGTTTTTGAGTATCTATATCTGTATAAACATATAAAACCATAAAACCAACTTTCTGCCAATATGGAAGGCCCATCCATTCAAAGCATTTGGGTTCATTTACGTTTGAAGATCAGGTAATGTACTCTTCTGTCATTTAAATTATCGTATTTCATCAAAAAGGAAAACAGAAGTATTAATTGCCATGTAATTATTTTAACCGTTCATCTGAGATCAAGTTGCTTCCAAACCATTTTCTGGATGAGTGTTCACAATGACTGGAAAACGTAATTATTTTTTGATTTGCACAGTGGAAAACGGATGTAGTATTTTTATGACAGCAGACAAAACCTCAGTGGAAAAAAGATTCAGTTTCATTGTCTTTTTTTTTTTGCCCTAGAAGCATGTGCAGGAGAATAATAAAACACTTGGTGTTGCCTGCGAGGATCCTAAAAATATGTGTACATGTAGGTTTTAATAACAAACAGGTGCATACAGCCACTTGTATGCATTTTGACTATTATTTTTCTTAATGTGTGGTATTCAGTTAAAGTGACCTTTCTTTTAAAAAGGATTAATATTGGATAAGAGAGTCATTTAAATGTTGGTTTTCTTAGTATTTCACAGAGGATGCTTCTCATTCTTAGCCCTAGCAAGGCCCATGAAATTTGAAGTTTCTCAGCTCTAATGATACTAAAGAAAAAACATCAACTGGGAAAAAATGACTTGTCTGCAAATTTTTTTACCTTTACAGTTTTGAAAGTTAATGCTATGCATCACTGGAATGACAAACTCATAAGTCTGGAGAAAAGAAATTTTGAATTCCCTGTGAAATCAATGTTCTTCATAAAAAAGCCTTTTTTAATGAAACTGAAACTGTTATTAAAAAAGGAATTTCAGCACACTTGCCATTCTAGAGAAGAGGTTAGACTGTTACTGAAATGGCTGATACTTTAACAACTGATGTTTTCAGTTTGAAAGGACTTTGTTCGACCTTTTAATTTAGCTGTGATGAAAAATATAAACAGGGTCCAAATTGAAGTCAAATAATCCGTAATTGTCAAAATGAAATCCAGAAAGTTTCAGACTGATACTTCGTGGACTTTTTTAGATGTCAGCTTTTCATCTTGATTTAGAGAAGTAGTAAAATGAGATTATGAAATTTTTCCCAAGTGCAAATACTGTTTTGTACCTGGTCTGTAATATCTGTCCTGATGCAGACAGTACTGCGGCTTTTGACTTTGAGCCGGGTGGGACCTGCTAAGTATTGTACAGTTATGTGTGTTAGATTCTGTGGGAAAGGGTTTTCCCTTATGGATATTGTGCATAAGTCATACAGGACATTGCAGTGATGTGTAGTTATGCAGAGCTTCACCAAAACCATTCTGTCCCCTTCTCCCCCCAGTTTGAAATGAAAACCTGTAAGAAATCTTAGCAAAAAGTATGGGATGAGACTATTCTCTTGGGTTGGGAAGCGTAAGTGTTAATGATATAATGCAAACTCCTATCTGTATGCTTACATTAGTAAGATAAACTCGGTTACTGCTTCTGAAATGTTGAGCTAGTTCAACTATAATATTGAAAGCGTTGTCATAACTTTGTCTTAAATCATTCTGTCTCCTTTTTGTTTTTGAAGGTTCTGTACTAGTATTGTCGCTCAGGATGACAAAGGAAACATTTACCATGGTCGGAACCTGGATTACGATTTTGTGGATATATTAAGCAAGATTACAATTGATGTGCAGTTCATAAAATGTGGGCAGGTATGATCTGTGGTTGACATGGCTGGGTGCTATTCCGTGAAGGAACGGGGTACGGTCATGCAGCTGAGTAGACGGTGGGATTTAGTGTAGAAATGTGGTTCCTGTCCCTAGTTTCTTGGATTATTAGAGCAGCACAGTCACTCTCTCTAGGAATGCGGGGTGAATGCTGTTTTTCCTTGCTTTCTGGACATCCAGTTTGTTGTGATAAACTGGAACAAGTAGAACGGCATAATCAAGTATATCAAGATTGTTATTTGGAAGGAGAAACCGAAAGAAGCAAATGTAAAGATATTAAAGAGGAGGAGACATACTAGAGAGTATAGAGGAGAGATCAATTTTGTCAGGGATTGATTGTAAGGCTTTTTTTCTAAGGCCTTGTTAATTTTTGGGGCCAATAAGTGTGTGTTAGATGAAAACTTCCAAAAATGACCCGGTTGTTATTGCAGTCCTTGTTAGTGTGATTTTCTTAATATTCATTAGTCTGTCTTACAAATGGAGAATTCTTTGTTTGTTTCTTGCTTGGGTACTCTGACTTGAGCAAAACTTCTGTAGCAGTCAATGATCATTAACAAATTAAATGCAGTGAATTTTGGTCCTCAGAGTCTTCTTATAATTTACTTTGCAAGTTTTACTGTAATTTAAGGCAAAGTGTTTTATAGCAACGTGTGTTTGAAAGTCACAGGAAAAAGTACAGGATGCTGCTTCAGAATGTTGCCTATATTGTAAGTAGTGTTCTGTTCCAGAATGCTGAAGTACTGCATGTTTCCTGGTTTCAGATAGCGTATCGAGGCACCACATTTCTTGGTTATGTAGGCTTATGGACTGGACAAAGTCCACATAAGTTCACGATCTCCGGTGATGAACGAGGTAAAATCAATCTGTTTTTGACACTTGATGTTATGTACGCTATTTCAGTTGATTGTTGCCTGCTCTGACCCTTCTCTCATGTTCTCCCAGAGGGAAAAATATGATTAAGGTTGCCAGAATGGAGCTGAAATTGGAAGACTTCCCTGGTCCTCAGGGGGTGAAAGCACACATGCTGACAATTACTGGCTGCCGCATAGGAGTAAGGCGGGTGTTTGTCAGCACAGTGTCATGTGAGCTTGAAAAGTGTCAAAGGAGACAGAGAACCTTGGGGGAAGCCTTAAGAGACAAATTAATGTGGTCTGTTCAAGAGACACAATTGGAGATGGCAGAGTAGGGATTGAGAGAAAAAGATGCAGTCGTGTATAGCAAATAAACAGCTGCTTTCCTAGTTCTTTGTCTCTTCCTCTATATTCCATGTTTCTCTGTCCCCATAAGGCAACTTGAAAGACGATGGGAAGAGAAGCATAAGACTGAGATCTAGGGGAAAGGCAGCAGGGCTTGAGAGAACGCACAGAGATTCTGGAAAGGCGGCTGAGGAGAGATCTGGCAGTAGAGGAAAGTTGGGAGATGTCACTACTGAGAACTAAAACTTGGCAATAGAAGGGCTTGTAACAGTCAGGAATGCAGAGCAAGGGTCACTGCCTTTTCCATCAGTCTTGATAGTTATGTCCAACTTGGAGCTTGGGTTTGCCTCTTCCATTCCTTCCCCCCTCTATTTTCTTTTTTTTTTTCTTTTGAAGAAGTAGACACTTTCTGCTTTTCTTTATTAGCTCTTTGTTAGAACTGGAAACAATGTAGTCCTAGTTGGAACCAACATCTGAAATGTTTATTTTTCACTTGTGAATTGTGGTAAGCAATTTCTCTTTTTTTAATCTTCTCTTAATTAAGACAACCTTTTGTTTTTGAACTCTTTTTTTAGATGTTATGCAAACAATATTTGCTGTACATGGTATATACATATTATCTCTTGAGTAGGGATTCTGCTATGGAGCACGTGCACCTTTTGATTCTTGTTTCCCTTGTTGATGCCGCCTTCTTATATTCACTAGATCCCTTCTGCAGTTTACAGTCATTTTTTTTTTTTTAAGAGTCTGCTTCTGATGATAGTGTAGTTCTTTAACCCTTTCAAAACTGGAGTGTCCTGGGCTGATACTGAGAGATGCAAACTGCTTTTAATTCATACTAATATCAGCTTGGAAGTTAAGTCTTAAGCGTATCCAGTCTTTGCAAAAGGCTTGATTTAGAAAATCTTGTGGACCGAAGTCCTATGTCTGTGAACAGGCACAGTCTGGGGACAAAACCCGTGGTGTCCTGTTCTCCCTGCTGTTTCTCAGCAGGGTGCTTCAACCCTCAGTGTAAGGATCATCTGAGACAGCAGTGAGGTGGTTTAGTCGTGCACAACCCTGTTCTGGTCTGATTTTGACAGAGGACTCGAATACTGAAGACTTTTGTGTGCAATGGGCCCCTCTTGTCTGTCAGGAGCTGATGTGCTGTCACCCACCTGTGTGCCTTGACTTCAGTCACTTTAACTACAGGCAGTAGTAATTCACTCAGTGCATGCTGTGCTCCTGTAAATCAGTTGTTGCTGACTGCTTGCTGCTTTGTCACTCTACAACTGAACTAAAAAGTTAGGGAAACCAGCATGTGAGCTATAGCTGCAGTGGGGGATGACTTTAAATTAGGGTGAAGGGCTGTCAAGTGACAAGCATATTGCTTCTGTTGGCTTTTTCTGGTTTTGGCATATGAGTAAATAGAAACTTGAGCTTCTGTTTTTCTTAGTTCCCATCACTTTCTCCAGTAACACAGAAACACCATCACAACTTTTTTAGCTGTTTCATGATTTCTTTGTAATTCTTCCTGTTGTAATACTTTAGTAAGATGACCGGTGAGGTGATTAATACTAATATTTGAGCTGACAGACGCAGACTATTATATCATATGATAGACCTACAGTCCTTTTGGAAACACGTGTTATGAAATGCTAGTCCCTGTTACAGTCATCTTTTGACTCTTCAATGCTTATCATTCAGCTATGAATAAAAACTGTTTAAAAACTGAGCAGCTAGCAAGTTACCAATACCGAAAGGAATGTGATAGTTTTTGATTGAAATTGCTAGCGCTAGCAAGTTCTGAGAGATACTGTGTATTCTCTGTACAGTGCAGAATACGGTTGTCTTTATTGTCCACGGTACCTCGGACTCCCATTTTATGGCACCCTCTTACGGCCCTGGTCACAGGAATATTGTACCTTTCAGGAGACACCAGGAGGCTGAGATAATGATCACTCCTGGTGTTACAGGTCTGAGTTGTTTTCTGGGAAGCAGGGGTGTTAATCCAGCTGCCCTGGTTGAACTTCAGTTGGGATTATCTTGTCTATTTCTATTTCACCTGTAGTTTCATCTGGATGCTATGCTCTTTGTTAGCCCCTCTCCTGAAATGTTGACATTTTATGCTGAGATGCAGCTGCCCTGTTTCACTGAGGGTTTAGCTTTGTGGTACTTCAATATCCAAAGCTAATGATATACAAAACTGAGTTTGAACTCATTTGAAAGAAAACTTTTGTAAAATGAGGGCTTGCCAGGGTATGTTAGCCTGCTTATGCAGCACATACTACATATTTTATGTATAGATATCAGTAAACTAATACAAAAGAAAAGTAGCACCATCAGCATTCAGTGTTCTAAACAGTGTTGATAAACTCAAGATGGTACAGAGGCTCCGATTACTTAAGAGATGGTGTGTGCTTTGTCAGTTCAGCATAAGCTGCCTAACTTTGATGTCTTTATGATAGTGGTATAGTCAGAGAATTAAAGAATTCACTGCACTAATCTTTTGTAATGCAGTAGAGGGAAAGATTGCAGAGCTAGAGATGGGGCATGGAGAAGAAAGGAAGGCCGGAGGATGGATTTCACAGAGCGAATGTAACATGCATGCATAGTAGTTTTTCTTTTTTTTTTTCCAGTGGGTGGTAGATGGTGGGAAAATGCAATAGCTGCTTTTCTGAATCGGAATTACCCCGTCAGCTGGCTTGTCCGAGACGTAAGTGCACAGAGTTATTTCCTCATATTTCACAGTGACGTCTTACAAACTCCCAGTAAATTTCATGTTTTAACTTCTAGTTTCACAGAAAATTCAATAAATTGATAAGTAAAAGCATATCATAAGAGGGGACAGGTATCGTCCCCAAATCATCAGTGATGTATATGAGAGGCAATTCCAGTCCCTCAGGGGGGCAATTATTAATCAATGCCAAAAGTCTTTCAGAAGCTGTGCAAAGACTTCCTTCCCAGGGAGTATTTCGGGTAGCTGTGACTTGTAATTCAACAAATCGAGGTGGCTACACTCTTAGATGGTTAGTGTCTGACCTAGTGGTTATGTTACACTGTTTGGTATGTTACCATATTAAAAATGCAGAGCTCACTGGTGAGTGGCAGGAGTCAGACTGGTATTTTGTATAGCACTTTTGATGAATATTGTGTTAGGGTACTACTAAGATAAAACAGGTCTGCTGCTTCTCAGATTCATGAATTACAGTAAACGTGAATGATATGGTTTGTAGGTAAACTCCCTGCAGAACTGGAATGTCCACTGGAGACTTTATTTGTATTTTTTGAGTTTGATATGTGACTTGAGGCTGTGACTCGAAACTTCTAGCTGCACTGTTGCTGTCAGAAATAATCGATTGTTCTGCAGGGCTTTCCATGTCCTTCTGAACAATTCAGTTAGATGCATGTTCTCCATATTTAGGGGTTTTTTTTTTGTGGCCCTATGCCTGAAAATAGTAGCTTCATTGGCTGTGGTGGAACTGTCAGTTTATGCTAAGTTAGTCACCTGGTTATGGCAGGAGAAGACGGGCTTGCTGTAAGCAACGTCTCTGCCTTATTCACCATTGGTACCCAAGTCCTCTTAAACCACTGGCAAGACAAAGATGTGGAGGGGGTTTTTCCCCCCTTGCATCCACTTTGATCTATCCCACTGTTCACACTGAAGGACTTTGAGGATTGAATTTGCAGAGTATGGACATGCCTCTGTCTTCTGAATGGCAGATTTTTCAGCTTTATTCACTTATCAGCATGTACATCCGTGTGTGTGTATGTATATTTACTGTTTAAGTATTTGCAAAGCTGGGATTGAGTTCATTTACTAGTCATAGGCATTTCATGTTCATATGCAAGTCAGTTTGGAAAACTATTTTCACAGAAATATTTTCAAGTAGCACTTTACAGTTAATGGTCACTTTCAAAAAAGCTGGACCTTTTCTTCTTTTTAAGATGTCCCAGTGCTCATTTTTGTGCTTGACTGTGCTCTGTGATCTCCTTTTTTGCATTAGACCCTGAGCAGAGCAGAGGACTTTCAGTCAGCTGTTCTCAGGCTAGCGGCCGTTCCCATCATTGCTGAAGTTTACTATATTGTAGGAGGTGTATCGCCCAAAGAAGGCATGGTCATAACGAGGAACAGAAGAGGGCCAGCAGATCTCTGGCCTCTCGATCCTTTAGGTGGAGCGTAAGTAGAAAAATATGGCTTATCTTGTTTTTTCATATTTCCTCCTGAGTGATAGGCAGGGTTAGTGACACAACTTCATTGATACCAAGGCTCATCTCGTACTAATGCTTACAGCTGGACAGGGGAAGCTTGAAAGGCTCTGAAAGGAACCCCAGTCCCTCCTCTTTGAGAAGGGATCACACCACCTTGTCAGGTTGGGGCAGTCCAGAGGGTCAAGTGTGGAAAAAGGATCTGTATGTCTTTATTTTTTAGCCAGGTTCCAAAGGAGACAAGACTTTAGGGCTTTTCCCATCTGTCTACCAAGCATCGCCCCAGTAAATCTAGCACTTCCAAATT
Source organism: Pelecanus crispus (assembly GCF_030463565.1). Taxonomy (NCBI): domain Eukaryota; kingdom Metazoa; phylum Chordata; class Aves; order Pelecaniformes; family Pelecanidae; genus Pelecanus; species Pelecanus crispus. The sequence continues at coordinate 2,431,422 of NC_134646.1, forward strand.
AATTTTGACCCAATGTGGTAGAAAGGTTGAAGGCTCAGAAATAACTGTTCCTATCAATTTTGTGAAATCAGTAGCTTAATATGTGAATGAGATCCTAAATAGTTGCCCTGTGACGAAAAACAGCACTTAGTGACTACAGTCAGCCCGTAAATACTGGCTTGGCAACAGCCAGAGGGCCTCTTGGCTCTGTGTACTCCAAGCCAAATGCTGCGGGCTGCATCGCACGCGTACCCATTATCTTTTCTCTGATCATCTCTTCAAGGTCAGTAGTAGGTTTGTCACTGAAGCCAGCGGGAGTTCAGAGGTAGCTCCTTTTTTGTTTGTGTTTAGTAGTTTATGGAAAAGGGTGCCATGTGTATCAACATAGGATGCTTTGGGCTTGCAAGAGACACCGTGAAGAGGCTTTTGAGGGAGGTTTTTTCCTTTTGGCAATACACAGGTACTGGTTCTTGGCCTTTATTAATTACCTGCTGATTTGCCTCTTGTTTGCTTTTGTTTGTTGTATTATAGGTGGTTTCGTGTGGAGACAAACTATGACCATTGGACTACCCCTCCTCCTTTTGATGATCGAAGGTAAACTTCATTTGGAGCTCTGTGGTGAGATAATGCTTTTATTTTGAAAAAACTTCAACTTGGGTGTTTTCCGAGCAGGTGTTAGCTCCGTGAGCAGGCACCTTGTTAAGTTTCTGTAATGCCGCTCCAAAAGGAACAGATGAGATCAGGAGCAATATTCACATATGCCAGGGGAAAGTCTGTGTGGCATCTCATCTCATAAAAGATGAGGAAATTGCAAGGATAAGGCATGTACCAAAAATTTCTTTATAAAGCAAAGTTTAGTAAAAGTTAAAGGGTTTACATTGACGGTGAAAAAGTATTTTTCTATTCACCGAGGCACTTGCAGACATCATACAATCTTTAGGCTGTGTAGCATACAAGAAGCTGTTGGCAGACTCCCTGTTGGTCTGTACTCAGTGATGGTGTAGTAGAGTAGCTTCAGCAATGTGAGACTAGGTTCAGTCACACAGAACTTTGCATTATTTTAGGCCAAAGCAAGCATTTCAATGTCAAGGCATTTAGTGAGAAATTTTTCACATGGGTGCTTTGTAGCCTTTGGAACACTAAAGTGTATTTGATACTGCATTGTTTTCCTGCAGAACTCCAGCCATCAAGGCTCTCAATGCTACTGGACAGCATAACATTGATTTTTCTACGCTTTTTAAGGTATTTCTTTTAAATTCACATTGTGACTTTGACTTAAAATTCTTTTTCAAAGCAGAGGTGCAGTTGCATTCTTGTTTGGGATTTAAAAGCTGCGCAAGGAAGGCAAGGTGTACTGCACGACCTTGTCTGGAGAGTTTAAGACTGATAAGTTTGTTAAAATGTTTCTCAACTCCCTCGCGTAGGCATTTCTTAATAGTCTGCCAGTCCAAGTGGAAAGTGCAAGAGGTGAATCCCATCACCATCATCTTGGTGCTTCCTCATGTCAAGCACAATTATAAATACTACAGCAGGCAGATCAAGTTAGACATGAGTAATGTTTTCCAGTTAGTGTTGAGAACTTAAACATTGTATATTTCAAAGGGCTTTTTAGAAATATTTTTGTGAAATGGTCTGATGTCTAAAAAAAAAAAAAACCAGCAAGAGAAATCCTCGACTTTGCATTATTCCTTCATCCTACTGCTGTTTCTAAATAGCCTTTTACTTCTCTCTTCATTTACCAAAATGACAACTCTTCAAACTTTCTGTACAGGTGTTGTCAGTGAAGCCAGTCTTAAACAAGTAAGTATTAGATTCAGAGATGTTAATCGGTGCCTCCTGCCATGCTTCAGGCCACTGAAGTCAGTCAGACTTGCTTAGGAATGTGTCTGAATATCTTGTGGTAGCCCAGCTTAGATTTCTGCTTGAGCACGTTGGCACTATGTTTGCAGTTCCACAGCACTCTTCCTCTTTTGTCTGGCACTCTAGCCAAGAAACCACACCTTGTTAGGCTCAGCCTGGTAAGGGGAAGTTCCTTTGCACTACTGAAACAAATGGCTGCCTAGAGGAGCAGCAGGACGTTCCGCCCGGTCGTTTCTGCCTTTCCCTTTTGGAACCTTTGATTTGTGTTAACACTGCAAATGGCTTCCTCTGGAGTTTCTGATGTGGCTCTGCGTGATGTGTAAAAAGGAAACAAAACAGTCAATGGGAACATGGCTTTTAGGTACCATTTACTGGATTTTTAAGATACTTATTTCAGTATACCATTCTTGTTCTGCATTGTTCCACAAATTGCACCTTTGCAGGTTATCCTCTTATGTTATACTTTGATACGGAGCTCAGTGTATTGTCTGGACCGGTCATTCGCATTAGAGCTTGGCAATGGCTTCTTCAAAGTTAATACCAGGACTTCCTCTCCTCTGTCTTTACAAATGTGAGGAAATTTGGAAAGGAGATCATATCTGTGTGATGGCTAAGATTAGCAATATGGTTTTTTTAATTACAGTGATGAAATGGATGCTGAAGTACAGTCCTTTTGCTGTACTAAGTGGGGGAAAAAATACGAATAAGTTGTGCCGGCAGCCTTCACTTTTGTCAGTCTTTCCCACTTTTTCTAACCCTTCTGTACCTAAGCAGAATGTTTGTTTCCACTAAAATTTGTTCCGCTGCTTTGCTAGCTGTGTAAATTAATCTTCTTGCCTTTGGAATGTCACTCACTCTTTGCCTCTTTCCCTACCAGTAACACGGTGTATACCACAGTAATGAGCGCTGCATTTCCAGATAAGTACCAGACGTGGATCAGAACTGTGAAGTGAAGAGGCGTAAGTAGCATGCTGGTACTCCT